>NW_022983476.1:1069623-1291995 GCF_010015735.1 Aaosphaeria arxii CBS 175.79 | reverse complement strand
GGGGGAAATCCACGCATATCAAAGTCGATAATATGCTCAAGAATTACCCTCTCTTCATTTAGAGTAAGCTTCATAAGATTGGGTGCACAATCGCGTCGTGATGGTCGTCCTTTCCTGCGATCACGAAGAGTACTTGGAGGCACGTTGTAGAGTGCTGCAGCGCGTTGAAGTGGAAGTGTCGCGTCTTCTTTAAGAGCCTGTAAGGCAAGCTGTATTTGATTCTCACGATTTTGTTGCAAATTGTTGTAATTTGTTGTAAAAGCCATCTTTGTTGCAAACTTGTTGCGATTTTGGTGGGGGCTTGGCACGACCCACGGCTCGTCCATCCCCACGGCTCGTATGCCACCTACGTTATATAAAAAAATAGAAGTGAATAGTGCCTATCTGACGCGGCCCTATTCGGATTTTAACAGCGGATATCGCGGAGACCGCGGGCGCACGGACATTTATGGACAGTGATGCGCATGGAGGCAAAGACAAGCAAGACAGCAACTTAGTGAGAACTAATCAACAATCAAGGCGAACACTTGCTTTGCCCCAAGCGGGCGTAAAAGTATGGAATTTGGCCGGTAGTGCCGAAGACCAACATGCCTGCTAGACTTGAAGCAGTAAAGACAGATGCTGAAACGGAGATGACACTACGATGTGAGAGGGCAGCCTGCTGTGCTGGATGAAGGGATGGGGCGGCTTGAGCGGTTTGCGTGGTGTGAGAGTTTAGCAGGACAGGACAGGACTAACGGTTAACTAATAGAGGGCAGGACAGGACAGAACAGGATGATCAGAGTCATAGTCGTCGTTGTCGTTAACGCCGACGGGCTCTAGTTGGCGCGGGTGGGCTGGCGTCTTATGCTGCAAGGAAGCGGGGGTGGAATATGTATGCATGTAGACTCGTATAATTGTATCTGTATATGTATATATATCTGGACTGGATGCATCCCTCACTCCCATCTCCTCCCTGCTGAAACGAGTTACAATACATAAGTCATTAACTGTCCCTGAGAACAATAATCTATCCGTTCCGTCAGAAACACTAAGCCATTCTATCCATTACGAATCTCTTACCTGCTCTTGATATACGCATACATCCCTTTGAGGTCCTCCAATCTTCTGTCTCCAATTTTGTCCGATCCACCTCTCAATCCCAATCACAATACAAACACCACAACATCCACCATCCTACCTCGTATATCAAACATATACACGAAAACCTTCCAAGATGTCAACGACATACATGACAATCCATGACCTCCTCCGCATAACTCACACCTACGAGGCCCGCGCATATGAAGCCCAAGCACGCGAACGCTCCGACTCCATGTCCTCCATGTCTTCGGTACGCTTTCCCCGTCTTTCCATTCGTTCCCCCTTTCCCCCCCTTCCGTCCCCCTTCCATCCAATAGCCTCCGACATGATTCAAATCATGTAACATTGCCACCATTACCATTCACTCCATTTGCTGATTCTTATCTTGGGTGCAATACAGGAACAAGCGTTAACTTCTCACATGTCGTCATCGCCATCTTCATCAAGCGTAGGCGGCCTGGTCGTCGCTACAGACTTCTCGGCGCTGGAGACGGACTTCACCAAGTTGTTCGCGAGAAAGAAGAGAGACAGTGTTGTCTCCATAACTTAAAGGTCTTTCCCCTCTGTCCCTTCTCCTTAAGGGTCGGATGAAGGGACAAAGGAAAGAGATATAAAGAAATACCAGATGAGGTGGAAGGTTCGTCCTATCAAATTCTGGATGATCGATTTCGATTACGGTCCCTGTGAGACTTCATGGAATCTACACGCGCACTGAATTTCATCAACACCAAGATGAGGATTCAAGAGTAACAGTGCCGGTGGGACTTCATTGATAGATCGTGAAGGGAAAATTACACCACCAACTACCAATCACCAATCACATACACTTTCTCACTCCGGGGATCAAGAGAAAACGAACGCTGAGAGAGCTCGCTGAGACAGACAAGCGAAAGGAAAAGAAGGAAGCAACCCAATAAGAAGAAAAGAAGAAAGCTCAAAGAAAAGTATCCATGATATGATGTATTCATCCAACAAACGTCAATCATCAATCGTGAAAGGGCCTTCGCCTTCCCAGGCAGCATCCCGTACCTACCACTGTCACCAGTCCTTCACCTATTTAACGTCGTCTATATACCCATTGGCAATAACCATCAAACAACGAAGCCTAGGGTAGGGTGTGACAGGATGCCAGACAGCATACGCCTACCTAGCATTACCTCGCCGGGAAGCTCTAGGTTCGAGTCTCGGGTTTGGCCATGTACGAGCTCGTTGTATTTACTATATTTTGCATCATTTTAGGACCATTTTTGCCTGTCATTGAGTCTGTTTTGTTCTTTCGCACCACTGTCGTCTTCCGGACGACAGGTGGCAAACAACAAACAGCGATCGCCGTCTCAACGACCAGCATATCTTCGTGGGGCAAGAACTATAGGATATATATATATATATATATATAGATACATAGGAGCAATAAAGAGCTTGCTTTTTTGTAAAGAGAAATAAGTCTAATCTGCATGTATGGGTTTCTAGGCACAATTCAAGAAGAACGCTCACGACAGTAGAGAGCAAAGACAGGTGATTGACAGCTCACTCGTATCTCTTACGGATCAGCCTCCGCCGCGTGGGGTCGTAGAGGTAGCACGGAAAGTGAGCCGACGATGGGAGGATGACATGCGATTCTAGCATCGAAGATGATGGTGCATTAATCGGGCCGTTGGCCGGGTTGGAGGATGAATGTTTGCTTGATGGGCTGGGCTAGGCTGGCTGGGCTGGTTGGATCAGCTGCCACGCTATAGACCATGCAGGTTGGAGAGGGGTAGATCTACAATGACTGGTGGTGGTCACTGGCGGTGGTGAGAGCTGAGCGGGGGTACTCGTATGAACATTGGCATTGTTAGTCAAGAGGGAAGGGGAGTGGGATATTGCCTTGCATAGCATTATTCTTAATAGTGTTGTTTTCATAGCGATCATAAACTGCACGTGGATGGAAGACCCGCACCGAGGGACGTGGAGTAGTAGTATTCACTTTTTGACGTAATTGGAATTAAATTGAAATCTGAGGATGTTATTGTTATCTTCACTACAAGAGTGATGCTACCGTCTATATGTTTTACGAATCCATAGACCTCCCACTCAAGCACAAAATGATAGAGCACAGTACGTCAGAGTGCATATAGTGCAGGTCAAAAGGTATCTGGCATCACTCCGCTGTACAAAAAATTGTCCTATTCCGTACTCATGTTGCGTTCATGGAGCACTTGATCAGTCGTCGCGAGCTTTGACTGAGCTCCAGACTGTTTCGTAGGTTCGTTAGCCGTCTTGTCCTCGAGGCCCATGCAGACCCGTTTGGCCCTTGTTCGGGGTGGTGGACTGGATGGATCCGGATTGTCCGTATCGAGAAGTTCAAAACCATCGTGAACCTGTTGGGACCTTGTTCGACGTGGTGGACTTGGTAGAGTCGGCGATACAGCATCGAGGAACGCAAGCGGATCCTGGTTCTTGCCGGGATGAGATGGAAGGGGAGGATTTGACATAGATTTGTCGAAAGACTCTGGTTGAATTGGTGAGCTGGGTGAATTGACTATAGATTCCTCAAGAATCTTAATTCGCCCCTGGATCCATTCAATTCGCTCTCTGACCCACTCGGGATCTAATTGTTCGTCCTCTGGTGAGTTCGATGATGTTAAGTGTTCGTTCTCTGATGGACCCAGTTGACGTGTCTGGTTATCCTCCGTTGGACTTGGGGGATTTGATGCATAGGCCTCGAGAAACTTGAGTGACTCTGGAAACTTGCTATACCTACTTGGCTTCGGAATCTCAATAGTGGCTTGCACGTCGTCAACATCCATTAGAGGTGGGCGGGCTGTAGAGGGGCCAGCGCGCAGCGAGACTGGGGGATTGGTGCCATTCTCAGACTCGTGGGAAGGTGTCGATGACTGCTGTGACGTACGAGTCAACATGATGATAGAAATGCGTTTGAATGCGTTTGTGTATGGTGAATTTTGGAACAAGTTGTTAATTTTTCCTGGGATCGGAGGTAGGTGGCGATGAGATTTAGTTTACCCACGGCAGGTTGTGATATTGTCCGTTGGAACTGACTTGTTTGGAGAAGAGCAGAAGAACGAGATCAGGATGCGTCCTTAAATAGTGAGCAGGAGCTGGGTGCTCATTGAACTACGCGAGCGTTAAGCATTGTAAATAATCAGTGCGGTCGGCCAAACAATAGGTGATTGAGATAACCTCATACACAATCCATGCCACGTTTGATGAACATTGTGGCCTCATGAATCACCGCATAGATTGATGATTCACAACCACCAACCGCTTCCCCTTTGACATCACCCCAGCTGACATGAGGATAGGATGCTCCATCGATTGCTATAATAGCCAGTCGGGTCGAAGGAAGGCCTACCACCCAACACTTCACACCCCTGGACATCGAGGATGAAATTGTGTGCGCCCTTTCCTACATATTTCGAACAAGCTTACCAGCAGTTCGTCGTGTAGAGATATCCACCAAAACTGGTCCAAAACAAGTCCGTTTGTAGTGCAGCAAAGCCCTAGCCATGTTAAAGGCGTACGATTTGCGAGACCAGGTAAATTCGTGAGTGCATTATAAGCATCAGCAACGTTGGAAGATGGGAACTTCGGGCCATGGTTCAACAGATCTGACTTTGGGTCGGAGAAGAGCAACAAGATTTCGAAAATCCCACTATCTGACATCTAAGTGAACAGATTAGGAAGGACTCCCAGTCCTTGATGACATAGAGGTCGACGGCAACACAAGTGACTGCTAAGAATCGTAAGTTTTGACTTCGTTATCTGCTGTAATCCACTTATCTAGACATCAATAGTAGTAGACCCATCCATCTTCCGCAGCAAGTAAGTCAACACGACATATAGATTCGGTACACATCAGAATGGCACGGGATCTCCGTGCAGCATTTAGGAATGGTACCATTTACAATGAAAGGCTAGTAGCCATTTAATAATATTCGCTATGAATCTGCTTCAAGATTATTTTGCCCAGTGCCTTCGGCGCATGCAGTTTCGCCATTGTTGTAAGATCTCCCCCGTTGAAGACCGCCTAAATCCAGGTCTATCGGTGTTCGTAAATCCGTAGCATCGTAATGCCATGTCTGGAGACAGGGTCGCGTCCCACAAGATGGTCGTTTGTGGTATTCCATCCATTTATCCCTCTATTACACTCTGTGTGCGCGGCCTAAGGTTTCGCATGCTCCTGCGTCCACTGGCGCGCAGTCTCGATGGCAGCGTTCTGGTCTTCCTTCCACTTCTGCGCGACGTCGTTCGCGAGAGGGTCATCTGGATTTGGAGCGCCCAAGAGTGCTTGGATGGACAGGAGGATGGTACGGATCTGTAATGCGGGTGACCAGTTGCCTACTATCATCAGCAGTGTATATATGCGCATGAATAGAAATACTCACTCTTCAAGACATCTAGGCAGATACGCCCGAGCCTGTCGATGTTGGGGTGATAAATCTTGGTGAGGAAGCGAATCTTCGGGGGTGTCATGGGATAGTCGTCCGGCAGGAACAACTCGAGCTTGAAGAGGCCGCCTGGAGGCATGGTCAGAACAAAGACGAAAGGTGGCGAAGACGATGGAGCTTCTCAGGGTAATCTGTACGTACCCTCATAAGGAGACTGTGACGGGCCGTCGATGGTAACGTCGAAGTAGCGTAGATTATCTTCGTGAGGAACGGCGCTGATACCTGGAACACTGTTTGGGATATCAGTGAGACAAGTTCCTCAACCCAAGACGCAGAGGAAGGAGAGGCGTTATAAAATATGAATCTTACGGCTCGTTCATGAGACGTTCGGTCTCTTTGATGATCCTCTTGGGTAAGGCCATGGTTGGCAATACCTGGTTTGTGGCGGTTCTAGGAAGAGAAGATAGCTGTACGTGTGTACGGGGAGAGAGAAGAGTTGATCAAGCGACTGATGGCCTTTTGAAGCGGGGCGGGAGAAAAGTCCAGAGTTGAGGAACAAGGCCGGGCAAGTCCAGTTGTGTAGGTACAAGGTACGAGCAGGAAGATGATGGAAGTGGGATGGGCCACACAACGGACTCATGTGGGGGGTGGGTGGCACCCGCTGGGACCGCGCCTCGCCCTGGACCGTTGGTAACTGTCACTAAGCACAAGCGCCCATCATCACCATCACAACCATCTTGTTGCTTCAATCAATTAACTGTCTTGTATATTGATTAAATTCAAGGCAACATGTATCAAGCCCCGAAACCTGCGGGATTGGATGGGCTGCGGTAAAGAGAAAAGGTGGTGGTCGACTAAATAACGCGTAAGGGATCAAGAGCCAGTATTTCGCAACACCCAAGGGGCACGCGACTTTTGTGAATGTTGGAGCGCGTGATACTTCTCGTGCATTTTTTCCTCGCTATCGAACCTGGAGACAGAGAAGAAGAAGAAGAAGAAGAAGAAGAAGAAGACAAAAAGGAAGATGACGATGAGGATGCAAGTATCGTCCATCTCGGACTATGGTATGGGCGGAGCGGATCAGACATCCAACCAGTATCGGGGAGACTGATTGGACCGGATTCTCCTCCCAAGCAAATAAACCTTGCCTTTCCTGCCAAGTCCACCTTTTGACTGAGACTTTCTACTCCGCTCCACTCCCGCCTTGCGTTACAAAGCACAGTCACCTGTTTCCGCACTCTTATTGGACGGGAATAGAATGGAACAACCTCCGCTCCGACTGCTAACTACTCTCCCTTGTGTACATACATCCAATTATCTTTCATCTCCACCTACTCCCGATCAACCCATCTCCTCGCGCATCGCATTCATCCCATTCATCATATTGCCAATTGGAATATTTGAAAGGCTTATAAGCGCCATTGTGCGCGTCAACAAGCTCGGCCCTGGACATGCTGGGCCCCTGTTGGTGTTGCTGTGTTGTTGCTGCTGAATGATGCTCTCATATTCCTCTCCTTTACTGTTTCGTTGACTGGCTAGCTTGACTTGACTGTTGGCCGTTGGCTTTACAATTGTTCGCAATTACCTTGGACTTGTATTGATTTCATTGAACGACTCATTTTCAAAAGGAAGGAGGGAATCACGCCTTTGGCGCAAAGACGTGATTAGGACAAGGCAGATAACTACTGCCATCATCGCTCCTGATACTGCTACTCGCCTTCCTCACTACACCCTCATCCACTGTCATTACGTCATTGCGTCCTTCTACTCTATTCTCTCATTCTCTATTATCCCCTTCTTCCGCCCCGTCAAGTCAACACCGGTCAGAAAGCTGCTGGATTGTCCACCAACATGGCTTCCGCCCTGCAGCCTCCCAAAGGTCCCTTCTCTCCTTTCGAGAGTGAGACCTTCTGCAAAGATGTCTCCATCGAGTTGGACGAGGACATTGGTGCCGCGTCAATATCGCCGTCTGGCCGCGATGTCGTTCTGGCAAAGTAAGTCCTCAAACAATACCACCAAGAACGTGCCTCTCAGGGGTGGCTTCCTCCACAATATTACAGATACATTGACTGATCCATTTCCAATCAATAGCAAGCGCGGACTACAAATAATTGACTTGGACAATCCCTATTCCGCGCCTCGCCAGATTCTGAACAAAACTGACTGGGAAGTCGCCGATGTTCAATGGTCTCCCTTTGCAAGTCGTTCCAACTGGATTGCCGGAACCTGTAATCAAAAGGCACTCATCTACAATGTTGGAATGAGCCATCAGACTTACCATGCTCCCATCCAATTCACTCTTCACAGCCATGAGCGTGCCATCACTGATATCAACTTCAGTGCCCACAACCCTGACGTACTCGCCACCTGTGCAGTCGACAGCTACATCATGACTTGGGATTTGCGAGATCCTGGTCGAGAAACAGGTGTCCTCCAGGCCAATAGATATGGTAGATTCCCGCTATCCCCCACCACCATCCAAGAGTGGACACGTAATGAATCCCTTGATATGTCTGAGCTCGCGTTTAAACTCGATGACTTGCCAACGAGTCGCCACAGAGAACCGCATAAGCCTACCGAACAATTCGCCAATTTCGAGGCCGCCGCTTCGCAGGTCAAGTGGAACCGCAGGGATGAGTTCATCCTTGCCTCGTCTCACGATAAATATGTTCACATTTGGGATACTCGTAAGGGCGCAACTCCCCTGACAACCATTCTGGCCCATAACAACAAAGTGTGCGGCATCGATTGGCATCGGTCCATAAAAACTACCATCCTGACATGCTCTCTGGATAAAACCATCAAGATCTGGGATGATGTTGGAATACGATCGGACATCTTCAAGCCGTCCACCACAATCCGGACTCTGCATCCAGTTCGACGTGCACGACATACCCCATTCCCCAATGGCATTCTCTCCATTCCTCAGCGAGGCGATACAGGCCTGAGTCTCTATACTCAGACACCTCCCAAAGATGTCGACAAGAAGACGGGAGCCGCGCAACCTGCACATGTCTTCCAGGCGCATGCCGAAAACTCTGAGGTTCTCGAATTTCTCTGGCGCGCTAGGGGCTCAGCAGAGGGCGGGTTTGACGATCGCGAATTTCAGCTCGTCTCTCTTGGGACCGATCGGCATCTCAATCTCTACACCGTACCGTCTCAGACGTTGTTCAACGCCGTGGGCTTCAAGAAGGGAGTTCCGGTCGTTGAGAACATCACCAATACCCGAAAGGATGCAGACTATGCCAGCTATCGAGACGGACCTCAGGAGGCTCTACCCACGAATCCGCTTGCAAGCGGTCTCTCAGCCCTAATGCAAAACGCAGGGCGACTTGATTCTGTCAACAGAATGCAGCTCGATGATCAGAGAGCCACGATGACAGCTCAGACCATTCGGCAGCTTGGCATTGCCGACGTCGCCAATAACATGAGATGGATTCATGGTGTGAAGGTGGGAGAGCGCCACCAAGATCTTGGTGCAGATGTTCAGTCTTCGTCTGCTTCTAAAAATCAGACTTCTGTTGAACAACAAAAGGATCTCAAAGCTGAGATATCCCATGTTGGCCAAAGATACAGCAATATCAAATTCGAGAAGACCGATTTCCAATCTCGATCTATCACCGTCACACTAAATGGACCCTGGGGTGAACCCGACCATTCTATCGGCCGCAAGAGCGATAGGAAGCTGGTCTTTCTACGTCTTACAATATATTTCCCGGATGCATATCCCAACATCACTGGCTTGATCGCTAATCCTCTCGAGGTCAAATTTCACAAGACCACTGCCGCCATTGACGAAAACACCGCTGCACAGCTTCAAGAAGATCTTCTTACCATTGCCGACAGATTCGCAACGGTAGGCCTTGAAGCCCTCGATGCTGTGGTGTGCTACGCCCTTGGCGAACGTAGTCTCGAGGACACCCTAGCGGCCGCCTCCACACAAAGTCAGGACGCCGAATGGCCTCCTGCAGTGTCTAGGAGCACGTCTAGTGATGACGAGGATGAAGACGCATATGATGGTATCGGACAAAATCTTCTTGATTCTTCGCTGTCTGATGCTAACATTCCCGTACCAATCCAGTGCACTGCACGGTTCGCGGCTGTTGGGTTTCTCGTACTCTCGAGACCACCAAAGCCATTAAACGGCACAGGGCTAAGCGATCCCGTAAGGCTGACGAGATTGCCACTTCAAGGTCCTCGAAATGAAATCTTTGAATCCTTTGGGCGATTGGACCCAGAACGCGGCTATGGGTCAGAGTCGCCCACATCTTCAACAGGTTCATGGGACATGGCATCATCCGCCTCAACCTCGTCCAGCTCTGGTCGCGAGACCAATGGGCCAATTGGGCAATTTCAACCGCCCCTCGCGTGGCAAAGGGGCAGCGTGCGGTTCCTAACGCAGCAGTCACATCCGTCATCTCTCGGGGCTTCCAAGACCAATGAGGCACGATCCGTTTTAACAATCCTGGGGCCTTCTGTGGAAGATTTGATACCTAGCAAGAGAAAACTTGCTGAGGAGTATCGGATTTTTGGAGATGGACCCAGCGTTTGCTTGCATAATTCGGAGGTGGCTCGGAAGTCTGGCTTGCACGATTTAGCGGATATCTGGCTACTCTGTAAACTCATTTTGAATAATGAGGTGCCATTGGAAATATTGCCACAGCAGCATAGGCGAGAGCAAGTATTGGTGCTGGCGCGTAGAGCTCTTGTACGGATCAAGCGCAAAGATAGTGGACTGGATCTCCAGTTTGATGAGGCGGACACAGTGACAAATCCGAAATTGCGAGGCAGGATCAAGTGGGGGCATCATTCCGTCGTGACCTGGCTGGTTCCTGCTCTATTTGACCACTTTGAAAGGCAGGCCGACATACAGATGCTCGCGATGTTGTCCTGTATATTCTGCGAACCTGCCGCGCGCGAAGGCGTCACCAGCGCCATGGCACGGATGAAGCAATCGAGTCTTCCAATGTCTATGGAGGCGCCCGCGTTCTCCTTGGACTACTTCTCGTCGGCCGATGCTGCTTGGAGTTTGTTCAAGCCTACAATCTCCATCCCGTCCACTCCCGCGCATTCGCGTTATGCCACACCAGTGAATGAATTTGGGTGGCACCGATTCACGCGAACCCTGGGCACTTATGGATCCCATGGATCGTCGAATGGACCCTGGGGCAGCGATACATTGCCATCCGAACCCGTAACGCCATACTCTACAGGAAGCACGCCACCCACAGTGTCGCGTGTGCCAACGCTTCGCTCACTGGCGAGCCACACTCCATACTCCAGCTCGCCAGAGCAGCTACCGACTCATAAGAGGTCGTCCACGGCCAATTTCGCGAATGCCATCGCCACACTTTCGCGTCCCTTTGCTAACGCAGTTTCGTCCTCGCCTCCAGTAAAGAATCGAACCGACGCCGACCTCTCGACTTCAGCGCCTACTGCTGGTGTCACTTGGGGCACTACCACGTTCTTCAACAGCGGCAGTCAGGAGAAATCTCCAGCCCCGCCCCCACCACGTTCGAAGCATGGAAAACGGGCCAGTTTTGGACAGGCAGATCGGATAAACATCGACTATTACTCGGATTCTGATTCGGAGTACGGAGACGCTGCACTCTTGCAAGATGCGATTTCCGAATACACGGCACCCCTCACGCCTAGAGATGATCTCGAAGAGGGAAGTATCAAGGTCACGTTGAAGAACCAGGATCAGTTCGACGACGAAGCTAGTGTGAGTGCCCCACTACTGGACATGGGCAAAGATTGGCTCTACAAGGCGTGGAGGGAGCAGTATGCAGAGATGTTAGGTCGTTGGGGCTTGATCAGTAAACGAGCGGAAGTACTGAAGTACAACGGCTTGATATCGTACTTTCCCCCAGAGTCATCACGGGCAGGCTCAAAGGCAGGTTCTGTACACCTTGCATTTAAAAGCGAAGTTGGCGAGAACGTGAGTATATCCTTTTCTATAGCTTCTGTATGCAGTCGTCATGCCAGGCCACCCTTCTCTTTTTTCTTTGCCTTTTTTTTTCAAAGGTCGATGTAAAACTCCGACTTCTCAGTTCCCCAGTCTCTGTTGGTATCGTCGATTCTATCTAATTACTGATACTTAATATCAGGCATCGCAACCAAGCTCAACCCCACTCTCACGGTCCTCGACACTTGCTCCTCCAACGGGAACCCAATTTCGCCGCACGCCCACCAGTTCTCCGCGCCAATTCTCCTTCAACCCTGAAGCCCATGAATTCCGACCAGGCGGCGAATCCAATGACCCTTTCACGTTGGAAGGCCCATCATCCGCCATCCAAATCCCTGGCGTCGGCGGCGAGCAATACCCTCGATCGACAGGACATTCGCCCTCGCATAGCACTGCGGCACCTGAGCTTCTATCCCTTACTCCCGCGTTCCCCGGCAGCCTAGAAAGTAGCAGGTCCACCATCAGGTCCTCGCGCCCTAGCATTGGAAGCCGACAGCACTCGACCATGTCACGAAATTCCGCGCGCTCTTCCGCTGCTGCTGCTGCTTCTACAGCGACAGCGACAACCACGACGAAACGCGGCGGCGGGGGAAAAGAGCAAATATATAGTTGTACTATATGTTGGCTGAGAGTCGGCGGTCGGTTCTTCTTGTGCCCGAGCTGTGGACACGTTGCACATTTTGGGTGTATGGATTTCGATGAAGAGACTGCCATAGGTGCTGGCATTGGGTGGGAGGAAGGCGAGTGCGTTGTTGGATGTGGATGTGGGTGCGGCTTCGAGGGGGAAGAAGTTGGTGGCCAAGGCGAGGTTGAAGATTTGGAGGAAGAGGCAGATACTGTCGTCGGGTATGAAGACGAGGGAGGAAGAGGTCGAGGTCTGGAGACGCCGCGGCGGCGGATCGCTGGCACCGCTATCGGGGGCAAGGCTGGGTGGAGTGCCTGGCCATCTTCGTCGGCATCATCGCCGCAAAGGGGGGATGGTACAGTTACGCCTCAGGGACGTACGCGCACCAGGATGTCGACAACCGCGGCGCCGTATGGTTTTGAGGGAATTGGCAGGTGGAACGAGGCGACTGACATGTCCACGGCGGTGGCGAGTCCAGGGAAGAGAACTGGAGACAAGAGGGGCAAGAGGCGGCCGTGAAGGAGCTTCCAATTCAATCGACCATCATAAGGCGGAAGTTCTTTCTGATCTGACAGAATTGCGAACAAAAGAGGAAACCACTACATCGTTCAACGAACAACCTACCCATCTACCACAGGTCCATATCCCCGCAGCGACCGAAAATCAAATACATCTTCGCGGAGCTTCCACCCTACCATATATATCGAACATCCTCCATCCCCCAAAACCTCGTCCCACGATATCACTTTCTCTCATTCTCAATTACGCCACCACCAGAGAACGAGAAAACATAAGCCGAAGACGTTACTCGTCGTAAACTCCATCTTGATCCGACCAGCCATTGTATTGTCGTGTGTATATTTCAAATCATGTAGAATTATAATTTACTTAATAGTAATCATCGTTGCTACTATCACCATTGCCATTACCATCCTCAGCCGTGCTTTTCGTGCTTCCGTGGTTTTTCTAAGACATTTCGGTGTTGTTGATGTCTTGGACATCTTCTACTTGGCACGCTTTAAGGTTTCCGATTAAGCAAGGGCGTGGAAGTATATTGTCCTTGTTTTGGCCTCGATGTCATTGTTCATTTGTGCTACCACTTAGACTATTTCGTGAGGAATTGGTCGTTTATATGGTCCGTGGTTACGAATGATATAAACAGAAGAACTACTGTTGCCATTACTACTATTTTGTTTTCTTCTTAGAGTTCCCCAGTATATGTTACCTAGAGTAGAGAAACTTTTATTGAGATTACTTTGTTCTGTTCATTCGGGAAAGGCGTGAGGCCTCAAAGTTAGGTATATATATATTACACTCCAAGACATATCGAAGAGTTAAATGTTGATACAGTAAAAGACGGACCTCACGACAAACATGATACTTAGATGTAGGGGTAAATATTGAAGGTGAAAGGATCAATTGATTATTCGAGAGCAGTACCTTGAGACTAGCTATGCTCTCCACCCGTGGATGTATATATATTAATTCCGTCTTGTCTGCTTGAGAAGCCTCATGATTTCCTTTATCGAGAACGTAACACAATCCATGGTTGTTGTGTATATACAGGAGAATGGGAAAATCGTCACCAGAATCGACGTGAAAATCATCGGACGACATGGGGCCCGTCATTCGCCTTGTTCGGCTCTTCCTTCACGGCGGAGCGCCCATCGCCGTTGCCACCCGCCGTGCCACGGATATCGCCAGAGTCGAACGGGTCATGATGGCCTTGGAACCCATCTGCAGTGACGGTACTACCGACTCTGACGCCCTGGACAACATTATCGGCGTCCGTCTTCCGCTCGCCGACACCTCTGAAGCTTTTCCTGGCACGGACGAACCAGTCGATGGCGACAATGGCCGCGACGACACCGTAAACGGCGCTGACGTAGTTCATATTTCCTGCCGTGACGGGTTTGGCGTAGGGAAAACTGAACATGACGAGGGTGAAAACAGTATAGCCAAGGAGAACAATGTTAGCAACCAAGCCAAAAGGCCCTAGCCAGAAGGGCCCCGGCTTGATGTTTGAGCGGCCGCGTATCAATAGACAAGCAACAGGAACTGAGTACGAGATATAAAGGAGAACTACACACGCTGCGATCATGCTGGTTGGTCTGTCAGTAGCTGGCTAACTACGCGATAGGAGTGACGCGACTTACGAGTTGAAAGCAGTGAGAGACGCAAGGTAGAGACAGCCTAGAATGCCAACGATGACACAGCTCGTGAAGTGGGCAAAGATGGGGACGTCGAGTGTCGGGTGGACTTTGCTGAGCCATTTGTGGCCGGGGATACCTCGATCTCGAGCAAATGACCAGCAGAGGCGGCTCTGCCACGTATGGGACGCGACCAAACAGCCCAGGCCAGTAGCAATGATGAGGGCCTCGAGGAATATGGCACCTCCTAGGTTATCACGAAGTGCCCTGTAGAAGAGCTCGAGGATTGGTACTTGTGTCGGCGAGGCGACGATCTCGGAGAAATCGCCCACTATAGAGAAGAACATGGCCATACCAAAGAACCAACTCGTTACGAACCCGATGCCTACAGTGCCCATGATGGCAATGGGGACCATGCGTTCGGGATGATGGACTTCCTCTGCGAGATGCGTCGCACAGTCAAGGCAGGCGAACGCCCAATTCGTGTTGACGAGGCCGACGATGAAGGCGATTCCTCCCTGAGACCAGCCAGTATTGTTGATGAAGGTGGCAAAAACGAACTTGGCATGCTGGTGGGTTGGTGCAGCGGCCGGAACGGCGATGAGGATGACGAAACAGGATACGAGAGACGTCCAGAGCGTGATTTTTGCGACCGCCGGGAGGATCTTTCCAACGCAATTGAAGCCAAAGCAGAAAATGTTACACAGCTGGTAGGATACGAACACGTGCCATCTCTGAATCGCACTGGAATGAACGGTCAGTGTGCCTCCGGGGTATGAGAGCAAGAGAAGCCGAAACAGATGACGACGACGACAAATGTGTTTCTTCGAGGGAAAAGAATCAAACTTACAAGTCTGGATGGGCCAATTGATAGCAGCCCACTGTGGCACTGCCCATGGCCAAAGCCACACTTGCACTCGTGAACATGGATCCTGCCCATGCTAGCCAGCCGGTCAAGTAGCTCGCAAAGTTTGCATATTTCTTGGGTGCCAGTTCGTTGGCCCAGAAGTACTGACCTCCCGCATTGGGAAACGCACTCGCAAGCTCACTCAGGGAGATGCCGACACCAGTAGATATCACTGCGAGTAAGATGATGCCGTAGATGATGAGAAGAGGCCCGCCAGAGTTGATGCCCGTGACCAGGGCGGCGGAGATGCCGAACCACGAGTTGGTGAGAGAGAAGCCCACGCCGAGGACGGACCATACAGAGTAATTTCGCTGCATGTCCTGTCGGTAGCCCATCTCGGCGAGCTTCATCGCGTCCATGTCAAGTGACTGGGCGTTCTTAGCGTCCATCACGTCCATGTCTCCGCCCGATGGGGGCTTCTCCGGATCGTAGTGTGTTGCCATTTTGTGCGACTGGCTGTCGGAGGGTGAGATTGAGTGTTAATACTGGGAAGATAAAGTTGGAAAGTCACAGAGAGAGGTGAGAGAGAGCCCGAGTGCAGTCTACCCAATATGGAAGTGACTTTGGGGGGGGGGGGGGGGTCGCGCTTGGCGGGGAGCTTGAAACGACGTCGGCTCAAGGAAGGGAGGTCGCAACGGTTGGTTTATGCCAGGTCGTGCAGTTGACTGGAATGTAGGGGATAACTGGGATTTTGAATGGGCTCAGACCGGGATTTTCAAGGGGGATGGTGTTCCCCGGGAATGGGTGTACGGAGCAACGTGAGCTGCAACGATGGAGGGTATGGCAAATAAAAGATGCCGAGATGGTCGGGTTACTGCGCTGTACGTACACACGAGTGTCAAATGAGGGCGTTCATTTGCAGGGCCTTGATGTACAGGCAGAGTAGCAGTGGTAACCAGTGATGGAGCACGACTCGGATGTATGGTTATGATGGAGTGAGACGTAGTGTTCCGGTCAATGGCCTGGGAGAGTGATACTTTGACTAAATTACTGGACTCGGGAGATCCACAGGTATTGATATAGAGATAGAGAGTAGGCATAATGGTTATCTATATGGCATGGCTATCGGTGCTGTGCCGCTACAGCTGTGGTTGATGATAATGGGAACCATGCATGGCTGGCGTCTCCGCATCGCATGGCCAGGCTGGGATCACCCGCCAACGACATGCGGAGAGATGAAGGGGGCCATTCCGTAAGAAGGATAAAAATGCAGAGCTGGGCAAGATGGCAGGGCAGGATAGGATGGGCAAGATAGCAGGGTCGCTTGAAGAGAACGGCCCGAGTCTAGCTAGAGAAGGGGAGGGGTTGATGGTTTGTGGTATCGGGAAGAGTGACGAGTAAGGACGAGTAAGGATGGATTGAAGATAGAGAGGAGGAGAAGAGGAGGCAGATGGAGGAGAATGGGAGATGGAGAGGCGACGCGGTGCCGACCATTCGGTGCCATTGGAGTGACATGTCATTGGGTAAACTGTTCAATCATGATGGTAACCCCCCCTAGCTTGAATGAACCACTACAAGGTACCAGTATGACTATGAACCACCACTTCTCCTTGATTCGCTACCCTCTGCGGAATATACACCCAAGTACATACGATATGCCTCTTGAAGTAAGTTCCATGGACTCCCACCACCAGCAGATATCACGGTTTCTTAGTAAATGATGGTGTTGAAGACTGAAGGAGTGCCTACACCTCAGTGCGACTTGCGACTCACCGCGACTCCAGGTAATGTGTAGGCCAAGTGCATGATCGAAAAGCATCACAGATGAGGTACGAGGTAGAGGTACGTACATACGCTTCCAATTGCAGGTGCGAGATGCATCAGCAAACGCCATGCGACGAGTGGAGAGAAGGAAGCGCGTGCTCCCGCGCCTCCGCCGCACCCCAGGACCAAGGAATAACGACCAAGGATCAAGGACCGGGGTCGACAAGCAATGGATTCGAAAATGCCTCGACTTTTGGCCAATCTTCAAGCCTAACGGGGCGTAGCTTACGGTAGATATATTGGAGTCCGTCGTCAGTCGTCGGTCGTCAGTCGTCAGTCGTCAGATGAGGGCGTCTGCATTATCGCCGTGCGTTGCCGTGCGTTGCTTTGCTTTTCTGTGCTCTGCTCTGCTTTGAGGTTGCGACCGACCGACCGATCGGTTGACCAATAATCAAAGAAGCCGCAACGGTCGTCATCTCCAGAAGTCGCTTGGATGATGAGATGAGGGGTAAAAACAAGCATCGCATCTTTTATGTGAACGGGGTTTGGTCCACAACGAGGCGTCCGCCGTCGCAAGCCATCAGTCTTATCCCCCCGCTAGCATTCATCGATGCATGATGCTGATATCCACCCGTGAGATATCTATCTACCCAGTACCTACCAGGTATCCTACACCACATGATAACATGATAAGCAAGAGAACTGGCTTGCATAATGGCTGCGATACTCGTACATTC
Source organism: Aaosphaeria arxii CBS 175.79 (assembly GCF_010015735.1). Classification (NCBI taxonomy): domain Eukaryota; kingdom Fungi; phylum Ascomycota; class Dothideomycetes; order Pleosporales; genus Aaosphaeria; species Aaosphaeria arxii. The sequence continues at coordinate 1,274,433 of NW_022983476.1, read as the reverse complement.
ATTCTTTGAACGATGCCAAACAACTGCTCGTACGAAGAAAGCATGACAGATCGAGATACGCCGTAGGTAGACCAACAAAACCCCGTTTGCGAAACCCCCATCCATATCGCATCTCAAACCCTCATGCCAGGGCCCCAGAATCCCACCCTATCGGAAACAAAACAACCCCCAACATTACTCGAGGGCAGGGTGTACGTGTGTCTCGAACGGGTAACACTCGAAGAGAAAAGGGCAATTACCTAGGTACTCGAGTATCACCGCGTCGCTGTCGTGAACCCCTCCGTCCCATTGTTCAACCAGGCCGGTCGCCGAAACAAACACAACAACTGAGAAAACGGTTTCGTGGAACTCTGCTCTCCGTGTCGGTGGCGTTCATGATAAGAAGAGAGGGACGACAGAGCTCTGGGTCGTTTGTTCCTTTTCCAGTTCCGTCGCATCTGCTAGATAACTAACATCCCATCATTTCTGTCCATCTGTCCGTCCGTCAGTTGTCTCTGTCCTTGCCATCCCCAATCCCCATCTCCGATCCCAAACCCAAAGTAAGACAAAGCCCCAACAAAACAGAAAACGAAAACGAAAACAATGACGAACACCAAGACACAATCTTGTAAGTCGCAGACGATGATCTAGAAACATGACCTTTCTGAAAATGCGTACCTGGATCGTCCACTAACACTACCGAATTCGGAAAACGAATCCCTCCGCCCATCCATCCACCATCCTTACCCCTCTCCTCTCCTCTTCCCTCCACCTTCTTCACATCTCTCGCTACTTTTGAAATGGGAAAGCGATAATGTTAACGTCAAGAAATGTTCCTCGTCATCGGGTTTAGGGAAATGATTTGCGTTGCGTGTACTCTGTATCCTTACGTGATCTCCATTTCTCTTTCTGCGCCATTACAGTCGGGGTGTTCTGCATGTCTTCAGCATTAATGTACAAATATACCTGTGAAAATCGAGTGACGCGATTGATCATTGAGCGACACATATTCCAGCGGTCAGAAATTCCCGTCGGTTTCGATGCATACATGCCCAATATATACGTACTTACATAAAACGAACGTTCATACGCGCCTGTTTGAGTGAGCGAGTGAAGTGAATGTCGTACATTGCGCCCTTCTTCCTCCACTCGCGACCTCTGCAGTACTATCATTATGAGAAAAGACATAAACATGAACGGAGTCACTACAGATACTCGAGCGGACTCGATCCGGTTCGTTGCGACTCGACCCGCGACGATAGATAGACACTGACTTAAAGGGCGCATCATCCTTCTGGTCCTTGTCTTCGTCTTTCACGTCATCTTCGTAATCTTCGTCCTCGCACCATCCTCGACTTCGGTGGTTACTCACAATTTAGGTACTTTAGGTAGGTTGTACATGTGTCCTCGTACAGAGCAGCATACACACGGCGTACAAACGTAACGCTCCTGAACATAATCTCGCCTCCTTCTGCCTTCCCTCTTCAACGACAACAGTAGAGGAAGAAAATGATCATCCTACACTATGTACTGATCTCCGCTCGATACTGTCCTGCCCTTTTGGCATGGGTAGATGTACGGATGAACCCATGGATGGCAGCGACACCATAACTGACCGACTGAGCGAAGTCGAGGACTCGGTGGGAAAAAAGGCATGCGAGGCAGCACGAGAACCCGCACAACGTGACATAATATGATAATGATGATAATAGCAATAATATCAATGTGATCCCCTCTCCTCCGTCCCCTCCTTCACTCTTCCTTACCTACCATGCGAAAGCGAAACAAAACGATATGGAATACATCACCCGCCATGCTACTCCCACCCATCTACCCACCTACTTGTTTTCTCATCCCAGCACTCGAGAATAGAGAAAGGGAAAGCTTACAGGAAGACGCGAAGACGCAAAGGCAAGAAGGTGAAGGGGAGAGGTGGGGACGGACAGTGAACTGCGCACGATGGCAATGCAACGAGTGCATGCATCAATGCACACGAGACCTTCTCGCTCAGAGAAGAGAGTAGGATTGAGAGTAGGACGAGCGTAGACGTGGTTGAGATTGTACAGACAGAAAAGACATAACAAAGATACTTGAAGTTTCTAGATGTGTGTGCGCATGCTTGATTAATTGTCGAGCTGTTGTTGCGAGATTTTGCAGTCGTGGATGTGGTCGCGGGATGTCGAGTATAACGGATGGACGTACAAACGGTGAGCCTTTTTGCCTTATTTTTCCTTTGGTACTTAACGATGGTAGCAATGATAATAATGATGACAATAATGATGATGACTGTTTCACCGCCGGTACTCGTACTACAACTCGCTGGATGCACAGAGGACCAAAAACCGGAAGGTCGTGGTTTCATGAAGACAGATTCGGATCGACATATGGGGACACGCCGGCACGGAAGATTATGTGCATCGAGTCCTTCTCTCCCTTCGAGGGCCCTGCATGTGTTGCATATGTGGTCAGGTGCAGGCGCCGGGTGCCGCTGGTGATAGTCCTCCTATTCGGGCAATCGTCTGTCCAAATGGGGAATAACATCTAAATCAACCTGTTTAGTCGTGGTCGCGATGAAAGAGGAAAACACGGATCAGAGAGACGGCGGGAAAAGGACACTCAAAAAGCCTTGTTTGTTTGTATGTTTGTTTGTGAATTATGATATTGGACGGAAGCTGCTGCCTCCCAACTATCGGGGGAATTTTGAGAAAAATACATGATACTTCGTGAAACGACACACGAACAAGAGGGTAAGATGATGTGAGGATGAGAGACGGGATACGAGAGATGAGAGATGAGAGTGAGAGAAGAACTTGTGTTAAAGAAAACATCCACGCCGATATCCACGTAAAAGACGTTCAACCGTCCCAGACCAGACCCAAAGCAAAGGGAATGCACACCACACTCGCCAACACGGTGCTCCTAACATGATAACATTGCATACCGCCCAAGACGGACTACACCTTCTGCATCTTTACAGACTCTGGCCGTGCCTTCTTGCAGAAAGGGAACTATTCACTCTGCAGATTCGCTTCTTGCCATTACTTTTCGCCATTATGTGGGGTATCCATATCCGACCGACCGAACCAGCGATGCGCCACCCGCCCCTTGCAAGGACGGGTTGTGGATTCGGGGAATCCATACGTACTTGTTTAACTGAGCTTCTGGTCCTGGGGGTACTGGTGACCCGGGTGACGAGGCATACCACCCTGCGGGGGCATGCCTGGGTACTGGTTTGATTGTTGCTGCTGCTGGAGGTAGGACTGGTAGTGGAGCGCGGCCTCGGGGGTCATGTAGGCAGGAGGCATGCCCTGGTTGCCTGGCATACCTTGAGGTCGGCCAGCCGGTACCTGGGCATGGCTATCCTCGGGAGAATCGACGGGGTTATCATCGACGCCGTTGGCGTCGCCAGACGAGGGTTCGGGTGCATTCAAGCAGGCCTGAAACGCGTGTCAGCGCGAACATGTAGGACGTAGTTTCTGGATAGTTGGCTTACCTGGATGAGGTTCTTGCCCTCGGGCTTCGTGACAAGAGGTTGCAGCTTAGGCGTTGTGAAGGTGTAAACGAGACCTGTTTCGGAGACCACGAGCAGAAGCACCTGGGTGCCAGTGAGGACGGACAATTCGTAGGCCTGCGAGTCAAAACGAGTTAGCGAGGAACGAAGCGTGGATACACGATGTTTCTCATGCGACGCGGGTAAAGTCGCAACGCGATGCGAGGAGAAAAGTTGGGATGTTTGGTGGTGTCGCGCGCGCGCGTCGGTCCAACTCGACAATTCATCTTCGTCTCGCCGGGTTTCGAATCTTGTACGTACCTTCTTCATGATACCAGCCTTTCGCTTCGAGAAAGTGATGTGGCGACGCGACTTATCCTGAATGAACTTGATCTCAATCTTCCTACGCTCGCGACCGGGCTTGTCATCGTCATCATCATCGTCGTCGGCAGTCGGTCGAGGGCGTTTGGTTCCTCGATTGGCATCGGCGGCGGTGAGTGCGCCATTGCCAGTGCCGTCGTCGTGAACGGAAGGCGACGCGTTTTGGTCGTGCTCGGTGATCTCAGAAGCCATTGTTGTGTTGTAGGTTGAGATTGGTGGTTCAGATGTTGTGGCAGGTGTTTGCCCTAACTGCTTGTGGTCGGGGAGGGGGGTGTTCGAACTGTGTGTGGGGAACTTCTCTTTTGGAGGTTAGAGGACGACCTGTGGCAGCAAGCAGGACGGAAAAGAAAAAAAGAAGAGTAGGCTTGAGCTCTTTTCGTAACAGGTAACAAGGCGAATGACTGCAGCAAGCAACAAGCAAGCAAGCAAGCAAGCAGCAGTAAAGCAAAGACTGTTGTGGTGTTCGGGTTAGACCCAAAAGAAACTGGATGGAGGGATTGGGGGTGTGGAAAAAGGGAAGGGGGGAATGTTCAATGGGGAGAGGGGGAGGGAGGATGGGAGGGTTTGATGAAAGAGGAAAAGCAGGCGCGCTTGGAATGAAAAAGAGATAGGTTGTTGGCCCGTGGTGGTCTGTGTGTTTTTGAATGGTCCGTGTGTGGAGAGAGAGGGAAGGAACTAAGGGTGTAGCGTATGTAGGAGTGTTTAGGTAGTGGTAGTGGATAGTGTGAAGTGTGGTAGAGGGTAGTAGAGGGTGTATGTGTGTACAGTGACAGTGAACAGTACAGTCAACAGTGAACCGTCCAAGTCGGTGGCGGGTGAAGGAAAAAGGGAAAAAAGGAATGCAAGGGAAGGAACGACCAAAGTGAACAAGAACGAAAAAGGAAAGAAGGACGGGGGAGGAGGGAAGGGGTGGTTGGATGGGAGGAAGGAGGGAGGGAGGGATGAGGGGGCCGGTAACACACACCCACACACACAGCCAGACAGACCAGGCAGACCGACAGACCAGACAGACAACAGAAAAACAGCGCGCATTCGGCGGGCGGGAAGGAGTCGAGGGAGGTGGAAGGTGCGATGGAGGGTGGATGTGGGTTATGGGTATGGGTACGGGTATGGGTATGGGTATGGGTATGGGTATGGGTATTGTAAGTGAACGGGGATTGGTGGATTGGCGTTGGGTGGAGTGAGTGACCTTGAGTGACCGACTGTGTGTGTGGGCCCTAGTCCCCTTCCTCTCTGTTGCTCTCTCCTCTGTCCTATCCCATCCCATCCCATCTCATCCAGTTCACTCTCTTGTCTCTCTTGACCTCTTCACATCTCGCCTCTCTCCGCTCTCCATGTCTCATTCCTCTCTGGCCGACAGGCCAAGCAGCAGAAAGAAACACACAAGAAACTAGAGCAAGACCCGCCCAACAGCTTCAGCCAACAGACAGTGAGCATAGGCCAGCCAAAACTACAAAGACTCCAACCCGGCATGACAGGCAGCGCTAATAATACCAACTTGCCCTCGTCGCTTCGTCGGGAAATGCCTTGTTCTTGGCTGGCCCATACCCACCCTGGTATGGTCGCATAGCTGTAGAGAGAGCCGATTGGAAGAAGGGGGAGTTTGACATTGAGATGGCATGGGTGGAAATAAGGATTAGGAATTGGGAATTGGGGATTTGGAAATTGGGACTGCGAGGCGGAAATGGGTATGGGGAACGGTGCAAGAAGTTTGGGGCCCACTGCCTTGTGTCCAGTACGCCGTCGCCGAGGGCCCTGAGGTAGGTAGGTAGGTAGACAGGTAGATTCGTGGTGAAGTGATACGTTGTGGCCTTGTGGAGTATCGGCATTGTGCGTGGTGTGTGCCTGTACCTGTGCCTGATGCCTTTGGTGATGGCGGCGGTGGTGGCGGTCGCAGTCGCAGGTTCAGGCGCAATCGCAATCGCAATCGCACTCAAGGCCACGGCCACGGTCGCAGTCGCAGTCGCGGTCGAGGTCGCGGTTGTTGGGTTGTCGGTGTGCGTGCGTGTGGGAGTTGCGTGCGTGCGCCGTGCGGGCATGCGTGCGGGCATGCGTCTAGCACCAAGGCGGAGGATACAGTAAAGTGGGTGAGGCAGAAGATCCCGGGCCCGGGCAGCGGACGTGCGTTTGCTGGCTGAGAACAGGGCAGGGAAGGCAGGGGTAGGTGGATGGAACGGCTGAAGACAGACAGGAATAGAGAAATGTAGACAAAACAGTAGAAATGGAAATGGGGATGAAAAAGTACGTACCCGTCTCAATTCGTTCTGGTCAAGAGGAATGTGCAGTTTCCTTGATCGAAAGCGGAATCAGGAATAGTAGTCGTCGTAGGGAAGAGGAGAATGGCCTGTGGTGGAGTGTGTGGGCGTTCGTAGGTATTCGACCCTTTTAGAGAGTTCGTTTGACAGATTGGGTCAAAGTTGAACGGCAACGGCGCGTGGTAGAGGACAAGTAAGCTCACACAAGGTGAGTAGAAGACCGAAAGGCGTTGAAGCTTGGCCTCTGGTAGCGGAATGGGATAGATGGATCGGATGGAGTAGATGGATGAATAGATCGGATGGAATAGGATAGGATAGGATAGATCGGTGGATAGATGAACGGATGGACAGAACAGGTACCTATAGCAGGTAGATGTACATACAGTGCAAAGATTGTATGACAGGTACAAGTGGTAGGTAGTAAAGTGACAGGTACACACCGTACAAAGTATGTACTGTGCCTATAGGAAAGGGAAGAAGAGGTGCACGACAGGAACTGGAAAGGTGTGCTTGTATGTCTCAGAGAGGGAAAGGACGAAAGAGATTTGGGGAAAGTCAAACGGCGGCAGGCATATATTCACTACGAGAAAGTGACAAAAGTAGGAGAATCCCCAAGAGTTGCAAAGGGTATCTAGGGGAATAAGGAAAGGCGGCTTGTCACTTTGCGCGAATGCCTGAGCTCCGCCTGTCGGTTGGGTCACTTGGGTGTGGGTGTGGGTGTGGGTGTGGGTGAGCGTGTGTCTTGTGTCTGTGTGTGTGGGCGCGCGCGCGAGTAGAACTGTCAGTTGTGTCTGTGTGTAGAGTAACTTGGGTGGGTTTAGTCAATGTCAGGTTAGGTTTTAGGTTAGGTTAGGTTTGGTTAGATCCAGGGTAACTTGTCGATGTGTTCAATGTTGCCCGTCGTCTGCGTATGTGTGTGAATGTGTGCTTGTACCTGTTAGTGTGCGCGTGTCTGTGTGTCTCTGTCGATGTGGACAATTAGGTGCGTGGATAATGGATGTGGATGTGGATATGGACGTGGGCGTGGGCGTGTGTGTTAATCATGTTAGGACCCTAAACTGTGCAGGAAAATGATACCACACTAACTCGTAAACCTTCCCATCTACTTAGGTACCTAGTTTGACTTAACTAGTTCAAGGGCCAAATGTGACTGGGGGCGGGTTGGATTTAGCAGAACTGGCTTGCTACCTCGCCGGCTTAACGAAGGCTTGCTTGCTTGCTTGCTCCCCGGTTTGATAGTCTCGCTGCTCGGCGAAGGAAATGGGGGTTTGAAACGTAAAGAGAGATCCTGGCAGACTGTGATTATTTTCATCACCTTCTTGGTGGCATATGGCCTGGCAAGTGTCTGGCATCTTGAATCGCTCATCGGAACTTCAGGGCCGCGCCAGTTGTGCGCCCACCGAGCCGACATACCTACACCGTTGCATGTACTCCACTCCACTGCTCCGTCCAGAGCGGAACAGAACACCCTACTGTCCACCGCTATATGTCCAATGTACTTCGTACAGTACAACTGCTACAGTAAGATTGTCATATTGGCTCTGCCTAATCTGTCTACCCGTTCTTTCCATCTGTCTGCCCTGGAATCTGATATACGATCAGGAGTATGGGAACATGGTAGTGGGAGCAGGATAGAGGCTGTCGATATCCCACGAGTGTTGTAGGGGTGCAAGGTATGTACCGTCTATGACTTCGGCCTTTGTAATGCGCGAGATAGATACCTCTAGGCGCATATAGTACTCCGTACGTGTATGCGCAGTGCAGTAGTAAGTGCAATGCAGAAGTGCAGTGAGGAAGCCTGGCGGTTAGCGGTTGTCAGTTGGCTGTTAGAGATTCCAGATATTACCCTTTTAAGCCGAGGCATCACATGGTATGGCACGGCGTGAGACAGGTTGGTTGGTTGGCTGACCGTGAAAACAGCAAGCAATCAGATAGTCGTACAGTAACAGTACCTGTAGATACATTATTAGATACATACAGACTCCGTACGGAGTACAGTAGTCAAAGAAAGAGTGATGAGATGAGATGAGACAAGACAGGCAAGATGGAGCATCAATTTACTTACCAACACGGGCTATTCATGCCAACCGAAGGAGGGTAAAAGGCCAAGGCGCCAGACCCGACCTAGACCAAGTGCGCGTGTTTCCAGCACCAGCTTAGTCGGGTATGGCGGGTGGTCGACCATGTTCATCACATCCTGCCATCCTGCCACGCCATGCCATCCCATTCATCGGCCATCTACCCATCCAACCAACCATCCTATCCATTGGTTCAATCCACTCATAGTGCGGAGTAGTAAATCAATTACTCGTCCATGTTCTTTTGTTCTTTTATTCACGTTCGGAGTCTGTCTCGGAGTTTGTTTCGGAGTGGCAGAAAAGACGGATTGACAGCTTCACAGCTTGACGTTGGATGGACAAACAAAACACCACTAGTACATATTCACATACATTACCGAGTCCGATGTCGACACACTAGACCAAATCCTTTCCCTCACCACGTTAAAGACTAAGAAGCCATAATACGAGAGATGGGAACTGTTGACTTGCAGACTTGCAGAAACCTCCTTGCCTCTAGCTCGTCTGTACATTCTATCTCGTCCGTTATTGTCCACAGTACGGAGTAATTGGTGAATAGATATGTTTTGTCTTGTTAATCCACCATTTACCTCGACCTTCGGATTGCCCGAAAGGGGTGGGGGAGAGAAGAGTGCAGGAGGGGCGAGCAGCCAATCATGGGTGGATATGAACATGAGTTGCGGGTCACTTGACCTAGCTAAAGCGAAGTGGGATGCTGTGGCCAATGAGAGACGGCAGAGATGCTGACTGTGTGATTATCTGTTCAGTTGATGATTATCAGGTTACACCGGTTACCGCCTTCCGGTTATCGACTAGCGCCATCAATCATCCATTCACATTACTAGGTCGTGATTAGGCGTGTTAGGCTTGTTAGGGTTATGCGTTGAGCGTTGATCGTTGATCATATGCCATGCCATGCCATACAAGCTGCAACAATATGGTCTGATTCACTGATTCACCTTTCATCTCGTGTTTCCCTAACTTCCTCTACCATCGTTTACACAGAATGGTCCCAGGCCAGGTCTCGTTCTTGACCTTGATCTTGATCTCATTCCTTGCCCTTACCCTTGTGTCCTCTGCTCTCATTCGCCCTCTCCCTCTTCTTTGTTCCCCGCCCGCTTCCTTTCCCGATGTCGCCTCGCCCGTTGTCCGTTGCCCCTTGTCCCGTCACCCCGTATTCACTCGTAATACTCCTCCCCATCACTAAGTACTCCGTAAATACTGCCAACTAGTTACCGCTGCCATCATTAAAGCTACTACTGCGAGGTATCATCTTCTAATACTGCTCGACGGAGTCTATGAAGATACTACTAGGTATGAACCTTTACGAGTATTTACTACGCTTACTCGACTACTCGACTCGACCATGTCACTCGACCTGTTCACCCTATCCTAGTATCTACACACTACAATCTACTCTGTCCACTGTCCTGTCTAACTCTGCTTCAACTGGACTTAACTCACTTGTCAACTTCCTCAGTACTGTGTACCTCCACCCGGCCCTATCTTGGCTCTTCTCGCCGGCTGGCCCATCTTGCGACCTGCAGGACGTGCGTGCGCCACCAACTGTAACCGCGACCGCCTCTTCTTCTCCCTGTCATCCACAAGCCCACACCCACACGCCCTCGCCCTCGCCCTCACCCTCACCCTCACACGTACTCGCCACATCAGCAATCGATTCAACTCTCAGTCTCTCATGCACACGCACCCTTTCAGTAACGACTGGTCTCCCTCTCTCCCCCACACCACCCTTCTTCTCAATAACACAACTCAACACCATGTCGCTCAAATAGGTTATCCACGATCTTCGTACCACCTCCCGTCCCCTTCAGATCGATGCACTCTCCCGCACACTCCCGTGACGTGACCTTTGTAGGTATCCTCTTGTAACTACTCTTGCTACAGACCTATACACATGGTCGCACCACCCAAATTCTGCTCTCCCTGTCCGTATTGGATCATGCTCATCGTAGGCGCTTCCAAAACGTCGAACCACTCGGACCTTGGCCCCGTTCTGCCTCCTGATTCGCCCACCACCCTTTCTCACACTACTGAAACGCTGTACGCTTCGCATCACCACAACTGCGACGCGCCCGCAATAATGGAGTCTCTCGATTAATTAATTCTAACAAAACCCTTTTCCTACCCTCTTTGCCATGTCCTACTTTCGCTTTCCCGTTGCCACTCCATCGTCCACCAAGTGCTAGCCACTTTCCTTTCTCTTCCCCTTCATCTTCTATTCTTCCTCATCCGATAGTAACTCTTTTAATCGTCGTTCTGCGAGGGCACGCCGGACGTCTCTGTGCATCGACTTGTATTCCATTCATTCATTTGTTTCTCCATTTCGTCCCATTTCCCTAACTGGTGACCGTCTCTCGCTCTCGTCCAATTCTCAATTGATCCGCCTGGACGTCGTATCCCATAAGCGCAAAAGAAAAGAGATCGAACAAGAAGAAAAGTTCAACTACAAACTACCGCCAACATGCCGACAAAACTTATGCTGGTCTTCGTCGGCTTCGACTTCATCTTCGCCGCATGTGGAGGATTGTTGATGGGATTCTCGGTCATGTCAGAGCAGAACCAAAGGGCCGATCCGACCCTCGACAACGTAGCACAGAACCTCCTACTAGGCCAGTGTCCGTTAACAGGTACGACCAAGAACCTCGCCCTGCAGTAACGTCTACTAACAATCAATCCCAGCCGGTGTCGTGAACTCAATCTTCATCTTCGTCACCTTCCTGCTCTCTCTACCGGCACTCTTCCTTCCCCACAACCGAGGCTGGCTCCGCGCCCAAGGCTGGCTTGTCGTCTTCTGCGCAACCTTCACCCTTGGACTCGGTCTGTCTGTCTGGGTGGAAACCCTTCAAACCCGCAGAAGATTGGAGGGCATCTGGGGTCGCGAATCCACCTTGATCCAAAGTCTCCTCCAGCAGAAAGTGAGTACCTTCTATATATATCCTTCGAATCGCATATCTCCCGTTTCGATTTAGCGCCCTTGGCACCAATGAATTGAACGGTCCTCTCTATCTATATACCATATATTTTTAAATAATCCACAACCGAAACTAACAATACGTCACTCAGTTTGACTGCTGCGGCTACCTCAACGAGACATCCCCGCCCTTCGTCATCGACAACACCTGCAAGAACGCCCTGGTCGCCGCGCAAAAGGGCGGCTGCATCGGCCCCTTCTCTGCGTTCGCAAACACCTACCTCGACCGCATCTTCACCGCCGCCTTCGGCATCGTTGGCATCGACGTCATCCTTGTGCTCTGCGTCGCCATGGTCCTCAAGTACAGGCAGGAGCAGGAGCGCTACAGGCACATTGACGAGAAGAACGGTATGGGTGGATTGTAGGTTGTAGGACCGTCTGCTTGGGATTGAGAGTTGCGCCTGGATTAAGAGGGAGCTTTCATGTGGATGATGTCAAAAGAGAAGGAGCGTAGAATCATTGGCATATTAGAAGAGGGGTAGAAATTTGGAAAAACAAAAAAAAAAATTGAAGAAGAGATGGTTATGAATTGATTGGGTTTGGTCCATGTAAATATGATGATTTTTTGTTCAACCACCAACCCAAATCTCTGACCATATTTTCTTTCTTTTTCCTTCTCCCCCATTTTCCATTCGTATATACATATATCATTGGACTTATTGTGAATTGACCGATCCAGGAGCGAGCAGTAATAGAATGGGAGACGGTGCCAATCACTGTAAATACGCTACTTCACTATGTTCTACTCTCCAGCGCGGCGGAAGAATCCTTTTATCATGTACTCCTTTTATCATGTACGCCCAGGTATCACGAGACTTACGAAACCTGAAAAACCTCACCTCGTCATCAGTATTTCCCTCCTTGCATTCTTCTGTCTTCACATTGAAATTCAAAACGAGAGGAATACAAAACCGTTATCATGAGCAACAAAACTACACATACTCCGTACATACATCTTCAGGATACATACATATTGACCAGCAGGAAATTACCAATCTGTACACATCACAAAAGACACACCAAACCACAGCCGCCAGCATCTCTCACCAATCCACCTCAAAGTTCAAACGTTCGAACCCGGATCTTCGGCACACGATCCCGTCCGTCCTGCCTGTGCGCGTCCCAACGGTATCGTCGGTATGACTTTCCTTCTCTCTCGACCCTCGCGCCCCCCACGCACTGAGAAACGGGAGAACACTCAGAATTTGTTGGATTGAGATGTCCTTCTTTTCTTGAGGTTCTGGGCCCTCGGTTGGGGATTGGATTGGATGGGCGGTGGGTTGGTTGATCGGCAGGTCAGTCGGTCTCGACCGTTGAGGAACGTGACGCTACGAGGAGGTATCTACATCCGTTGCTAGACGGTTCGGTGCGTTGCGAGGGTACATGTTTCCGATGGGAGGGGATGTTTCGTTGTCCTGCTTAGAATGCTATGCAAACGCGATTCGATGCCGGTGGCGTTGCCGTCACGATGCGATGCGATGCGATGCGAATGTTCCGAATCGGCAATTTTCCAATTTAGTAAGTAGAATCTCATGGGGTTGATATCTAGATGCATGAGTGATGAGAGCGTGGGTTTTACAATGTTCCTACTGCTCGTACTAGCTACCAATATCAAAGGAAGAAAACATCCTGCGAACGAATGCACAACAGTTCATTGATGAGCGTAAGTGAGAACATGATCTACGCGTATAAAAAAGTTCTCTAGATAGCAGGTATGTACTATAAAAATGCGTAAACTAAGTACAGATTCCCATGGGCACACGCCTACATCAAATAAACGCCCCAAAGATCCTCTCACTCTCAAGAGCACGAGAAACATCGTTTTTTTTTTTTTCAGGTTAGGGCGGTAAGCTTCAACGCGGCCAAAAAGAAAAACGCGCACACGACGCGAGGGAAGTATTATTTTAGTGGCGAATATCCAAATTTCCACTTTCCGCTAGAACGCCCGAGCGTGCCGTGTTGTCCGCCTATGGCACCATGCGCTGTTGGTTTTCCGCCCTTTCACAATAAATGTACAGTGAGTGCATTGCATAATATCTGGTTGAAGAATGCGGGTGGTGGTTTCGGGGGCGCATGTGGGTGGGTGGGTACGGAAGAAGAAGGTAGCCACGGTTTGATATCATCTATGAGAGAATATGCAGACACCGTGTGGTGTCGTACCTCATCGCCGACCCTCGATATTGGAGGAAGGTTTCTCTTCGAGTAGAGGGGAGATGCGGTATATTCGGTTCTGGAGGCAACACGTTTGGATATAATTTTCATGTTCGTAGATACCCTTTATTATGTCATGTTTATTATGTCATGCAATCAGATTGCTCATTTCAAAACCAACGAAACGAAGTATCTATGGAAGTTATAGTCAAGATATCGAACCTTTTGTGTGTGTAACTTCGTTTTAGATGCATGCATTTTTCTTCATCCAATTAACTAATTGATTGATGTAAATCGAATTCATTATGTCTTCATCACTATCATCATTATTTCCCGTTTTATTTCCTGCCTCTTCCGCCCCTGAATGAGCCATTTCACGTTGGATTATAAGAAAGACAGGATTTTATTCATCATCTATCAATTATGTGATACATCTATCGTGTGTTTTTGTGTTCGTTGAAGATTGTTAGAAAGATGTACAAATATGCCTAGATTCGAAATGCAAGGAACAAGAAAACAAAAATATGCACCTATATAATTAGCCTATGTGCGATAACTGGCTGGGAATGCAGAAACCATACGGAAGCTCGTGGTACAGTGTTTTTGGTATCCTTGGTGAGGTGCGTTCAGGCGTGGAACCATACCGATACATAGTGTAAACAGTGCTCTTTGTGTAGTCTAGTTTTTATTTTATTTTTTTCAGGTATGGTTAATGCAAAGACACTCTCTTCTTATGACGAAAAAGTGTACTTTCGGGGTTTGGTGGTTATGGCGGCTTTTTATGTTGATTTACATCTTCTTTAATAGATGGATACAATACGACACTTATGTTATTGACATCGTCACTGGCCATACAGGCAAGTATATTGAAAGTTCAAGGGAGTGATTACAATTCCAAAGGTGTTCGAAGGAAACCTCTAGCTTTATTCCTTTTTTTTTTTTTAGTTTTTAATTAAAAGCCTACTTGTACATAGTTGTTCTCCAGAATTTATATCAGAGAAGAGTGCGATCAGTGGGCAATTGTTCTTGTTTTCTTGTTCAGTTGCCGCGTTGCTTTGGGACCCAATAGACTATAAACATGCAAAAGATTGAGCCGAGTAGAGAAATGACTGCAATATATTGTGTATATGTGAGAAGATATCTGCAATGACAATACATGTGGTATCGAACGCCAACGCTGATGCTGTGCCGCCATGGTCTCCCTGATCTCATATTCGTAAATTCGTCACACTGACTAAATGTTTTCATCGTGTCACGAAGACTGGCCTTGACCATCAACAATCGTGGTGCTACCCTCGTCTTCAGGTGTCTGAGGTGTGGTTGATTCGCTTGTGCGAACCCAATTAAAGAATCTTCCCATGATCCTCCTCGATCCCTCTTCTTCGTCTCCGCCGAAGATGAGCTCCTTCTTGCGTCCACCGATCCGTACAGCGTTCCCAAGACGGTGATAGAGCTTCTCGGCGCTTGATTTCGCGTCGGATCGTGCCGGATCACTGAGCGCACCCGTCTCTATTATACTGTTACTGATAATCTTGACGTGCCGCGCGAGTGCGTCGACGTGTTTATTGAATGCAGTCTCCTCCATGGTCAGAGTAGATTGTTTCGGTACGAGGGGAGTCTCTTGTAGCGATTCTGGTGGCCGGGGAAAAGGTACCTCGATAAGACCTGGGCCAATGCCTATGTCAAGGAGGATTAGTCGTGCAGCGAGTGCCGTGTAATCTGAGTGTCGGTCGGCTACGAAATCTTTAGAGGTGTCTAGGTGGGAGTGGATGAGCTTTGGAAGCTCCGGATGAGATAGAGGGATGTTGAGGGGTGTGGGATTTAGGAGGAACGCTAAGGCAAGGTGCCGTCGAAAGGAAGCTGTCAACGGGGAATTTCCGGGGAGAGAAAGAATACAGTTGCTCTGAAGAATGGGATTTGTAATGCGCAAGAGCAGCAAGGGAACGATGTCTGCTAGCTGTTCAGAGGTCAGTAATGCTGACAAGAGAAGATGGAATCTTGAGAACGTACAATCGGTGTCAGCTCAAGTATGGAGCACATCAATGATTCGATGGCATCTTGAACGTTTTGCAATATTGTTGCGTCCGACATCACACTATCATCGAAACACGCGTGAATAAGGATAAGAAGCGCGTGACCGCTCGACTCAGGGGAAAGCCTTTTCGCAATTAGTGACCAGGAAAAGCCATGCAGTATGCTGATGGAATTAGCTCACCACCTTGAACAGACTTGGAGCAAGCGTAAAATCCACCTTAGAGATGAAGGAATTGGCCTGGCAGGACCTAGACCATGTTAGTCAAATGAACGAAGAGAATGGAGTGAATACTCACTCTCTTGAGATTCGTAGCTCGTTGGGAGCTCCTGAGATGGATCGGAGAAGTCAAGGGTTGTCCCAATGCGCTCAAAAATATGGTTCAACTGTTTTGGACTTAGCAGGCTTTCTAGGTGATGAGGGTGAGCCTATGAAATGTTAATGATATCGTCTACCGAAATGTACATTTAAACGAACCTCAAGAAGCAGTAGGTATTTGTCTTTGAGGACGTCGTCCCTCTCAAGAGAGACTGCTTTGGTCAGCAGAAAGACAAATATAGATAGCAGATTAGGACGTACGCTGGTCGATTAGCCAAGCAGCTAATTCTTGTGGTAAAGTGGTGTATTGAAAGATACGCTGCGCGTAGCCACTCAAGAAAGCATGTTGTCTCTCCCACGGATCTGTTCCAGGTCAGTACGGTGGAGGGAAAGATGTCTCAAGTGACGTACCTTGAAAGCTCGCTGCCCAGCTATACGCGGAAATATACTTATAGGGGAACGGCTCTGATCGACGTGAGCGAACAGGTTGCTCTAGAAAGAGATGGAACACGCAGGCGGTGTCGTGTGCATTAGTTCGCTGCATAGCTAGATACAGGCGCTTCGACTTCTCGTCGTCACCGCCCTCATGTGCAATGGTAGCTAATGTCTCCTCACTGAATTCGATATTTGAGGTTACTTCCTCTTCAAGTGGTCGGGAAACTTCCTCTCTGCCAGCGGCAATCTTCAGTTCCTTCTCGAAATCATTGTGTGCGGCCTGAATAAGCCGACTTAGTGTTGGCTTTGGCATGGTATATTTCTCCGAAGGTTTGCGTAGCTCATCATCGCGAGATCTAGCATACATGGCTGATCTTGTAATAGGTGTAGATTCGGACTTTTTGGTTGTCTTCGAATTATCTTCATCTCTGGAAGTCGGAGCATTCCTCAAGAAACTGAGATCGAGCTCCTCAAGTTCATCCGAGCTCGAGCCTGAGTCCGAGTCCAGAATGATCTCCTCACCGCTCGCTGATATTCTCCTCTTGCTCCCGGTGGAGTTGAACGAGGTTTGTGACGTGGGTGGGACGCCGTTCGGAATGGTAGAAAAGTCATTCTCCGCTGTGCTTGTTCGTTCATTTGGGTTGGTCGTCTGATGGGGGAGTGGTTTCCGGTCAATTGAAGATTCATCTCCTTTCACATTTAATGTAAAGGGATTCGCGGTTCCGCCTGTCTAGTAGTGAGCTTTTGGAGATACCGGAGAAGATGATGTGGAGGGGTTGATAATATACCTGGAGAATGGGAAGGCGCGGGGTTAGCAACAAGCGGCGATTCAGGATTTGGTTTGAAGAAGTCCCGGATGTCTCTTTTGGGAGGCATCGTGAGAGGACTCGTGTGCCCGCAAGGCCCGGCAGCACAAATGACGATATGGCAAGGGCGTGAACGTGTGAAGTTGCCCGCAATGGCAGTCTTGGCGCGATCGCGCGTTGGCGCCCGCAAAAGCTAGAGCGTGGGCGCGAGGGCACGTGACCAACCAGTGAGCGGCGGATCGGAGGACTACATCCGTAATATCGGCGGAACGTTTTCTGTATTCCCATCCGGCAGAGATGGACACTAAACCTAATCACCGACGTACTTTCACAGGCGTGCTCTATCCCTTCCCGCCCCCACTCCTAGTTACTAGCTGACTGGCTGGCTGGTGGGTGGCCTTCTCTCAGATTTCCCCCAAGATGCCTTCCAATCATGCTGGCTATACCCGCAATGGGCATTTACCACGCTGCTGGTCCAAAAT
Source organism: Aaosphaeria arxii CBS 175.79 (assembly GCF_010015735.1). NCBI lineage: Eukaryota > Fungi > Ascomycota > Dothideomycetes > Pleosporales > Aaosphaeria > Aaosphaeria arxii. The sequence continues at coordinate 1,257,034 of NW_022983476.1, read as the reverse complement.
CCGATCGCGCGCGCAACCCACGCGTTCAGCCAGGCACGAATGCGCAGGAATGGACAATTCCAGCCGCTTGCAAGAGAATGATTCCAATTCCTGAGAGACTCGACACTGCTAGCAGAACGTGGTCCTTCTCACCTTGCACCGAGAGCACTCAACCCTGCGATCAGAGGCGCCTTCTGACTGGAGAAGGGACGTTTCGAGGTTTCGCATTGTCCAATGCTTGCTGCGAGTCCCCTGCGCGTGCACCAGCTCGGGTTTGACATTCATGCAATATCCGTCCGTATTCCCCGAGCAGGACGTTAAGGCGGTGGGCAATTAATCAAATATGAAATTTCATTGCAGTTTCGGACCTAGAACGCCCTACCACTGCTACCAAGTGTCAATTAGCTTAACCAAGATGGGGTATCTTGAAACCTTCGTAGAGACAGTTGCAGAGGAACGGCCTGGATAGTCGCTGCATGTGCAGTACAAGTACAAGTGCGAGGCCAGGACCGAACAGGTACAACCAGGGAGAGAATTAAGAGAGATGAGGCTTGCGTGTATCGAGGGGTGGGTCGAGACAATCGCCTACTGTGAGTGGAAGGCAGCCCAGGCCAAGTGCAAGGGTGGTCATAGTAGCATGGGCATAGTTATTATCAAAAGGGGTCGCGTTGTACGAACATCTGCAAGAAGTGCAGCAATGATTATTACAAGTACTCCGTACTCCACACACGGTAAAAGGTGAGTCCGTATGGTAAGGATGGTACACACGTACGGAACACGGCTGTAGGTCGCGGTGCTAATGTGCATACTGTTACGAACTGATGGGGCAGTGATGGTGATGATGGGCGTGAACCACCGTCTTCGGTAAATGGGTGACCGTAGATCCGTGATAGGTGTACTGTAGTCTGTCTTGAATGTGCGAGTACAGTCCACCTACACCTACACCAACGTGTACATGCGACTACACAGATACCGTACGGCTGTAGCAGGTTATGCTGCACCGCCAGTGTACTTGATACAAACACAGTATACCGTAATGTGCCTACACAGCAGTGACGGCACAGTATGAATGTGAATTGTACACGTCAGGATGGCTCATCCTATTGCAACGCTTGAAGCTTAGAAGGGGCTTACGGCTGGGGTGGGCTAGGGGGCCTAGGGCAGTAGGTGTAATACCTACAACCATTGAACAATAATAGATCGGACAGAGAATGACGGAGGTCCAAGTGATAGATAGCGCGTAATCTTGAGGCAAAGCGAGGCAAAGCGAGGCATAGCGGCGGACCCTTTGCACACTGACTTTGACTGTGCCCGTCAAGTCCTGACCGGCTTCGGCAGCTTGCAGTCAGCCGTTCTTTCTTTTCTGACAGGACCGGATGATGAATCAACCAAGCCTCCCGAATGCATACGTTTTGGCAGTGTCGAATAGTGACGGTGAGCGTTTCTTCTTTGTGATGGTGAGCGCCAATTGAACCGCATTATCTCGATCTGGCACGGTATTGATATTCGCGGGCGAGCATGGCGCAGTTGGTAGGCATCGATTCCTTGCAGGTATACAGAGTACCTATACCTATACCTACACCTATACCATACCTACCTATACCTCTACATGGGGAATGAAGATGATATTGGTGATACTAGTGATATCATAGATTGCTAAGGTATTCATAATAATCAGTGGTTGTTGTCTGCAATTGCACTTTCATGAGCAGTTGAACCAATTAGTAATCTACCGACCGAGTTTGGTTAGTGTTGGATTACTCAGTACTCGTACCAAATTGTTTTTGCCCTTTAGCCACCCAAATGGCAATTGTCAGCTTCTCCAGCAACTCTACCTAACTCTACCTAGGTAGGTGGTAAAGCTAGTACAATACCGGTAACCGCACTCTTACTAGTCTCATAGTCTCGTAACTGTGTGTGTGTACTGTGTAGGGGTGACCGTGACTGACTGAGCATTCATTCATTATCACGCATCAACAACCTACCAAACAATTGACTCTTCTGCTACTCCATCTTGAGTCTAGATAGAAAATATCGTCTACAGTCTACACAGTACTCCACGGCGTACCTCGTCGTGACAAGGCGCTGGGATACAGGCACAGGCACAGACACTCAAAGCCTACAGGGTCTGGTCACTGGACTGGTAGGTGGTAGGTGGTTACAAGCACAGGCACAGGTACCTACCTACCATACCTACCATACACTGTATGGTACATCCCTCCGTACTCTCGTCTTGTCTTTCACCTCAAACGTCACCAACCCTCTGCCCAGCTCGAGTGCTTCATCTCTCCGTTCAGGCTTTTTCTTTTTGCCGATACATGCCTACGAAAATACCTAGTCTCGTTGTTTTTTGTCTGGTTCGCCGATTTGCAGAGACTGGTACGGAAGGGCATTCGGCACTCTCGCTCTTTCGCTGTTTCGCTCAATCGGTGCGCCGCGGATCGTCCGTCCAACCATCTCATCTCGACAGATCTGCTAATCCCGCGTATTCGACTATTGCTGGGTCATTTATTGCTGGTCACTGCTGGTCACGGTTGGTCATTGCTCGGGGCCCTAGCTAATCTCCTTGTCTCTAAACGGGCGACCCGCTACCGCTGCCCGGCCGAAGCAGCTCGCGCTCCCGTAAGCAAGAGCTGCAAGTCTCAAGAAAGGACAGGCAAAGCAGCCACTCCAGGCAAAGCAAAGCAGAAGCAAAGCTGTCTCGCGCAGTCTGTTATTACAGAAACCACCCACTAGGAGACTGGAGTTAGGACTATCCTTACCGTCCTTAACCCCCATCTATCTTCTTTACAAGGTAATACCTACTACTCTTCTACTCTACTCTACTCTACTCTGCCATGCCCTACTCTTACTGAGTACCCTCCACTCCCCCATCCCATCCACACCCTCCCAAAAGAAATCCGATCCCAAACTCCGCCGCCCACCGCGCCTCGTTCTGTTTCCCCCTACGTACCATTATAGGTACACATGGCCTGAAACCCTTTCATCTTCACACACTCCACTACTCTCTCTCCTCTCTCTCCCCTCCCATCCATCTTCGTCGCAATCCACACCATCCCATCCGCCCTTTCCTTTCGCCTCGTTACTTTTCTCATTGGAGTGACATAGCATTCGGGGAAACGTCGCTCGTTCGCTCTCCCGGCCTTCCATAATATCCGCCTTAGCCGACAACCACAACAACTTTCCAGCCTCAACCCCCTTCGAAACCTGTGCGATTTAACACTCGGCTCTTCCAATTACCCCTTCTCCTCCATCGTCATATCCCATAACGACCTCAAATTGGCAACCTCAACGGCGTAAAGGGCTTTCCGGCCAGGGCCGGCCATACATACAGCCCCGAGCTTGACTTTCCACCTCCGCGTCGCTCCGCTACTCGTACGCGCCCTCGCGACCATGGCCATCCAACAACACCAGGAAGACAGCGAGGTCACAAATCCCGTCAAGAGGATAAGATGGGCCACCCACCGTGCCACCGCGCAAAGTGCCGAGCACAAGCGTCACTCGTTGAAGGAACGTCTGCATAGGAGAATAGGTTCTGGTAGCGAGAAGAAGAGGGAATCATTCGGCAAGGAGGCAGGCCCGTCAGAGAATGGTGATCTTGAAAGCTCAGAAGGAGGCAGCGAAGAGGACGAAGCAGGTCGAAGGGTATACTTCAACATCCCTCTCCCCTCTTCAGAAAAAGACGAAGACGGCCGTCCGTTACAACACTACGCACGAAACAAGATACGGACCGCCAAATACACACCGCTCAGCTTTATTCCGAAAAACTTGTGGTTTCAATTCCACAACGTTGCAAACATTTACTTCTTGTTCATCATTATTCTAGGTGTATGTTATCCCTTTTCCAAATGATGCGGACTGACTCGCGACTGATACCATTGTCTAGATATTCTCCATCTTTGGAGCCGAAAATCCAGCACTGAATGCTGCACCTCTGATCGTTATCTTGTGTGTTACTGCCATCAAAGATGCCATTGAGGACTGGCGCCGAACCGTCCTCGACAACGAACTCAACAACGCGCCCGTGCATAGATTGGTCGAATTCAACAATGTCAATACTGCTGGAGATGTCGTTAACTACTGGCGAAGGATCAAGAAAGCATGCACCAGGGGTGTGATTTGGACCTGGAGGAGCATGAAGAAATTAAGCAACAAGAATAAGGCTGGCAGTGAGAAGGATCCCGAAGTATCGAGGCCTTCGATCGAAACGCGACGTGCATCGGTTGCAACGAAGAGGTCGTCTTACTTCGAGACGGACCATGGACGCAACGGCGAGGAAGGAATTCAGATGACACCAGTACCGTCACCTCTTCCGGGACAATCACCGCCTACGGACGCGATCCGCTTCGGTGATCAGACGCACGTCAAGGAAGGCGATAATGCCAGGGCCCAAAATCCGCCAAACGGCACGAAGAAGTTTTGGGGTAGCGTCATGGACCCTTATACCACCACGCCCGACAAGGCTCGCTTCAAGAAGGACATGTGGAAGAACGTACAGGTCGGCGACTTTGTGCGACTTTATAACGACGAGGAGGTCCCAGCTGATGTGATTGTTCTATCCACATCGTCCGAAGACGGCGGTTGTTACGTTGAGACGAAGAACCTGGATGGCGAAACCAACTTGAAGGTTCGTAACGCTCTTCATAGTACCCGCGACGTTAAGCATGCGCGTCACTGTGAACGCGCCGAGTTTGTGATTGAGAGCGAAGGTGCCCATTCAAACCTCTATTCGTACAGCGCCGTCATCCGCTGGAAGCAGTACGATGCAAAGGATCCCGAAGTTCCCGCCTACGACATGGCCGAACCCATCTCCATCAACAATCTCCTCCTCCGTGGTTGCCAGATTCGTAACACCGAGTGGGTACTCGGTGTCGTCGTTTTCACTGGCGAGGATACCAAAATCATGATCAATTCAGGAGTTACACCTAGCAAGCGAGCTAAGATCACCAAAGACCTGAACTGGAACGTCATTTACAACTTCGTTATCCTGTTCTTCATGTGTCTGGTTTCCGGCATTGTTCTGGGTGTCTACTGGGGAAAAACCGACACATCACACGCCTACTTTGAGTTCGGATCCTTTGGAAATAACAAACCTGCCCTCGATGGTGTCATCGGCTTCTGGGCTGCTGTCATCTTGTTTCAGAATTTGGTCCCCATCTCTCTCTACATCACTCTTGAAATCATTCGCACAGCGCAGGCTTTCTTCATTTACAGCGACGTTCTCATGTACTACGACAAGATCGATTATCCCTGCACGCCCAAGTCCTGGAACATCTCCGACGATGTCGGGCAGATCGAGTACATCTTCTCGGACAAGACTGGCACGCTTACTCAGAATGTCATGGAATTCAAGAAGGCGACCATCAACGGTGTCCCATACGGTGAAGCATACACAGAGGCTCAAGCTGGTATGCAGCGTCGACAAGGCATTGATGTTGAGCAGGAAGGTGCTCGTGCCCGCGAACAAATCGCACGTGATCGTGTCCGTATGCTTGAGGGAATTAGGAAAATGCACAATAACCCGTATCTTAACGACGACGACTTGACTTTCATCGCACCGGATTATATCGGAGATCTCGCAGGTGATTCTGGACCAGAACAACGCGTTGCTAATGAGCGCTTCATGGTTGCACTGGCCTTGTGCCACACTGTCATTACCGAGAGGACCCCAGGCGACCCCCCGAGGATTGAATTCAAGGCGCAGTCTCCGGATGAGGAGGCCTTGGTATCCACAGCTCGTGACGTTGGGTTCACTCTCGTCGGCCGTGAAGACGACCGTTTGGTTGTAAATGTTCTGGGAGAGGAGCGTCGATACACTGTCCTGAACACTCTCGAATTTAACTCGACTCGAAAGCGTATGAGTGCCATCATCCGCATGCCCGATGGTAAAATCATCTTGTTCTGCAAGGGAGCTGACAGTATGGTCTATTCTCGACTCATTCCCGGTGAGCAACGAGAACTCCGCGCGGCCACAGGAGAGCATCTCGAAATGTTTGCCCGGGAAGGCTTGCGAACATTGTGCATTGCACAGAGAGAAATCTCAGAAGAAGAATACCAGGAGTGGAACAGAGACTACGATATCGCTGCAAACTCAGTCAACGGCCGCGAAGAAAAGTTGGAAGAGGTTTCGGACCGTATCGAGAACCATCTATGGCTCCTTGGTGGCACTGCTATTGAGGACAGGCTGCAAGATGGCGTGCCAGACGCTATCTCCTTGCTTGGTAAGGCCGGCATCAAGCTATGGGTGCTTACAGGAGACAAGGTGGAGACTGCCATCAACATTGGATTTTCTTGCAACCTCCTCGACAACGATATGGATCTGATCATTTTCAAGGTTGACGACAACAGTGTTGCTACAGCCGAGGCAATGCTGGACGAGAAACTGGCCATTTTCGGGATGACTGGTTCCCAAGAGGAGCTTGATGCTGCACAGAATAATCACGAGCCGCCCGCTGCAACGCATGCCATTGTCATTGACGGAGACTCACTAAAGCTCGTCCTGGAGGAAGAGACGAGACGCAAATTCCTACTACTCTGCAAGCAGTGCCGCGCGGTACTCTGCTGCCGAGTCAGTCCCAGTCAGAAGGCAGCTGTTGTGAACATGGTTAAGACTGGCCTTGACTGCCTTACCCTGGCCATTGGAGACGGTGCTAACGACGTTGCCATGATCCAAGAAGCTCACGTTGGTGTGGGCATTGCGGGTGTTGAAGGTCGCGCTGCTGTCATGGCATCGGACTATGCCATTGGCCAATTCCGCTTCCTCACCCGCCTCGTACTTGTCCATGGTCGATGGTCTTACCGTCGACTCGCCGAATGTATCGCCAACTTCTTCTACAAGAACATCGTTTGGACATTTTCTCTCTTCTGGTACCAGATTTACACGAACTTCGACAGCCAATTCGTTTTCGACTACAGCTACATTGTATGGTTCAATCTTGCATTCACCTCTTTACCTGTCATCTTGATGGGTGTTCTCGATCAGGATGTCAATGATAAAGTCTCGTTGGCGGTTCCTCAGCTCTATCGACGTGGTATTGAACGCAAGGAATGGACGCGCCGAAAGTTCTGGTAAGAAACATCGATCTTGACTACTGTATCTCCATGTGTGCTAATGTCTAATCAGGGGCTATATGGTCGACGGAGTCTATCAATCCGCGATAACATTCTTCATGGTATATCTCGTCTTTTCCCCAGCCAACGTAAACACCTCCAATGGACTCGGCATCGGCGACATCAAAAGAATGGGTGTGATTATAGCTACGATCGCAGTCATGGCTGCCAACTTCTACGTCCTGTTCAACTCATACCGATGGGACTGGTTGATTGTTGTCGTAATCATCATCAGCACACTCTTCATCTGGTTGTGGACGGGGATCTACTCATCCTTCCCAGCAAGCGCCCAGTTCTACAAGGCTGGCGCAGAAGTATATGGGTCGTTGACTTTCTGGGTCGTCATACTGCTCGCCACGGTTATCTGCTTACTTCCACGTTTCACCGTCAAGGTCATTCAGAAGATCTACTTCCCACGCGACGTGGACATCATCCGTGAGCAAGTTAAGCAAGGCAAGTTCGATTATCTCAAGGAAACCGAAGCTTTCGTTCCACCTCCTCCACCAGTTGAGAAGATGGATTCTATGGCTTCATCAGAACCGGCCAAGTACAAGGCCGCGAACGCTCAGATGGGAGACGAAGACATTCGGCCAATCTACCCACCTTCAGTAGCTCCAACGGCCACTACCCACAATCCCCGGAGCCAGAATGGCAGTGGAAGCACCGATTATACATTCCGACAGTCCGTGGAGGGCATTCCTGCACATCGGATGTCCATGGATCGCCCCCGACCTTCCTACGACCGTGCTAGGATGTCCATGGACCGCGTCAGGCCCAGCTTTGAGGCGAGCAATGACTTCACATCTGCGGCTATGTTGACTCGCATGGAGTCTTCTCACAGCCGGAATAGTTTGCCGGCTCAGGACCCGCACACCATGCAGACAGGTCAGAGAATGAGCCGACTACGAAATGCCTTCCGAAGACCTACAGTCACGCGAGAAGAGGCACCTGACCTGGACGAAATACATCCCCCACTGCCAGGAAGCCCACCGCGAAGTCCTCCGCGATAAACTTCCTGTCACACTCGACAACACAAGTAATAAGTCACTATAGCATATTATTCCCGATTACGACTGTATATAGTAACGCCCGGCTTGGGTACAGCCGATCTAACCCTGCACAAAATCTCTGTTGCTTGCTTTACCTTTATTCCACCATGGACTGGCGTTATTTGTATAGAGAGCCAGGATTGCACATTACCGACGCTCATGCATTTCTCTATCTTGTTCTTGGACTGTTTTGTTTCTTTGTTTCCCGCTGCCATCGCCGAGCGGACATACTGAGCGAGTAAGACTTCTCTGACGCAGGCATTGGGCGTTATTTTTGGCGAGTCGTCCAACACAACACCATCGCACTTCCCCTCACTTCTCTTGATTCCAATCCTTAACGGAAAACCTTTTCTCATGTGCATTATCTACCTGTCTACCCACCCACCTACAGTTCTGCTTTGTCTTCTTATGTCTTATTTTGCGGTTTTCATGGAAAGGAATGGCGACCTGGGATGTTTGTAGGAGAGGGGGACCAGCAGCCCCTTGACGAATACTTGCGTCGGTACATATATAATATTGCGGTCGGCGTTCCATCGCCACTTTGAATGAGCATTTTGCCCATACTTCTCAAATTGACAAAAGTGATTCATTCCAATTACAAATATCCTGGGTGTGAGAAGCCGTGCTGTGGTGCTGTAAATTCGGGGCGAGTGAGAGTGAAAACGAGTGGCACTTCAACGCGGTGACAAGTTGTTGCGTGATTCGAGGATGACTATGTTTGTAGAAAGTTTGTAGTCAGAAATCTTTTCTTGCATAGAACTACTCTTCAGAGCATTGGTTCGGTCAGTGTTGAGAGCATGATCATGAAGATCGAGCATGATTCATAAGTGTTACCCGAAGTAGACTAGTGTTACTAGTTGAGGTTAAAGGAGCGGTGCGGCTTGATTTCGCGTCGCGCGTTTGGTGGCCGCCAAAGGGCACGGCACCTGCCGCATCTACTTCTGGATCATCCTTTCTAATTACATATTGTTTCTCTGGCTGCTCAACTTCCCAACATCATTAATTCAATACGACCTGCTCCTGCTTACCTTTGTCGCTCTCTAACTTGCCTCTTTAGGTCCTACCCACTCGGCCTCAACAAACACTCTGTGATCAATTTTGGTCTCATTCACCTAGCTCCACTGTTCTTCCCATCCTAACATTATCAACCTGCCTGCTCGCACTCAACCCACTGCCCTCAATTACAGAGAAACAATTTACTTGTTCACATTCGCTCATTCCGGCCCTCTTTCATGGTCAAATCATGATCAAGACCTCATTAATCTAACAACGAACACAGTAACCCAGCTTCGCCTTGTGAGCAGCTTCGGCTAGCTACAATGGCCGAGCTGCTTGAGAAGATCAAGTGAGCCTACACGTACCCATTTTATCACACCGGTATTTGGAACTGACTATACCTTCACCTTAGCACCCTCCGAGAGCTACCCGAAGAGCAGCACCTGCTATGCCCGCGCCACGGCGAGGACGGGGGAATCTATTTCGACGAAGATCTCGCAAACTCAGGCTACACCGAGGAGGACAGCGCGGCTACATTGGAGCGCAGGAAGAGAATAGAGGAAGCACAGGAGCGAAAATGGCTTACCTTGGATGCGCTACAGATATTGGCCTTTGATGGAGCAGAGGCTGAGCCGCACAAAGAATGGGTAGTGCAGCGTCTGAACAACCTCATGACATCATGCGATGTCTGTGTTCGTGTCTTCCACCAGTCAAGAGCAGAGTGGAAAGCACGGCTACAAGAGTATGTGAAACCGTAACGGAAAGAGGAGTGGAATTAACATGCGAATTAGGGTCTATGATGAAGAGAACATTGGAGACTTCCTACGTCTGGTGGACGACATATGTATCGATCGTATACGGAGCGGCCTCGACACAGCGAACGCGGTTCTTCTGAAGGCCGAGCCGAAGCAGCGGGGCGTTCGCATTCTACCCAACGAAGCAATCTATGCCTTCTTCGAGGCCCTGAGCTGCGACGCCTTCATTCGGAACGAGGAGCTTCTGCGACGGCACTTCGATACACCATTTCAGCTTGTCCAGACAAGAAAACGCCTAAAACTCCAAACATTCCTACCCGCAATGACCCGGTTTTTGTTCTCCGAGGTGGAAGTTCGTCAAACATGGGCCCATCTGTCTTGGACAGGCTTCAAGCGGAACATGCTCCCGTCGGAGTTTGAGTGGGCGGTGCGGGATCATCTGGTAGATGCAATGTTGCGGGTCCAGCGTGACTATATTCAGCGCGAGAATGAGCAACATTTGAACTGGGTAACGACCTTCTGGAATGGGGCGCGGTTGATCGTAGACAAGATGGATAAAGAAGTGATCACTGATTCCCTTCGCGGCTTGGATGGGGATTTCTATAAACTCCTGATCGACCATCTCCCTCTTCAGTCGGGCGGCTTCATCGACCTGGTCGCCACCATGGCTGCTTTGTTGGAGAAATCGCCGACCAGCTTCTGGGATGCTATGGATGCAACTAGAGCTACCCCCGCAACTATCGCGGAGCAGGTTCTCAACAACCCCACACTTCATAAAATTCTTCGCGTCGTGAGTAAGGATAATGAGGAGCAGATGAACAATATGGGTAATGCATTCATCTGGATTCCACCCTACTTATCTTCGATCAAGCCTGCAAATCTTACTCCTGCATGCAGGGCCTTTGCGGTCATGTTCTTTGATCGTCTGCAGTTCGATGCTTTCTCGAGAGCTGCCAGAGCGCACTGTTTTCTCCAGGGCCTGCGTGTGCTCGATTATTCCTTCCGAAGAATGAATGAAGGGAAGACTATATCAAGTTTTGTAGGCCAACCTACAGTTAATGGCATGCTAGAAATGCTGTCAGCTCATATACACATCATCGTGGCAAGCCTGAAGCGATTCGATCCTGAAGCCGATAAAGAGGACTTGCGCCTAGCGCTCTCGACTATACAGCAAGCCTTTACCCTCGAGTCTCAATCTTTGGCAGTTGAGCGACAATTGATAACTGCAAAACAGCCCTCACCAACTGAATCTCCCCCTTCAAGCCCTATCTGGAAGGCGGTGCTTGGAGCTATCGACTCCGCCCATATCGATCTAGCAGTGCAACTGCTCATCGCCGGCAGGAATCTAATAGGATTAGAACCTCTATCGATGAAAAGTGGCCATGATCGAATTCCGCCTACCGTCCGTCATTTCAACGATAGGTTCAAGCTTCTATCGCAGTCCATCACCGATGTTGTCGAACGGCTGACTGAATTCGACGCGAAGAAGCTTGAAACCCTTTTTGAGCAACCTGCCGCGACTAATGCTTTAATATCTTTACTATTCTCCTCCACTGAAGACACTCGGAATTCGTCGATCGAATTGATCAAAGTCATTGCAGGCCAGGAAGAACGACGAGAAGCACTCCAGCATATACTGCAATCCTACTACAAGAACGTATTGCAAGGAGTGGCGGACTCATGCCGGCAAGTCATGAGAAAGAGAACCTTTGCGCCGGCACCAAGCTTAATCAAGACCTGTTCAGACATCATCGACGTCATGTGCAACTCTCAGGATGGCTTATTGCGATCGCGGAATCTAAGTCCAGAGGAAGTAGAAGTAAGCACCACCCTCTGGAAAAGCCAATGGGATACTTTGAACATGATATTCAAAACCACCGAAGACTGGAGTGCTCTGGGTTACGACAAAACTATGATGATGGATTTCTGCCGAGACACCATGCAATATGCGGACCAGTTATTTGATTATTGTAGCATCTTCGTGACTGCTTTAGGTGCAAACTCAACGAACTCTGAGTCCACCTCGAGTAGAACACGACTTCAGCGGGATTTACTAGACCTTCCAGCTAAGGCTATGGAGGGTGTTTGCAAGTGGCTCCGATTGCGGGACGAATTTTTGTCTAGTAAATCGTGCTCGCTCGTCGGCAAACTGCTTGTGCGCCTGCGCAATGTAGATGTAGAGGTTGACCCTGATACGCTAACGTACATTGAAGGCGTGCTCTCAGGAGAAGTCCGGGCGAAATTGAGCATGCAACAAATTGCGAAATTGCAACGTGATCTGGAGACCCATCTAGGCCATTCCGTTGCAAAGGTAGAAGAACCCAAGCAGCCGAAACAGGGGTCTATTGACACCTGGATGAGAGATGGATCTGCAGCATTATCAGGCAAGGCAATGGATCGTAAGCTACTAGCTGATGTTACCAAGACCCATAAGGAATTCCAAGCAACAAGAGAAGCGCGCGCTGCGAAAGAAAAGGAGGCAGCGGCTGCCAAGCGAGCCGAAGAGAAGAAGGCCGCGCAGCAGTCCGAATTCATGAAGAAGCGCCAGCTCGATAAAGAGAAAATCCAAAGAGAGCGCGCGGCTGCAGCTGCTAGAGCTAAGCAGCAGAGAGGCTTGTCAGAACACACTGCTGAAGCAGGTTCTGGCCTCGAGGGCCTTGGTGTATTGGGTAAAGACCAAGCTCCCAAAGGCGAGGGACTCATGCATTCCTCAGACGAATCCGATGATGAGGGCGATATCGATGAAGAACTCTTTGGCACCAAGGTCATCAAGAAAGCTTCTGGGCCGAAAACCAACATCATCAACGAGGTCAAGGTACAGGGACCTGTCAAGAAAAGAAGGGTGCAACGTTCAGCAAAGGATATGCGTGCACGACTTGCACCCGACTTATCATCCTTGCATCGGGAGATCCTTAGTTGGAATTACTTCCATGAAGGAGACTTTCCACCAAACTCTCGACCGGACATATATAGCGCCGTGCCCAAGTCTTTCCGAACGCCAAATGATTATCAAAAGACTTTCCAGCCTTTGGTCATTCTAGAGGCATGGCAAGGGTTCGTGAAGTCCAGAGAAGAGAACACCGTCAAACCTTATGAAATTCGCATTGTCTCCAGAGCCAGTGTAGACATGTTTCAGGAGGTGAGTAGCACCATGACTCATGCAGAGAATCGCGAAATCCAGGTCTCGGAAGGAGACATCGTCCTCCTTTCGGAGACCGGTAGCCCCTCTGCTCGCGAGCGCCACTGTCTTGCTCGAGTCTTTCGTGTTCTTCGTAAGCAGGGCCATCTTGAAGTATCCTACCGCGTCATGCCTTCAAACTCATTGACGCCGGTCTTGGTGCCCAATGGAACTGTCTACGGATCTAAGATTCAGTCCATCACTCCACTTGAACGTGAATATGGTGCACTTCTTGGTCTACAGTACTACGATCTTTGCGACGAAATCATACGCGCAAAGCCATCTCCGATCCTTACCTACAAGGAAGCCCAGCTCGATCCCCTGATAGAGGTCTACAATGTCAACAAGGCTCAAGCCAAGGCCGTAAAGTCAGCAATTGACAACGATGCCTTCACGTTGATCCAAGGGTATGTATATCTCCTGTCATTCGAAGAATCATCAGACTAACCTTGATACAGCCCCCCTGGTTCAGGCAAGACTAAAACCATTGTCGCAATTGTCGGGGCCATTTTGTCAGATACCTTGCGTGCTGCGCAAGGTACGCGTATCGATGTCCCGAATAAAGGAATTCGAATAGACACCACCGCTGCAAAGAAATTGCTGGTCTGCGCTCCTAGTAATGCTGCAGTGGACGAGTTGGTGATGCGTTTCAAGGATGGAGTAAAAACCCTAAGTGGCCAAGAGCGCAAGCTCAATATCGTCCGTATTGGGCGAACTGATGCCGTCAATTCCAACGTCCAGGATGTCACTCTTGAAGTACTGGTGAACAAGAAACTTGGTGTGAACGATTCGAAAGACAAGGACGCGGAAGCCACACGAAAACTTTTCCAGGAGCACAAAGATGTCTCTGAGCAACTTCGACGCGTGAGAGACGAGCTAGATTCAGGTGCTAAGCAAGGCGCAGAGGCGTCCAAGCTACAGGACGACCTCAATGCTCTACGTAAACGCAAACAAGCACTTGGAACGAAGATTGATACCACAAAAGACAATGAGCGACTCGCAAGCCGCAATGCAGAGCTGAATCGCAGACGTGCACAGGAGCAAATCCTCGGCGAAGCGCATGTTATCTGCGCCACGTTGAGTGGTAGTGGGCATGACATGTTCCAAGGGATGAATGTAGAATTCGAGACAGTCATCGTCGATGAGGCAGCCCAGTGCGTGGAAATGAGCGCCATCATTCCCCTGAAATACGGTTGCGCCAAGTGCATACTAGTCGGAGATCCGAAGCAGTTGCCCCCTACTGTTTTCTCCAAAGAAGCTGCACGGTTCCAATATGAGCAGAGTCTGTTCGTTCGAATGCAGGGTAATCATCCTAAAGATGTGCATCTTCTAGACACGCAGTATCGTATGCATCCCGAGATCAGTCTCTTTCCAAGCCAGACATTCTACGACGGGAGACTACTTGATGGAGGCAACATGGCTGCTTTGCGTAAGCGACCGTGGCATGCAAGTGCTCTTCTGGGTCCATATCGTTTCTACGACGTACAAGGACAGCATCAAGCTGCACCCAAGGGTCATTCGCTCATCAATATTGCTGAGATCAATGTTGCATTGCTCTTATATAAACGTGTGGTCACAGACTTCCCTAACTTCAGTTTTAAAGGAAAGGTGGGCATCATCACACCTTACAAAAGCCAGTTACGGGAACTCAAGGTTCGTTTCACGAATCAATACGGCCCATCGATCGTAGAGGATGTGGAGTTCAACACCACCGATGCCTTCCAGGGACGAGAAAGTGAGATTATTATCTTCTCATGTGTGCGAGCTTCGCCTGCCGGTGGCATTGGGTTCTTGCAAGATATACGCCGTATGAACGTCGGACTGACGAGAGCTAAATCGTCGCTCTGGGTTCTTGGAAACTCGGGCTCACTTATGAGGGGCGAATTCTGGAAGAAACTAGTCGAAGATGCACAACGAAGGAATCGCTTCACCGATGGTAATCTTCAAACGATGTTGAGCAAACATTCAAGCAAATATCCGGCACCCAAGGAGGAAACATACGAGATACCGGTTCAAGTCAAGGAAGAGCCACAGACCATCCCAATGCGTCGGTCTAAGAGTGGTGATTCCGAGGCATCAGCAGAAGCAGAGGCAAAGCGAATCAAACAGGAGATTAAGCAGGAAATCAAGCAAGAGATTAAGAGGGAACTGGATGAAGACGACTTTGTCTTCCCTACGAATGGAAAGCGCAAACTAAGCGATAGCATGGATATGGATGTGGATATGAGGGATATAGATTCCGATTCTATCTCCCACTCACTTTCTGCAAGCAACACGTCAACGCCAGCTGCAGCGTCGTCTTCGGCACGCAACAGCGCAACACCCAATCCCGAGGGCGTGAAAGTAGAGCCTGGACAACCCAGGCCTGCTAATACCTTCAGTGCCGTCCCGAAACCTAAGATTAGGAGGCGACCGAAGGAACCAGTAGATCCTTTCATTCGACGTCAGCCGATGAAAAAGTCAAGGCCTAACTAGTTTCTACATCAGATAGGGTCAGGACCGTGAAGTGGTGGAATTCAAAATAAAGAGGAGACCTATATTCTCCGTTTTGATATGTAACATTGCGATGGCGCCTGGATGGTTGGTGTCAGCATTTTCTGGAGTTTCGATACTTTGATAAGATAGAGATAGAGCATAGCTTGCTATTTTCGGTCCGGTAAGCGGATCAAATTGAATGGAGTTTAGGTTTGGGGCGCCACTGAATGCTCATTGCAAGGGCAAAGCACAGTGGCTGCGATCCAAGAGCATTTTGACGTGATTTCATCGTTCCTACCGACCACTTCGTCATACATTGGACTTGGCCACCCGCCAGCAGTGATTCTCGATTGAGCTGCAAACTCGTGCACCGGTCTTTCATGAAGACTCGCGAGATCAGGGAGATATGGGTACCTGTCACATGGAAGTCGGCGTCATCTGCTTGCTTTCTATGATAACATCAAACCCGGCCGCTCGTCTTGCTTGCGAAGCCTTCCAACCCCACATCATCCCTAAATCGTTCTGACTGCCCAAACACCCAAGACATAAACACTGAGTACGACATCTCTCAATGCAATTGTAGGGAGACCCCACAGTCACAATGCACACCAAGATTTTCGCTTCTTCATTCCTGCCATTGACCAATATTTCGACTCCGTCTTGTTTGGGTGGCTCGTATTACACCGACGTGTCACGGTCTAGCCTTGTGTTACCCCATCATTATCCAGTTATCGTCACAAAACCTCCGCGCTCCATCCCATCCTTGTCACTGATCGACTGATTTGGGGGTGCCTGGGTAAAGCTTGTGAGATCAGTGGTTCATTTCAACTGTGTCCAGCCCCTCCGCCACCACTGGGCCTCTTCCGCCGTCAAAACAGATCATTCGCGTTTACCTCCACACTGACGTGGTAACATGTTTCACACTCTTTTTAATCTATAATCAGCTCATCAAACGTCTGGTATAAGCGTGCATGTCTACTTTGAACAATCACTCGCTGTCAGCTTCTGTAGTGCAACGATGCCTCCTTCGATGCACTGTCGAGAGCAACGACGATCCCTGTCTCTGTACGCCGTATGTTGCACGACGCATCTTCCCTTTCGTCGGACAAATCCTCTTCTTTCTACGCGCGAGCTGCTTATCCACTGCAACGTTGACCAGGGACGAAGCAGCGCTTCGTACCGATAACCAACGTCAAACTCTCGTCCCAGGTACGACCAAGTGTTGCATATGCTGAGTATCCTTCCGCGCACTTGCTCTCGTTGGCTGTCCTACCCTCACATTCTCTTGAAAGACCGGTTTCTTGCATGCCAACCGTTCATGCTTCAGCTTTGTGTTCAATAGGTCGGGACGCTGTGGTAGTAGCTGGCTTGTTGGCTGCTATCTGCTCTTAAGCTGGAGTATACGCCATCCCCCCCACTATTCGAATGCATTCGTCAGACTTTCCTTAGACACTCAATCATTTACAGAGCCTCAGCCTTGATATCACCATTACGATGTTCGGCCATCCAGGCTTCAGTGCATTAGAGTTCGCAGGAGGCGAGCACCTCACAGAAAGAAAGACATTGTCCCTCAAGGGAAAATCAACGGTGAGCTCCACGACATATGATGAGAAAATTTCCCTCCCAGCTGTCAGCATTGAGCTCCCCGGATCAACCTCGCCCCAGCTCTCTGTGCAAGAGTATGGTGGCCAGCCGCAACAACAGCGATGTCGGGGCAACTTCATGAACCACACACCTCGAGTCTTCGAGATACGGTCACCGAAACTTCCCAGTTTCCAGCACAGTTCTAGCGAAACGTTTACTGATTCGTATACGCACTCGCACAAGAACTCTACAGGAGATAAGACTTCATCGTGGAGCCAGCCGTGGCGACGCACTCCACCGACTACGTGGGAAATCGAACATATGGCTAGCCTCGAGTCGGAAGGACCCCATGAATTGGACTCCAAAGAATTGGATCTTGCCATGGACACTCTGCCGAGTGCTTCAGCCGAGTTCCATGAAGCCAATAGTCTCTCTTCGGGCAGTCGTGTAGACCAGCAACCGAACCGTACGTCATCGACGAGCAATCATCACGACGTGGACGATGAAGAACCTGCCATCACTCCCCAGCAGCGTGGCAAACGCGTACGACGCCAGACGCCTTACAAGATGGTTATTCCGAAAGCGAACCTCAACAGCCGTCATTCCCCACTCGAACCTCTCGTGATGCACCACCGCCGTCAAGCCAGTCAGGCAACGAGCTCCAGTGTCGGAGAGATAGCACCACAGGTAGAGATTGACGACATCGCCGAAGTGTCCACGTTCCGGGCTCTACAGGAGTACTTCGACAGCCAGGCATCGGGAAAGCGATCGGTCGAAGCGAGTAAACAGAGCACTTCATCCCCACAGCCTCACGACATCCCCCTTCCAAGCTCTCCCTTGTCGGGTTCATCGAGTCCCCTCGCCGGACGCGCATGCACAATCCCAGTTGAAGAACTGGACAAACTAGAAGACACACCTGATATCCCACCTCGCAGTCCCAAGAGGCTCGAAGTCATGTGGGCCACACGTACGCGAAGTGCATCTACGTTCTCAGGCAATAGCGAGTTCCAATCTGCCGCGGAAGGCCAATATTCACCCTACGACAAGGAGCCTCCACACCGTCACCATCATCACCACCACGGCCTCACGGTCCCCAAGAAGCGCAACCAAACCCGCATGCGCACCAGTTCGGCAGCCCGAGTAGGCTCCTCGACACTAGGACGCATGGCTCCCCCGATCCTAGGCCACCAAGCCCTCACTGCTACCGCCAATCTCAACGACCTGAGCTTCTACCTCCGGAACACGGGTCCCTCACCCGAGCCCATCAAAGGCCAGAGGAAGAAGTCCGGCTTCCGGATCTTCAAAGTCGGCGGCGGGGGGAAGAAGACGCTCGCAGCGCGGGTGGGATCCGTGGAAGGGTCGCCCGGGAAGACGCAGCAGCGGGCTGCTCGGCCACCGATGCCGGCGTGTGCGAGGGAGACAACGACGTCGAGTGGCACGAGACATCTCCGCATCATGATACCGAACGACGACATCGTGCAGGATCAGACTATCACGCTGCCGGTGGACTGCGGCGCGGGTGCGGGCGGGACCAAGCCGTCGAGACATGTGTCCATCACGTTCACGGACGAGATGTTGAACCCGCTCGGGAGCTCTGCCGTTGAGAATGCTATCTCTCCATTCCATGCGGCTGATGGTGGCTCGTCGGACGACGAGGGACCAACGGCGACTGTCAGGAGCCCGAGGACGCCACCGAAGTCGTCCACGATGATGCCGGTGGTTGGCAACGACCACCCGCTTGCATCAAGAGAGGAGCTGACGAGGGCGAGGAAGCTGAGGGATCTGAAGAAGTTCAAGCAGCAGAGGGGGTCCGCCACGACTGACGAGGATGACGCGAGAGCCGGTGGGGCAGTGTCGTCGTCGTCGTTGTCGCAGTACCGAAGCGTCTCTTCCTCGTGCAACTCCAGGTCTGCATTGAACAATAGTAGTGTGGGCGAGAGCGGCGCCGCCACGGGGGAAGCAATCCAGGAGGCAAATATGTTGAAGCAGCGGGTCATTGTCCTTCAGCGCCAGAACACCGAGCTGGCGGAGGCTCTGGCGAGGATCGTGGGGTTCGAGGCTGAGGATGGCGACCTGGATGCTGAGGCGGTGTTGACGGCGTGTAGACGGTGTAGGACAGAGAGTGCTTGCTCAGTGGGGATTGCGAGGCTAGGGCGCGTATTCACGACATGATTGATAGTATGAATGGGTCATTGGTTGGACATATATTTTCACCTAGTAAATGGGTATAGGTATAGAAGCGTAAGGTCAGGTACTCGAGCTAATGTAATATGATGATTTCATGAGTAGACAGACTGTGTCTTTTCGTTTTCTTCATTCATCAGTGGCCAGGAAATTTACCTGGCTTCATCAACACGTCTCCTCTCTTAATCCAATGCATGTGCACTTGCTTGATGCTAGCATTCGGCATCTCGTTCTCCACAACCCCTCTCGCGAACTCCAATTTCTCTTCCAACGTCGTCTCCTTCTCCTCACCATCTGCCTTCCTCCTCTTCCGTCCGACTATGGCAGCATTCCTTGTCGACGGGATCCTCAAATGCTCCTTCTCGGGCACAAATCCCACATCAGCCGTCAGGCTCGCCACGTAGCTGCAGAACGAAGCATACGCCGAGACCTGCTGCTGCTTCCCGGCGCCAGCCTTCACTTTGTTCTCGCTGCCACCGCCAGGCTGGAAGTTCAGGCCGTGCTCGATGTTGCTGGTGGACTTGTGGGGGGCTCGGAACCGCGTGCCTGCGAAGTTGTGACTGCAGCAGGGTATTGCTATGAATGGGGAGGAGGAGAGGTATGCTAAGATAGGGGTCCAAACTGTGAGTTCGTCGGCGTGGTTGGCGATGAGGAAGGTGTTTGTGGGGAAGATGCCGTTGTGTGCTGGTGTCGACGAGGCGGTCGTTACTTCCTCTTCCTTTTCTTCCTCCTCCGCTGCTACTGTTGGGTCTGATTCATTTTTGTCTTGCTCGTCTCCACTACTACTGGTCACGGCCGTTGAATTCATGACTTCAGGCACAAGAAGCATCTCCTTCAGTTTATCTTCATAGCCTGCCCCGAACATATCCCAAGTCTTTCGTTTGCGAGCATCGAAGCCCCAGCCGCGCCAACCTTCTTCGTTCAGGATCCAGACCAACACTCCGTTGCCACAACCTATATCCACGAACCCTGGGAAGTTCTTCTTCGCAGTTCTTCTCCGTGCATCCTGAAGTCGCGTTTGAACATCATCACCGTCGCCACTGATTCCCTTGCCGTCGAGGTTAGTGTCTGAGTCGTCCTTATCTCCACCATACATATCCACCCAAAGTTCAATCAAAAACGCCGCGATACCCAGATCCTCGAAGACATGTTTCTGCGCCAGCGTCTGCTCGACCCAATTGTCGATCAGTCCCTTCGCATACTTCCCCTTGAGGAAAGTATACGTATCCTGGAAGGGTTTCTGCCCAATGATGAGGTCGTGGTGTACGCGCTTCTGGTAGCCTGCTTCTTGGCCTCGCGAGTGCTTGTGAATGACCTCCAGCATCTTGAGGGCGGTGCGTGTGAGGCGATTGTCCAGCGGGTAGGATGAGAAGAGGTCGTAGTGGATTGATAAGTTTCCTAGACCATTTGCTTGGTAGGTGTACAAGATGGCAAGGGCTCGGATTTTGGGGTGGTAGAATGGAATGGATTCAGGGGATGTGACATGCGGTAGGTAGATGACCAGGTAACGTTCTGCGTCTATGGTGGTAGAGCCGTCGTTGGGACCAGCGGATGCGTCTTCCCGTACGGTTACTTTTGAGGTAGAGGTGAAGAGATGGCATGTTTGTATCAATGGTTCGTCGAGCTTGGGATTGCGAGGGATAAGTTTCCGGACAACTGTCCATTCCAAATTGTAGTCTGGGATGCCGCCTGGAATGATAATAGGTTGGTGTTCCTTCTTCATGTGCTTCACGATACTCGCTAATTCGTGCGGATGCTGTGCAAGAGGATTATAGGAGGCGTCTGCAAAGCTCTGGTACGAGATCTCTGCCCGTGAGAGGTGCGACGCCGTACGGTTGGGATTCTCTAGCAGACTGCGACTGACCTCTAGAAAGTATTGCGGAGGGAAGTTGGCAGCCGCAGATTGTACAATAGTCCATATCTCTGGAGGTAGACCGGAGTCTATCGTAGGCGTATGTTGGAGATCCAATGGCTTGAACCCGATGCTTTTGACAGCAGGGGCATCCGTTTTGGATGAAGGCGAAAGGTCATCTGACATAGTTGGATGGCCTTGAGCAAGTGTGGAGACCTTTTCACCCTCCTTTTTGAGCCTCAATATGGGTAGGTTGAATCGATCCTCGAAAATTCCTAAGTCTCTTCACTAGTCCAATTTCTTCTCAGCACATCAGAATCGCGAAAATGTGCCTAAGGTGGGGTAAGACACGGAGAATGATCAGGTGGCAACCCGAGCTCACAAAGATTTGAATATCGAAATTCCCGCTCAGCAATTGCCTCGATATGTCTCTGTCTTTTGCAGAGATCTTGACTGATCCTCCAGATTGCTTCAGGTACACTGGTAGTCGGGTCGGGTTGCTTGTCAGGATTAGGTAGGTCCAAGTGGGTGGCTTGTCGTCTTAGCCAACCGGATCGAAGGCGGATCCCGAAAGGCCTCTAAACAGATGCAGTTATAGAGCTTATGTTCCCATTAATAGTGAATGTTTTGATGGGCCAAGGATCAAGCAAGAATCATTCGACGGGCGTATGTTGTTCAATCTTTTTTCGACTCTCGAAGTGGTAAGGAAAGCCACGCTAGTCGGCCTCCTCCATCGAGGAAGACGCAAGGAACAAATACAAATAGCAACGTCGAGAAATAATCGAATGTTTACTAGTAACAGTAACTAGATTGAGAGTCGTTCAATAATTGGAATCACGAAAGTGACTACGTATCACATGCAAAAGTTCATGACCATTGAGTCTGAAAGTGTACGTCTTGGAATATCCAGGTCTCTGGATATGCCGAGTTTTTATTGGCATTCGTTTGGGTTTCTCTATTGGAGCTGCTTCCCACAGTCCAAGCCTCTCTATGTGCTTTCATCCCTGCTTCCATCCCTACTAGGGCTCTATGAACATCTTGAAATGAATCCTTCAAAGCGCTGCACCTTGTCAATCCCGCGTCTCACGACACGAAAGGCCGAATCTACTGACCTCCTTTGGGCTTGTTCTGTCCATAATAGTGTGCCATCTCCAAACCAGCTCTCTTGAAGCCACACTTGACATAGAAGCCCTCGTTGGCCTCCGAGCAGTCGAGAATCGTCTTGTAGCATCCAACCTTCTCCGCCACAAAATCCAGCGCTTGGATGATGCGCAGACCAAGCTTCTTGCCTTGCTGATCCTTCGCCACCGCAATGTCCTCAATGTGTCCGACCATGCCTAGGTTGTGGATGAACTTGCGCTCGACGATGAGCGCGCCGGTGCCGACGATGTGGGAGTTTGAGTCGAGGATGCAGAGGAGGAAGTACTCGTCATTTCGTTTCGAAATCCATTCGTATCGGTCGTTCCATTGCTGATGGCTCAAATGTTAGCACTGCGTGATAGTCTCATCAAAGGTGGGACTCGATGAGAAGAATTTAGGGGGCTTTCTCGGTACGGACCTCTTCTGTGACGTCGCCCACGGTTGTAAGAACGCGCAAGACATCCAAAAATCCCTTATGATAATCGCCTCGCTGTACCGGTCTGCATTGGTATCCTTCGGGTAAAGCTGCGACAACCTCAGGGGAGATTAGATCTGAGCTGAAAAGAGGCGTTGTAGGGTCGGTGACGGGGCTCGTGAGGCTCATCGCGGCGGCAGGGCTATGATTTAAGAGACGGGCAAGAAGGTATGGCAGAATTGAAGAAGTTCTTAGTTCGGAAACGTCCAAGACAAATGCGATTGTAGAAGTCGGTGTAGATGGCGGCGGGGGAAAGTAAAGCAACAGGAGGAGGAGGGGAGGGTTGTTTATCGATAATGTCCGAGCGGATGTGTTGCTGGAAATGGACCACGGTTGAAAGGAGGAAGAATACTGGCAAAGCTTCCTAATAGATTAAATCGCTAATTGTTCGAGACAAGAACGATGGGTGGATGTTGAGACTGCTATATAGTTGCCCTAGTTACCTATTCTTTTGCTTACATTAACTACCTTATTGAGATCTACTTGGTGCTCAGGAACCTGCGGCTCAGCACAGACTAGTGACAGGAGCTGCTATATTTAGAGATCCATAGACGTCATGTTTCCGAGTTTCATTTTCGACCATATTACTTTTGTTCCAATTGACATTCTAGAATTCCATGAATTCACCACTTGCCATGAACGGATTGTTTCACCATGGCAAGCTAGGCCTTTGAAGGAACCAGGAAGAATTTCCAGATCGTGGTAGCCACTAACAATCCATCGTGCTCGAGGGAAGCCCTAAGGTTTCCATCCTCATACATATCATCACTGAATATGCCATCCCCATGCCTCTTCTTCAGAATCTTGTCCATGATATAGTCGTCAAACTCGGGATGTGCCTGCACTGAAAACGCACGGTTCGGAAGATACAGACCTTGAACGTCACATCGCGGGCTGGTCCCAAGATTCTGAAAACCCTCAGGCACGTCGAAGACAACATCACGATGCATCTGATGAAGAGTCTGAAAATCCATTAGATGTGGCGGCAGGAATGAGGGACATGATACCACATACAAGGCTTGATTTGTCGAACAACGCAAAGCCAGCATCCGTTACATCGATATTGTCAGCCGAAACTTCCCAGCCTTTATCGCTTCTTCCAACTTTTGCGCCCATTGCTCGTGCGAGAATCTGGTGACCAAAGCATATTCCAACAATGGGTTTCTTAGCGTCGAACGCCTTCTTCGTAAAGTCGACTAATTTGAGAATCCAGGGGTGACTTTCAAAGGAGTCATGTTCTGTCTGCTATAAGCATTGTACACAGGGAAGCCGAATGAAGGGCGGCCTGCAAAGTACATACTGCTTCCGGTCATCAAGATACCGTCAATCTCACTAAGCTCGGGGTATTCTTGCTTGTCAACGACGTCCCATTTGGAAACATCTAGGGTCGGCTTGGACTTCAAGCCTTCCAAATTTGATAGGCCGTTGTTTAGAAGCCGAGAAAAGATGTCGCCATAGGTTCCGTATTTTTCCTTGACAGGATCTATAGGTGTATCGCACTCAAGAACTGCAACACGGAAGACGTTCGACATGGTTATATTCGTAGCGGGAATGACTATAACCTTATCGTACTTGGGATGTGCGGCTTTCCTGCGATACTCAGCTTCGTTCATATGAATCGAGTAGGTGGTGCTTCGATTTTCTCCCATAGCACGTCAGAATAAAGTGGCATTTCGCTATGCAGTGATGCCAGTTTATATCTTTCGTTGTCCATGATATGAATCATAGAGGGAGGCAAATGCAACTACATGAACGACTCCTGCAAACCAAGGGATCGGTCGGCAGGGATATTGCAGTTTACTCACAGGAGCTTTTATTATTTATATTTCAGCCACCAATAATGTAAAGGCTGCGGGAAATAGATTGGTCTTGCGAGTGGATGTTGGAAGGATGGATGGATGGAGTATGGTCCCTCCTCCCATTGATAAACGGAGAAGCCCGCCGGCTTCCATGTCCGCCGGAAAACCGACGAAGACGTAATTCCCTATCCAGCACGACACTACCACCTCCAGCCCCACCACAGCACAGCGCAGTATCTCCAGATACGGTATACATGACTTACACTTGTTCCTATTTACAAATGATATGACAAGACTGAGCGGGGAGTGAAGTCCGCACGGGTATACTGTGTGCGCTAGTTCTGTCCCTGCACCGATGCACCGCTGGGTGGCTATCGGCAAAGGCGCGTGGGCTGGTCGCGTATCATTTCTCTCCCCAACCCTTGCCAATGGTTCTCCTCATGCTTAGCATGATAGTGCCATGCCCTCCCAGAGATCACAATGTGTTCTTCCTTCCTTCCTGACCCTTCAGATTGCCCACTATGGCTTTTGTCTCCCCTCGAGTCTGCGCTTCACTGCGCATTGCAAGGACCCAACTCCGCACACCATGTACAGCCAAAGCAGCTCCCCGCCTAGGATTGCGGAGCTTCTCCGCAACGACGTCATGGCAGTTACGCACAACAGAGATGAATGAGGAGCAACTTGGGAGCTTAAAGGTTGACCAGAGCAGGCTGATGGGGGACATCCATCATTCATGCCAGTGGGGTATCGGCCAGCGATGGGGAGAGTACGTCCCACATCTGAATTAAGCTTCTATAGCTTCAAGCGAACCACGTAAACTAACTCCAAGAATAGTAAACCCACTGAGACGGGCATGTCTCGACTTGCGCTCTCCGATTCCGACAAAACCGTACGAGACTGGTTCGTCCAGACCACCGAGTCACTGGGTTGCACGACCACCATTGATTCCATGGGCAACATCTTTGCAGTCCGACCTGGCCTTCGGAACGATAAGCCTCCGACGTTCGCGGGTTCCCATCTAGACACACAACCTACTGGAGGAAGATACGATGGCATTCTGGGTGTTACGGCCGGCATAGAAATGCTGAAAGTGCTGCAGGACAATTGGGTGGAGACAGAATACCCCGTGGGTGTGGTGAATTGGACCAAGTACGTAAAGTAACTCTTCGAGATAGCCCACCCTGACGTAAACTTCTACGAGGGCTTAAACGCACGCAGTGGTTGCTAACTAAATGTCAACAGTGAAGAAGGAGCTCGATTCCCCATGTCGATGTCGTCCTCTGGCGTCTGGGCAGGTTCAATCCCATTAGAATCCGCACACAACCTGCGCGAAGTTGGTGGAGGGACAGCAACTATGGCCTCCGAATTGGCTAGGATAGGTTACCTTGGCCAGACACCTGCCTCGCACGAATCAATTCCCATGGGCGCTCACTTCGAGCTTCACATCGAGCAAGGTCCTTTGCTAGAAATGGCAAACAAGAAGGTCGGGGTCGTCAAGGGCGTCCAGGCATACAAATGGTACACCGTCACCGTGAAAGGCCGAGACTGCCACACCGGAACCACTGACCTCAAGAGCCGCGCAGACGCTCTACTCACCGCCTCCAAGATGATCCTGCATTCGCACCGTCTTGCAACTACCAACAACGCCCTCGCCAGCACCGGGATTCTGACCCTCAAGCCAGGAAGCACCAACACGGTCCCTGGGGAAGTCTCTTTCAGCCTCGACATCCGCGCGCCTTCTGACGAGACCGTCGCCCGCATGGAACAGCTGATCAACACCGACTTCCCCGCCATTGCCGCTGGCGAAGACGTGCTGAACTCCAACGAGGGCATGACCAAAGGTCTTCCTTGCACCGTGGAGATAACCCGCGACTTCTCCTCGCCCGCAACCTTGTTCCACGAGGACTGCATATCGTCCGTCACGCAGGCCGCAATGTCCGTTCTGGGCCCGGACTCGAAGAACCAGATCATGGAGATGACGAGCGGCGCTGGACACGACAGTGTCTACGCGTCGAAGAGGTGTCCAACGAGCATGATCTTCGTGCCCTGCAGAGAGGGCGTCAGCCACAATCCGGCCGAGTTCTGCAAGGAGGAGGATTGTGCGATTGGTGCGCAGGTCCTGCTGCAGAGCGTGCTGAGGTACGATCGTTTGAGGGCTGAGGCTTGATGGCAATGGTGATGATGCTGGGAAGGAGGTGGGCTTCGTGAATGCTAGAGACGTTGTTGAGTTCTCACTTCACTCTCCCCAGTTGGTACTAAAGGTCCTGATATACCCCTTGGCTTTTGATTAACGCAACGATGATCGAAGAGGTATGATCGGAGTAAATATAGCGAGTAATTGATCTTCATTGCCAACTTACGGCCTCATTGGTACTTGTCAATCGCCAAACGAACAGCATATGATCCACAAGAAGGGACTAAAATTCGGTGTGTTGCGGAGTCTCAACGCCATAGAAGCATCAATCGATCACAGCAAAGAGCAGAAGAAGAACTTGTCATGAACATGATAATCAAGACTGCTACTTACGCTCATATCTAACGCCGTTCACGATCCCCGGCTACTGCAAATCGAGCACGACTCTACCCTTCAACGTCCCGTCATGCATCTCCTTGAACACGTCCGTCAATTTGTCCATCTTCTCCGTCCTGTAATGCGTCTTTACGATGCCCCTCGCCGCGAAATCGAGCGTCTCGATCGCCTCCTTCCGGTCTCCAACCGCACTGCCCACGACGCTCAAACTCTTGCCCACAAGCGTAGACGGATACGCCGACTTGATGGGGACGGGCTCGTTCTCCGGGATACCCACGCACACGACGCGGCCGCCAAACCTCAACATGTCGATGGAGCTCCCGTACGCGGCGTTATTCGCCGTGAGCACAAGCACCGCGTGCACACCCAACCCACCCGTCAGCTCCTTCACGGCATTCACGATGTCGTCGGTCCCGTCAATGGGCAAGAAGTGCTCCGCCCCGCTCTCGAGCACAATGTCTTTCTTGCTCGAGTGGTCGATGCCAATGACCCTGTGGCCCAGCCCACGGGCGGAGAATTGCACGGCCAGATGGCCCAGGCCGCCGCCAGCGCCCAATAGGGCGACCCAGTTCCCAGCCACGGCGTTGGACTTCTTCAGCGCGGAGTACACGGTCACGCCGGCGCAGAGCATCGGTGCTGCCGCGGCAGAGTCGAGTCCCTCTGGGATTGGAGTCACGTAGTTTGCGGGGCCCAGGGCGTATTGTTGGAACGTGCCTGGTGTGTAGTATCCTGAGATTTTCTGGCACATTGTCAGTCCATCATACTCCATCCTTTCTTTTCGTTCGTGGTAAGGCATCATCTCATGGCCTTGCGAAATCAAGAAGATTAAGGTAGTAGACGAGAGGAAACTGGGAAGAAGAAACTCACGCCATTGAAGCAGCTCGCGTCGATGCCGGCTCGACAGGCCTCACAAGCATTGCAGACGCCCGCCATCCACTTGATGCCAACCCTATCGCCGAGCTTGACGCCCGATCCCTCAGTCCCGGCACCCAACTTCACGATCTTGCCCACGCCCTCGTGGCCGCCAACCTGGCCCGGCTGCGTGGGCGCGGGCAGCATGGACCACGAGTTCATCATGACACCCATGTCGGAGTGGCAAACGCCCGAGTGTGTGCTGTGCATATGTCAATGACGAGAGTTCTTGGGAAAAGCTCGAAGACGGTAGATTCGAGAAGATGATGAAGGAGGATATAGTTGCGATGTAGATACAACGATATCCTCAATGAACACATTATAACAAAATATACTTTTTGAACAGAATACCAGACCAAAGCATATGCACAAGAAAACTTACAGGTTAATCAACACCTCTCCAGGCCCCGGCTCAGGGAGGTCCAGCTCCTCGATCTTGGTCGAGATGCTGCCGGGCTTGTCGTAGACAGCGGCCTTGTACTTCTTGGGGAGCTCTGCGGAAGTCATGGTTTTCTATTCTCTTATTATCCTTCCTTTTTGATTTATCACCGTCTCTTGTCAATTCCGAGTACTTTCTTATGTGCGGTATGTAGGGATGTCAGGTGCGGCGATGTTGGTGAGTGACGACGTCCCACGGTTATCGATCGGTATATATGCACACCTTACGCAAGGTTGGATATCGATTCCCAATTGGAGAGGGGTAATGGAAGGCAAAAGCAAATCTGACTCAGGGCAGAAAAGGCAATTGATTTCACGTACAACAAGATAAAGGAAGGAAGGCAGGAAGGAAGGGAGGGAGGGGAAGGATAAGACGCGGTTATATGTCACCGATACATATGCCTAACACCAACATACAGGCGATTGCTTTAGGGAGGTACGAGTAGGTTACTCTCGTAGGAACATAAGCTAGGTACCTACACTATTCCCCTCTCCTACCCACAAGACAGCAGTTAATTCGATGAGGGTCCCTCCTCTCCCCCGCATTCCCTTCCCCCTCCACCCCAAAACCGCTGTACAATGCCCGTCCGATGGCGCGGTGCCAGGTGCGTCCCCACACGACCGACACCCCAGGAAGGCAGCTAAACACCCAATCGAGGCAGCGAATCGTCCCTAAGCTGCTTGCCTTGTACGAAGCACCAGTAACACTGCGAGCCCAAGATCGTGCTCACCCCCGGGAGTGGCGGCGGCGCATGCATGCTTGCTTTAGAGCACATGGGAATGGGGGAAGCAATGCCTCGGATCTGGGACGTTTGAATCTATCTACTCGTATGTGTCGTACTGTACGTGCATGTATGTATGTACATCTGTTACGATAGTCAAATCGATCGTGGGTGCGTACGACCGGACGACCGGCGCGGGGTGGAAAACAGCATTACGTCAGTCGAGAACTGTGACATCGACTTACGGTCGCTCTGCCATAACTACCATGAATGTTTTGTCAGGTAAAGATGATTGCCGAGGGGTAAGGTAGGGGCCATTGGTGGGGCAGACATCACGGCAAGACCATGGCAACAATAGTAATGGCAACGAGGGTTGGTTCGGCGCTTTTCTTTGACGTCGATTGTACATACTATGTACGGATAGCGGGAGGTTGACGGTCCGAAATCTTAATGATATGAGGGGCTGACTCGACGAGGTCGATGATACGTCCCACGCGGTTGGAAGTCTCAAAGAACACCTTTGTGATTCTAGGCCCTCTGTTGCTTGCAGGTGGATGTAATCAATCTGCTCGGCAATCCTGTAGAGATATTCTAGGATGATCGACGGTGTTGAGCTCACCACACAAAGTCACGCGGCGCAAGAACTAGAGCATCTGATAATGTAACTCTTGGAAGTTATAGTTATGTTCGTAATGCCTATAAGTACACCCCAGCCACAATTATCCATGAGCGCCATTACCAAGCGAATAAAAGGTCCGCACGGCGGCTTCCCAGATCAGAATCTTCTTCTTCCTAGGGAGAAAGGTATCGTACAATTAAAAAAAATCCAAATATCAAGAGAAAAGGAGGAACCAAGTTCCAAAAAGGGGAGGTGAGATGATGTTGAGAAAGAAGCCCACGATGAAAAAGATGCTTCAGTCCGCCACCAAATGAAAACCAAGGGCCCTTTTTTCCGTTATGTCACCCTGTATTGATCCCAATTCCATGCTAGATGCTGATGTCATGACACGTTGAAACCATTATGTGCCGAAACACCTGTATGTGATAATGAAGAATAAGAATGAGAGAAAGAATCGTCTAAGCTGCCTGTTCGGCGCAGAAGGGGCTGACCAAAAGCTCATCAGCACTTGGACGCTTCTCATGGTCGATGAGGAACGTCTGTGCCAGGAAAGCTTGAGCATCAGCTCCCGCGGTCTCGGGCATAGTCGGGCAGGCATCACCACTGCCTCCAATCTTGAAGATGGCTTGAAGCTGGGTGCAGTTGGGATGCGGGTGGCTACCCGTGAACATCTCCACGATGAGACAGCCGAGCGACCAGATGTCTGCCTTGCGCGTGTACGCAGTTTGACGGACGACTTCGGGAGCCATCCAGAAAACGGAGCCTTGGAGGGAGACACGCTGTGCTCCCTTCTTGCCGCCGCTCGGTCCGTTCAGTAGGGTCGATGCCTCCACACGCTTGGAGATACCGAAATCGGAGATCTTGACGGAGCCCTTATTGTCGACGAGGATGTTGGCACCCTTGATATCACGATGAATGATGTCGCGAGAGTGCAAGTATGATAGTCCCTGGAGAATCTGTCGTACAAAGTTTTGGATAAGAGACTCGCCAAGAGGGCCGTAGTTAACGAGCATAGTGGCAACGGAACCACCAGGAACATACTCGAGGAAAATGTTGAGATGGCTGTCGTCGGAGTTGGAGCCAAGATACTGCACAATGTTCTTGTGCTTGAGGTCACGGAGGAGGCCAATCTCATGCTTCAAGGCTTCGACCATGTTCGTCTTTCTCTGATCCATGAGGGAGGTGGCTGAAGGCATTTCAACCTGCTTGACAGCCATGAGCTCACCTGTCACGGCATGCAGTGCCAGGTACACGCTTCCGAAAGAGCCCTGGCCGATAAGGGCTCCCTTCATGTACTTGACATTCTCCCAGGAATCCTGTTCCAGATAATCGGCCAGCTCGTCGTCATACTCCTCTCCATCGTCGGCGATAGCTTGGGAAAGACGTTTGTTCAGAGAGTCACCATTCTCGGTGTTGCCGGCACTGCTACCTGTAAGGCTGCTACCGCCATCGTCGAAGTATGACTGCAAAGTGGTCTGTCCATCAGGGTCTGTGACGGCCAGTGTATCCGATCCACTGTCACCTCCGAACGAGACATAGGATTTCCGGTTCGGTTCGAGGGGAGATTCTTCTTCGAGCGGCTCCAGGACGGAGGATGCCATTGAATCACGATAGCCTGATTGAGAAGGCAGACCAAGTCTCATGACAGACAAGGGGCGAAGCGGTCGAGCCTGACCTTGCAGCCAGTTGTCGGCGATGGAGGGTAGAGGAGGGGCATCCCGCAGGCTTGATGCTACGCTGAAGTTCGAAGCCATCGACAGACGAGAAGCTGCTCGGCTCAGGCGACGTGAGCGACGAACAGACATGCGGATGGTTTTATCGATTTCATCCTTCTCGACATCTGGGAAGTACGATGTGAGGTCTGAGGTGATCAACTCGCTTGGTGGGCGTGCACCGTAGAACTGCTTGAGCTTGCGTGCGCGCGCAGCATGTACTTGAATGGGTGATCGGGCGGGACCCTCCAGGTCTTGTGCTGTGGAGTGAATATGTCTTTCGCGTTCTCTTGCGGAGGTGGGGGATAGGGGGTAGCTAACGGCAGCCAATGATTCTCCGGTAATCTGCTGAATCTTCAACTGACTTCGGTTACTGGACGGCAGGATGATATTCTGGTTCTGCTGGATACCCTGTTGTTGGTAGATACCGGCAGCTGCCTTCAACTGTTCTTCCTCCGGCTCGCCGGTGTGGATCTTTCGCAGGATGAGTCGACCTCGCTCATGTCTATTGTAGTCCTTGCACAGGCGGAAAAGCTCAATGTCGGTCAGTCGGCGACAAAGTGCAGGGTTAGGTTCTGAGCCCTCCAGTACGTAAAAGCAATAGTTCTTCACATGGGCCTCATTCAACTGGCCCTTCTTCAAAGTCTTCAGGATGATATCGTCGGCAGACTTGCATCCCTCGATTTGTACGACAGACGAACGGCCGCCGTCGAAGATGACTCGAATCAAGGCCTTGTCGTTGGGGAGGATGGCACTGTTGGTAGCACTGTCCAGACTCATACCCCTGCTATGATTGAAGACAGCGGTTTGAGGGGTCTCCGTCGGTGTCGTCCTCGATGTGGCTCCGTAACGGCCGGGGATGTTAGCAGAGCTGCTAGAGGCGCTGAGAGGATGCCCAGTATATGCGCCATGTTCGCCCTTTCCATCCTTGGGGCTATTCAACGCTCCGTATCGCTGGGGTCGAAGTCCTCTGTTCTCTTGATCCACAAGGGGTGAGCTAGGTCGTGAAGGAGACTTGCCACCATACGAAGACGAGAATTTGAGATCCGATCCTGTGAACATGGTTGACATACGCTTCTCTGACCTAGAGCTTGGCAGCGACCGACCGGAGGGCAACGGGCGAGGAGATCCTGATGAGGGTGGTGTATATGCGGTGTTATCCAATGTAGCCAAGGATTGCTGTGACACTTATTAGCAACCAGTCGGTCAACTCGTGTTTCGTCGCTTACCCTATTGGAAGAGCGCTTGGACGCTTTCTTGTATTCCTTGTTCCTGAGCTGCTTTGCCTGGGAGCCGATGCGGACACGATCGCCGACTTTCTTTATGCCCATATCCTTCAGGTGGCTCTGATCCATCTCCATGAGGTTCTCGCCATTGATGTGGTTCTCTGTGGGGGCGGCTTAGCATCATCTACGGGGTAAGCCAAACGAGTACTACAAACTTACGCTTAAACAAATCCACATATTGGGCACAGTTGATACGCTTCAGCCAGTCGCCCACTTTGTTTTCATCCCAGTTCTTCACAGAGTCGGGGGCGTCATAGAGCTCTTCGGAGAATGTGGAGTCGGTCGGGGACACGAAGAAGGCATGCTCATTTCGAGCGGTCGTGGTATGATTCCGGTAGCCGGGAGCGCCAGATGTGTATTGGGTGGCAGACTGCGATGATCCTCCACCCAGAGAAGGCGTGGGGTATGGGGACTTTGAAGCAAGCATTGCCATTCCTTGATGAGGAGTATTATTATGTAGTGATTTTCTAGTTGAGTCGCTCGGTTCTGGAAGGGTACGAGCGGTCGGATTTGCTCCCCTTCACTTAAGCGCTTCGTTTGTCAGGTGTGACGGAGGAGATCAAAGACACATGTTGGAGTGGACCAAGTCGAGCATGGAACCGAGATAAGGTCAGGAGACGAGCACGCTTCTGGAAGAGAGTCGTCGATACCGTGCGGGGAGGCTGCGTGGAGGTGACGCGAGAGAGTGAAGTTGTGATTTTGGCGGACGTGGGGCGTGCTATTAGGGATGTAAGATGGAGGTAGAGGGTCGGAGGAGACTACGGCGAGTTCGCAGGTTGAATCCCGAGAGGTGGTGAGAGGAGAGAGGGAGGGCGGCGATGGGCGGAGAAGTGGAAAGTATTTGATGCGGCGTGGAGTCGGGAGTGTGTTGGTTCGCTATGTATGGTCACTGGTGGAGGGTAGGTAGGTAGGTAGGTAGGTGATTAGGTGTTGGGTAAGGCGGTCTGTAATCTTTATGACGAAGGGGTCTCTCTCTCTCTCTCTCTCTCTCTCTCTCTCTCTTTCTCTCTCTGGCTGGAAAGGAGGGAAGTGTTTTGAGGGGAGGCCCGGAGGACACGGCGGCGGCGGCAAAAGTGGACTGTGAGTTATTGAAGGAAACGCGCGGTCTCACAGTCGAAACAAAATATCACGAGCGAAGCAGGCGAGAGGTAGGAAAAGGTCGCGGTTCAGGAGATTCGGATGGGTCCATTGGGGGGATTGAAGGTGAATGGGACACAGACCATTGATGGGACCGATTAAGGGCCAATCAGGAGGCGCATCGCGACCATCTCACACACGCTAAGGTTTCATCGCCGACTGACGCTGCTGAGCTGGGACACCCACTGGACCATTTCCACTGGGGAAAGAAAAAAACTGCTCGCCGATGATTGCATTGTTGTCAGTATTATTGTTGTATCATCGTTATTGCTCTACTAATTACAATAGGTAAGTAGGCATGCAGATAGATACCTAGGTAGGTACTCCGTATCAGCACTTGTGTTATCATTCATCTGCTACTCTACTATACCCCTGGACTGGAGACTGGAGACTGGAGACTGGAGACCCTCTTCTACACAGTAATAACTACCTAGGTAGTTTAGTCCAAACAATACTCTCTCTCGGTCTCTATAATACAGATGGATATCTATATCTCTTGACTCCGCCCTTGTACACTTTTGGAACTTGCTCAGACCCAACCTGGGTCTGTCAGAACCCACCACGGCATAGCATCATGCCCCGTGCAATATGCCTCGCGTCGTCGCCGTAAACCTACTGTAGGTAGACGAGAGGCACCGTCCTCTCTCTTGTCTTCAATATCTCGCCGAACCCAGCGGACGCAGCGCACACTGTGTGCCGTGTACGAGGCCCACGGGGTGATCGGAGCGGTCAAGCAGAGAAACGAACGCACTGGACAGTCAGTAGTGGGGAGCTACCTACCTACGAAGGCATTAATCAATCTTCACGTACTCCGTACCCCATGGGCCATGTACCTGACTTGTGCCACACTGTATAAGGGGAGGGCCACGACTCTGCAGCAACAGCGAGCACAAGCATGATTATTGGGGCTCCTTGTCTTACCTACGTCCGCTCCACGCGGGCCCGTTGCTATCTATATACTCAGGTACCTAGGTAGGTACGGTATCTACAACGTATTCTTACCTTTT
Source organism: Aaosphaeria arxii CBS 175.79 (assembly GCF_010015735.1). Taxonomy (NCBI): domain Eukaryota; kingdom Fungi; phylum Ascomycota; class Dothideomycetes; order Pleosporales; genus Aaosphaeria; species Aaosphaeria arxii. The sequence continues at coordinate 1,222,095 of NW_022983476.1, read as the reverse complement.
CCCTCAATCACAATGTAGATGCCGTGTAGAGTATAGGATCTGTGCTTATCCCCACCTACCGATGGACGCCTGTGCGCGATTGCGGGCTTATGCCTGCGAGCGCCGGTCCGTCATGCCCATCAACATTGTAAGTCGTGTCGACATTTCGACAATCATCTGCCGGGGTACCTGGATGAGGATGGGAGATATTCATTATTAGGAGTAGGAGTTTGTTTTGGAGTTCCCAAACATGTCAACAAATGTCCCGTCAATAATGCGTTCCCGCCCGGCCTGACCGTTCATGAATCTGCACATCTACACAGCATCTCGTGCCTACCTATGCCGGCTGGTCGCGTTGCCTGTCGCGCTGCTGCATGTCGCGCTGCGCCAGCTCTCACGGATTCTGTCTCGCCGCATCGACTGGCCACCGAAGCTTGAGGCTCAGCTGGCCGCCCAGGTAGCCGCCACAGCAACCCAGCTTTACGAGTTGCTATGTATACTGCATACAGTTAGATGCTCGTGTGTACATACCTTCTGAACAGCCACTGGGAGGCGCTTAGCAAGACGTCAAAATCGGTAGAATGCTTCTGTTACTGTAGCCGGGGGCAGCGCATCTGGAAAGAAAGCGCACGGGATGGCTTTGACTGGGCTACCATGGTCCTCAGGCAAATGCTGCGCAGTATTTCGGGGTGAATGCAATACAACCATCGTCAGAGGCTTGCGAAACAAGGCAGAGATATTGGGCTGGACGGTAGGAGAGGCTCTCTCGGGGAATTGGCTGTGGTCATCCTTGGGGGCTATGAGCGATGCATCCGCCCTCCTTTGGGCAAGTCCAAGTCCGTTGTTTGCTGAGGCGGGTTGAAACAAAGGAAGCAGGGCAGGTTCATTGGAGGAATAAGGAGTAGGAGCAGGAGGATGGTCCCGTCCCTCAGCATCCTTTCTTTGCAGGGCACAAGACAAGCAACGGGGAAGATGCTTTGTTGTTCTTTCATCCTCTGACCAGCGCGCGACAACGTATCTAAGTACGCCAAAGGAAGGCAGGAATTGCAAAGGCCATGGATGTTTTTGTTTTTGTTGTTTGCTGTCTACTTCTTCGTTTTTCACCCTGTCCGTTGATGTTGACTACCTACCTAGGTACCTAACATGTGGGTATTGAACTTGCAGGCAGGGCAAATCCCGAGTGTATGGATATCACATGGTGTATGTTGTGTACTGTACGAGATACGTAGTTATGTGTAGGGGTAGCGACGTGCTGTAAATTAGGAGTAGTTCGCAGGTCTTGATGTTGGTTGGTTGGATGGTTTGGTTGGATGAAGAACGGAGAGAAGGGTTGTAGAACAGGTTACTCTTAGTGGTGGGGAGAGTGTAACTCCGTGATGGATGGATACTGTGCAGTGTGCTCATACTGTGTAGGGATACTGTACTGTGTAGGGATGGTCGATGGTCAAGTATGACGGGACAACGGGTTATGACGCAACGGCGGCGCGCACCTGCAGCCACCCACGCTATGCCCATGCCCTCTCATGCCCTCCCTCCAGTTCTACCAGTTCTACTGCCCTATGGTCCCTCTACCAGTCCCTCTAACTACGACTACTACCCAGATACTCATACCATTTACCACTCACATCACTCACATCACTCACATCACTCCTACTACTGTCCTGCACATGCTCATGCATGCATGCCACTTTCCCATGTCCATGTTTCCCTGACGATATCTTGCCTACCTACTACTTGCTATTGCCACTGCTATCCTTATCCTCCTCTTTCTTTCCTGCCTGCTTCCTGTTCCTACAATCCTGCTCCCATCACGACCTTACACAGCATACCAATCCAACCCAATCCAACCCAATCCAAACTATCATCCATCGCGCCCGGAGCTGAAAGAGAAATCTGTCTTGCTACTCTTTTGTTCCATCACTCCTCCTCCTTCTAGACCAGCCTACTGTCCATACTACTGCTCAGCTGTGTGCGCCAGAGCCAAACCTTCCCACTCGGAACCCATTGTTTGCGACCATTAGAACCACATCACCTGTCCGCCGTTCCACCTGTTCACCAGAACCTATATCCTGCACCTCCCCGTCTCCGACGGAACGAGAAAATCTGCTGGTCTCTTCTCCTACCTACCTTTTCAACCTCAATATATCCCAAGACCCAAAGAGTGCCTGCATGCTGCAGCACGAACTCCCCACTGTGCTGCGCTGCACTCCCCGCATAGCCTGATCTTGCAACCTTGGTAGCGTCGTCATTGCTGGGCTATACTACCTAGTCCTAAGACTCAAGACCATACACACAACAGAACCAGAACAACGAACCATAGAATATAACCCATAAACCATGGCCGCATACGACGGCTACCGCAGCCAACCCGACTATCACGCTCCTCCTTATGGCTCCTCGTACGACTCAAATTATGACTCGCGCTCTTACCACTCTGCCGCCCAGTTCCAAAATCCACTGCATCACGATCATCCACCCAGGCCAAGGTCTCGCGCATCTTCCAATGCCCCATCCGACGGTCAGGCGCAACCGTTGAAGAATGCCCTCAACAATGCTTTCGATAAATCCGATAGCGCCCAAAGGGTCGATCCCGATCTCATCGCTCAGATCACGGCCGAAGTGAAAAAATCTGTTCTCGATGAGATCAAGCTCAGCGGCGTGGGCGGTGTTACAGGCCAACCCCAGTCTACGACAACATTGCCACATCACTATGTTCCTCAATCACCCACCTCCACGTCCTCATCTTTCCCTCCCCGAAACGTGTACACTCCTCCATCACCAAAACCTCATGACTTTTCTAGCCATGGCACCACCTCCCCAGACCCTCTAGCGCGCGATCCAATGTTTGACGGCGCTGGTGATACGCCAACTCCACGAGGTGCTACCACTGCTCCTGTCGACATTCCATCAGAGAGAACTTCCAGGTCGCGACCACCTCCCGTCCAGAGGATGTCTACAGATGCCGACTTCACGCCCATAGAGAAGATGTGGGGCAGGTTGTTCGATCCCAGCGGCCAGCCGACACCGCGGCTCGGACAGTTCTTGCGCGGTCTTGCATTGCATCTGGTAAGTAAACACAGTGCTTTATTTTCCAAGTCATACAAACTGATAGGACATGCCTAGATTAATGATTACGAACCGAAACGGAGCCTTGTCATTCCACCTTCAAAAATGTTGAAGTTCTACAGTGATGTCAAGCTTCCTGACGAAATATATCCTTGGCCCAGTAAGGCAGCTTCTACCAATTCCTTGCGTATGTACGCTAATCTTCATCTACCTAGCAATGTTCGGAAAGCTGTCGCCTACGACACTTTGCAAAATCTATCGCGAAATGCGATGCGAGCATCATCTTATCCAAGAGAACCTTGCGGACACCCCACATGTCCCCGCACTGACTCCCGAAGGTTTCGAAGAATGGATGACTGTCATGATCCAAGCTTATCCAGATACCGAATATGCGCGGTTGTCCATGGCAGTCCTAGACATGCCGATTAGCAATGCAGACGACGCCAAGGAACGTTTCCCTAAAGAGCTTCCTCGACGGTTGTTCCCAACGCAAGAACACCTCCATGCTCAGCAGCGGTGCGCAGCAATCCTATCTGCTGAGAATGTTGGACCTCTTCGCCGGGCACCGACCTTTCCTCCACCTCCCCCAGTGAGCAACGACGCTGGACCTGCGCCGAGTCTGGAACGTGAGCGCAGTCCGTATGCGACTCAGTCACAACCACATACGCGGAACTCTAGCACGGTACAATCCGAGGAAGATGGCAGAGAGCCTCTGGCGGTACCGATAGAGCGAGAGCGAAAACCGTATTCGGCCGCCCCTGGGGGTGGAAAGGTTTATGGTGAGGATCCTAGCCGAAACCCAAATTCGGAAGCATCTTCACAAGACTTCCGTAGACGCACGCAATCTACGGCAAGCCAAAGCCAATGGGTGCCGCCTTCTAACTCCACCTATCTCCCTCAGCACCATGCCCGTACAAACTCTACAACCACTGGCCGTCGTCAACGAAGCCCGAGCTTTTCCAATCATGGCACTCGATCAGATCCAAGCGTCCGCGAGATACCAGGAAGCTATTATACCAGCAACATTCATGATTCCGAAGAGGAGGGTCGCAAGCGACGAACTGACTGGGCTCGACGACAGGCTGAGGAAGAGGCCTCTGCTGGCTCTGCCGGAGGACACACGCGCAGAAGTAACACAAACATGAGCGATAGCTCCTATGAATCTCAGCCCCGGTCTGTGTACGACGATGATTACTATAGGGACAGAAGCGCCAGCAATGCCAGTGGCTTTGACAGCAGGTACGACTCGCGGCGCTATTAAACGATTGTTACGAGAACGGCCACCTTCGTTGAGTAAGACGACGTTTATGAGATACCCATTGAGATATTAATTGTACTTTATGATACTTGCTTCTGTTGGGTACGACTTATCTCCTTTTTAACGGCAGAACTATTAGGCTTCGGTGCGTGTGTGGACATGGTTCATATAAGACTTGGATTACCTTTTGTATCATCTTTCCTTGATTCATGGCAAATTTCATATCCCTCATACCCTGTTTGCTATCCTGTACAATAATGTTCTGGACTCATGGAGCTGCCTCCCGGTCATTGTCGTATCCATTTATTCCCCACCGTGCATACATAAGTCACAAATGTCTTCAACTTCAAGTAACGATAATTCTTCCATTATGATCTAGGCGTGTTATCCAGATATAGTAGATTCCGTCATGGCTCGCGTCATTGAAACCGGATGGTTCAGATCACGTGATCTACGCAACTCGCTATAAACCACTTTACGCGCGACGCGTCTCGACAAGTCTATCCCACCTCAACTTTTGAAATCCGCACCACAATGGCTCTCCTCGTGGACAAGCACCGACCGCGCAACCTCGAAGCTCTAAGCTACCACTCAGATCTATCAGATCGCCTGAGGGCATTAGTATGCTACCCCAGAATCCTCGATGTTGCTCAATCCTAAGCTTCTCTTGCAGGCTCAAAGCGGCGATTTCCCACATCTCCTCGTATACGGTCCCTCAGGCGCCGGCAAGAAAACCCGAATCGTTGCGACTCTGAAGGAACTCTACGGTCCCGGTGTCGAAAAGATCAAGATCGACGCCCGAGTCTTCCAGACCACCTCGAATCGCAAACTCGAATTCAACATCGTTGCTTCCGTGTACCACCTCGAAATCACACCCTCAGATGTAGGAAACTATGACAGGGTTGTCGTTCAGGATCTCCTCAAGGAGGTTGCGCAGACTCAGCAGGTCGACTTGACCGCGAAACAGCGGTTCAAGGTGGTTGTCATCAATGAGGCAGACCATTTGACGCGCGATGCGCAGGCAGCATTGAGGCGAACGATGGAGAAGTACAGCCCGAATTTGCGATTGATACTACTGGCGAACTCGACGAGTAATATAATTGCACCGATCAGAAGTCGAACGTTGCTTGTTCGGGTGGCGGCGCCGACGGAAGAGGAGATTTGCGGCGTTTTGAGGTCGGTCGGCAAGAAGGAGGGTTGGAAGGAGGTGGCACCTTTGAACGCCAGAATCGCGAAGGAGAGTGGTAGGAATCTAAGGAAGGCTCTGCTGATGTATGAGGCTGTTCATGCACAGAAGTATGTGTGCCTTGCTCTTCAAAGATGCCCGGTTCTCCATTGCTAATATCCTACCTACAGTGAGGTCGTGACCGAGAAATCGCACATTCCCCCGCCCGATTGGGAGGCTTTGATAGCTCAAATCGCAGACGATATCATTGCCGAACGCAGTCCACAGCGCCTCCTACAAGTTCGGGCAAAGCTTTACGACCTTCTTTCACATTGCATCGATTCTACTACCATTATCAAAACCCTAACCTGGAAGCTGGTGGAAAAGACAGACGATCAGCTCAAGCCTGATGTCATCAAATGGGCCGCATTCTACGAGCACAGGTGCAAACAAGGGAGCAAGGTCATCTTCCACCTCGAAGCCTTTGTCGCAAAGTATATGCGTATCTTCGAAAGTCATTTGATGGGCATTGACTTCGACTAAGCCGACCGCTTCAAGATCGATTTTGAGACTTGTGTTATGAGCAAATGGGCGTTATAGGAGGATGCATATTTGAGCACTGTAAAAAGCATATATGACTACGAGTTTATTGGGCTTTAGGGCGCATCTGCGCGCCCGGCCGAAGTATTGATTTCGATCCCAAAACATATATGTTGTGTCAAAATATTAGATCCGGCTGACCTAGTACCGATTGCGCGCTCTCATTCACAATATTCTTGCGGATAAGGTTCGACTAAAGACAGCTTATTCGGCGTGTGAAGGTTAATCAACCTCAAATATGCTACTAAATTATGAACTCTAAATTATCGTCGGGGGCTTGCCTTAGATAGCCATTCCTGAATCGTTTGCGTTGCGAGATGCGGTAAATCCTTGAACCTCTCACTATTGTATGTCTCATCTATGTTGCGTGCAAGGTTCTGCGCTTTCCTCATTGTGAGTCTCTTTGCATCCGCCCACGACTCCCTCTGGACAAAAGCATCGGCTTCACTCGCTAGATCACGCCTCTTCTTCCTGACAGCGGGGTCGTCCTTCTTCTCCGCAGCACATAGTTTGCAGTCACACTCGAAGCCCCAAGTGGTCATCAGGGCGGCTTGCCTGGTGTCGAAGTCGACGGCTTCATTGTAGCTGCCGAAGATCTCCTCTCCAGCAGCGATTGGGCTCGATGCCCGAACGATTATCAAGTCACCAGCATACTCCTTCTTAGTATTAGGAAGACAAGAATGATTTGCCATTGCAGCATATGGCCAGAATCCAACACTTGTGTTTCCGGTGTTCTCTTCGCCGTATTGGGCGCCTGCTGCAAAGGCATTGCGAGCTATGATGTCGTGTATCCGGAAGACATCAACGATGGGGCCGTCCTCGTTCTGGAAAATGCCTTTGCCATCACCCTCATAATCGCCAAACGACTCCATTGCTTTCTTGATTAAAGAAGGGTTGCTGATCAGCCTTTGTACAAGTGCTTTTTCGAGGCCTGCGGGCGCAACTCTGATTCTGTCGTCGCGAACATCGTATGTCATCACCGTCAGTGCCTCGCTTTCGAAACCTAGAACTGCGGGGACGGCTTTCTCGATTGCCACGATTTCTCCAGCGGCTATCTTCTTGGTTGCAAATAACCCTCTCCCTCGCCCTGGACTGTCTTTGATCTCTGTATTTCCATTGTACGTTGCAGCGTCCACACGCGGTCTTTCTCGAGAGAGTCCGGCGCGGATCTTCCTCAGGTCATGCGTTCCCTTCTCTTGCTCTTCTAACCGCTGGCCAATTTTCTTCAGGAAAACGTTCGCGGACCTGTCGGTAGGTGCTACCCTCAGCTGATCTTGGAAGTAAGTGCTTGCTTCATCCCACTCTCCCAGTGCATATGCTGCGCTTCCTGCCCGATAGTACGCTTTGCTATCCAAGTCCTTGAATCGCTCATCGTCCTTACCAATGAGAGCTGCCTTTGCGTCGGATTTGGCCTCATCTAGTTGCTGTAGGATGAGATTGACATGTGCGCGATTGCGAGAGATGTCCCTCGCAAGGTCCACGCATGCATCTGCATCGGGGAATTTCTTAGAAATAGCCAGACCTTCAGTGTATTTCGCATGAGCTTCCGGGAAATCCTGCTCTTTCAACGCCGCATTTCCCTTGTCTTTGCATTTCTTCGCCGCTTTCTCTGCAGCTGCTGCATCTTTTGATGCCGGATCGTTGCTCTTAGGAAGATCATCCCGGTACAAGACCAAGTCCGAAGGGTGGTCGATTCGCAAGGTAGGCTCTCCTTGATCATTGATTGTGAAATACGGCTCTTTGATCTCGTAATACGCGTTCAACTCTAACACATCCTCGCCGTGCCTAGTCTTATGTAGGCACATCTCCAACCGCTCGATCTCATCCCCACCATCCTCGACATCCTGCACCATCGTCCACGACCTCGCCGTCAGCGTGACGACGGGACTCGCCCGCTTGACCTTCAACCTCCGACCCCTGTGATGCGTGTCCAGCACCAGATCCTTAATCTTCATTAACTCGAGTTCCCTCAGCGGTATCACGCACGGCGGATAAGGCTGCCCGACCGCCAACGCGGGAACGGCCGCGCCTCGAGCCCCCTCCGCCATGTCTGGGTCCGGCATCCCGCCCATATCAGCCATCAGGGACGCACCCGTGGCCTCGCTGATTGAAGACTTCTTGTCCCGGGGCGAACGCGCCTGGCCACGGATCGACTCGCATTGCTTGATGCGGTTCTGGACGGTGCTGCGGATGCGGGATACCTCTTGCTCCGATAGGAATATGGTGCTTCCGTCATTCTTCGTTGATGCCATTTTTTTTCCTTTTCTATCTCTTTCTAGCTCTTTTATTTCCTTTTTTCCTTCTCTTTTTCTTAATTCGAATGGTTTGGGGGAGATAAATGTTCGATATGGAATGTGTGTCCTATGGCACGTGACAATATTTGCACTGTAGATCTTGTGCAAGTAGTACAATTGTCTACAATGAAGGATGCTCAATTCGACATCAGTTCCAAAAGGTCCAAGAGGTCGATGGATGAAGGAGGATCTGAATCACTCGAACGCTACGAAAAGGTAGTACTTCGTAGATGCTTTTCGGTTTTGTGGATCGGGAAAGGGAACTAATTTTTTTCCTTTGGGCGACTTTTCCCCTCCCCCTCCAATAATCGATCGATTAGATAATTACATCATCCAGTATCCAAGTAGCTAGTTAACCACTTGAGCTCCTTAAAGCTAGGTATAGATAATTGTAAACAAACATATATCAATCAATCAGATTTCCAAACACCCGCACATATTCTGAGCTTCGATTGTGCGTCTTGAAAATACACCCTCCTGGCCCGCACCATCTTTCCAATGCTCTGTTTTGGTCTACATCCCCGCTAGTTCTCGTCTCAACATCCCACCTTCTCGCCAAGACAGAGCATCCTACCCCCCGAACCATGCTAACTGTTAAGGACCACGGACCTAAGCCAAAAAATTAGAGCGCAAAGGAACAAAAGTTGAAAAACAAGAAGAGTCGTACTCGTACATAAGGAATGGTATTTTTGTTACTCTCTGATTCATTTTCAAAGCTGGCTTGTCTTGACCCTCCCCGGGATGCTACTTAAGAGATATCTAAAATGCGGATCTGGAGAGAGGTACAGCTTTGAACGAGAAAACGGTGCCTACTCTCAAATCTCATCATCCTTTCTTTTCCTTTTTGACCTGCTGCTAAAAGAAAAGGATTCCCCCTCCCCCCCCCTTTTTCTTTTCCTGTTGTATCCATTGCGGTTCCCAGGGCCATTTCACCGGAAGCCGAGATCCAGTTCCAGATTCAGGTGTTATCACACTGACACGGCAATCAACAGCTGTCCCGCTGCCATCTTCCCTTTCTAGCATACGCATAGCCGACGTTCAACTGATCCGCCATATCTGCTTCTGCTGCTGTCCGCATGACCCCAACCAGAGTAAGTACATAGAACGCGTCAGCCACGTCCCAAAACAACGAATCGCTAGGGTAGGATAAGAGACTATCTTGGTATGGAATCAAGTTGACGGGCATTTCTGGATCATTCCGCTGCTGCTAGCTATCTGTTTTTCAACAGGGTATCTGGCGTCCATAGTCGTAGCATCAAAAGCACAAACCATGGTACTAAAACACACCAACATACGTACACCTCAACGCGAATACCTGGGCTGAGGGTCCAGTTGGTACAGCCTATACATTGCAGCAGCTCAACATCTAAGGACCGTGGTACTGGTGCATACAAAGCCAAGCCATCTGACAACCAAAAGGGTCACTAAAGCCTCAAAGCCCACGACTTGCACTCTTATGCGCGAGAAAGATGGATAAGTTGATTCGTCAAAAGCTTCAATTCGTGTGAACAACTACCTGGGATATATACAACGCCCCTCTCATTCTGCGATAGTGTTCTCCCGACCCCCAAAAAACCTCCCCAACACATCGCTGGAAGTAGCCCATCGAGCTGCAAAAGCCTACGGTTCGTACATAGCGCGGCTTTCCCTCACTTGGGACCGTAGGTGAACCCGTGGTAGCTGAGGATAGGAAGGACAAAAACGACAGAACGGAACCGAGAAACCTAACAAGTTTTTTAAGGGTCAGCCTTGCGAAAACCGCCAGTCGCTGAGTAAGGTGCGGAGAAAAACTTGAAAAACCCGACATCTCCTCGCCCTGTCCGTCCTCAATGTTCTTATCCCTCCGTTGTGCACTTGTCTTACTCATCGTAAGGATGACACGTTTCGTCTTATGGGAAGAACATCTTAGGAGAGGGGTCATAGGAGGTGCCCTTACCTGCTGAAGCACCCAGATCAGGCACTACAGTCTCACCGCCCCGAGCATTCACCAATTGCACAGCTGGTGAATATGGTGGGTGATGCGCCTAGGTGACTGCTCGAGGTGTCCTCGACGGTGGGACCCGCCGAGTCTACTCTTCGTTTGGGGGGGCTGCTGATGATATCAAAACAAAAGCTTGAGTTGCTGTCTTCGCTGCGAAGAGAGTGACAACTTGACAAGCTACACATGTCTGAAGCCACAACGAACTGAGGGGATTAAGAATTCGGCCAGCAAGGAATGAGATGCGAACGAAGACGCTCAGGTAATGTATATATCCCAGACCCCCACTGTTTGAATATTATCAAGTCATTTGAACTATCTAGGCCTACATCCTGTATCTGAAACTATGCGTGCTCAATCATGAGCACAGAAATAGGAATTTCAATATTGCATAAACACGGGCGTTGGAATTAGTTCAAACTTTGGGTACATGAACTCCATCCAAACCAGAGGCAAAGGTCACCAAACAAGAGAATGAATCAACTTCTCAACGGTAGAGGCCGTCTCATTATCGGAGCAAAATGTCTGCTCATGAACGGCCTTTGGATCTTCGACCGTTGAAGTGTCAATCTTTGACCCAAATGTAATCAACACTAAGACTAGATACCTTATCTCCCCTAGACAACCGGGAAGATAATTATTCTGTCCAAGAATCTTTTTGGCTCGCTAATCAAATGTTCTTTCAAAGAAGCCCTACTATTCCTTGCTCGTAGAGCTGCAATTACATGAAGGTTGTGAAGTATTGAAGATACTGTGACGTTGAATCGATAATGCAATGACCCAAGATATTGAAATTTACCACCAAGCCTTCTCCAACATTCGTACGATCTAAGAATATAACGTTTGTACTTTAATTGTTGTATGTGCTGCAATCCTCAAGATTCTACTGACGATCTATGTGGAAACTAGGGCAGATTGATTGTTATGTGATATGCCCAATCGGGTAATGCATCGTTGATAGAGACTACGTCATGGAATGCTAACCAACGAGCTACACCCTCCTCATATGAACACATAATAACCTACTTCAACTCACTCTACCAGACATTTCCCACGATTAATCCAATTGGCTGTCAGTTCACTACAAATCAATTTCGAGCTTCTCCATCAATACTCGATCCGATAGTTGCAAGCTACAGAAGCGCAGCAGTAATAGATCACCATGTCTCAAAACCTCATGGATACCGAGATCGGTGGAGAACAGACGCAGTATGTACCAGATCTACCCAGTATACCTCAATCGTTCTACCTATCCACAACGCATTCCCAGCTCGTACAAGCCCTTGCTCGTAGTCCAAGATCCTAACTCATCGGGGGGGAACAGATACGAAGGCACACACACGTTCGTGGACCCGCACGCAAAGCTAGGCGGCCAATTCGGCGGTATGTTCATTGCCTCCTCTCCTATCTCGCCTCCATTCAACGCCCAGATCTATATCTACGACAGTCCACTGATCCGCCACTGCCGACGAACTAGGCCCAGCAACAACTATGGCAGACGCAACCCAGCACAAGATTGCATCTAACGTGCCCAACACCCAAGGTGTCACGCCCGCGGACAAGATTCGGTACGGTCAGTCGATACAAGAAGGTGGGATGGGGGGAAAGACGGCCGGTATGGCTGGGGTGGCGGTGTCGGCAGGTAGGTAACTGAAATGCCTGGCTGAAAACAGGTTCTTTGGAGGAACTGAGTATTCGATGCTGATAATCTTCTTTGTGTAGGTGGTTTCGGCGGCACGGATGCGCTCAGAGAGGAGGAAGATGAGTTTACAAAGGTGAGGAGGGAGCAGGGTTATGGGAATGGGACGGATATGGCGAAGGACATTGGTGCATAGTCGGGGAGTGGGCTTGAGACTGAGATTGATAACAAAATGAGTTAGTGAAAAAAGGAAAGAGGGAGTGGGCATGGAGTTAACATGAGATATAGTCATTGATGAATGAGATCCCGTTGAAATTGGATTGAAGACGGGAAACTAGGGGTATCAAAAATAAAACAGAAGTTTCCAAAACGCCAACCTTCACAATGCGGTTCCCTGCTAAGAGCATGCCTTTCCCCACATGTAACAATTTTATGCAGCCTTCCCTTTGCCCTTGCCCTCGAACTGCACTTTGGTTTCCTCCTCGGACACATCCTCTTCCTCGCTATCGCTCATAAACTCATCATCCTCGTCATCCCACCCGAACATGGCCCTTGGCGCAGCGGCCTTCGATGATGAGGCAGCCGGGGCTTCAATATCGTCGTCGTCTTCCGAGCTTTCCTTCTGGGCCATCATCATCTTCTCGATGGCCTCCCTAGTCTTGGCCTCCGCTTCCTCCTTGTCCTCGACCCATTGCCCGTCTAGTCTGACTTTATTTCTTCCGGACATGAGCTCCTCCTGCTTGCGTTCCGTGCTTGCCACGATGTCTTCCCACTTTTTCTTGCGTTCCTCCCTCTCCTTCCTCTCCATCTCGGGCTTGATTGCGAGGTACTCAGCAAGCGCCTTAGCTTCAGCGACTGTGCGCAATCTGCGTCCATCGAGGTTTCGGGATGAGGCGTTGGCATCGGCTTGGTTCTTCTTCTTGCGACTGGACATCCGGCCACCTTGTGCTCTTAGGATGGAACCGAAACCTCCCTTGCCACCGCATAGCGGCACTGTGAGTCGGAGCGGGAGGAAAGTGTCTGCATTAGATGCTAGGAGCGTCGAGACGGGATCGGAGCTGTGGGATATGACCCTTCGGGAATTTGTTGTAAGGATGTAGCTTGAGTTTTCGATCCATGGCGCGCGTTCGTGGAGCGTCTCGTAGATGGAAGACAGAGGTGCATCTTTGCTCGCGGTGAATGCGATGTTCTGGCCGCGAATGCTATCGACGATGACTGTGATGGGAGACTGTGCAACCATTTTGAGTCTTGTTTGGGAGTGGTATGGGGTCTGGCTTGGGTTGTTTGTAATGAATGTAAATGTTGAAGTCAGACTCGGAGGCTGGAGAGGTTGAGTCCATCTGCCTCTAGCCAGGTGCACGTGATCAAAACCTTACAACCAATCAGAGACAATCTCGGTTAAGCTAGCTTCGCACTCTTGAAATATCCACCACGTTCGCGAACATCATTTTGATCCTCATCGACCACCACCAACACCGAACGTTGCATCCAGCCTCTTCTCAACCGTCAAGATGCTTATTCCCAAGGCCGATCGCAAGGCGATTCACGAGTTAGTCTACCACCAAACTCCAAGTTATTACGGCGCAATCGAGTTGAGACATTTCGCACGAAATTGATCACATTTGACGATGAGCCTCATTTCACATTTATTCAAGAATGTTTAAACACAATTGAAACAATTGCTAACTTCAATACTTCCAGGTACCTCTTCCGAGGTTAGTATTCTCCTCCCGAGCCATGGCTATGGCAGAAAAATACATTATCTTGCGCGGTTTCATACCGCAATTATACAAAGGATAGGCTGACACACGGTCACCACAGAGGGCGTTCTCGTCGCGAAGAAAGACTTCAACCTCCCCAAGCACGGAGACATCGATACCAAGAACCTCTACGTCATCAAGGCTTGTACGCATTGAATCCCCCATATTTTGCTTCTTTGAAACGCAATTCTGATCCCCCTTTAGGCCAGTCTTTGACCTCCCGCGGTTACCTCAAGACCCGCTTCTCGTGGCAGTACTACTACTACACCCTCACCCCCGAGGGTCTTGACTACCTCCGCGAGTGGCTCCACCTCCCTGCTGAGATCGTCCCCCAGACGCACATCAAGCAGCAGCGCTCGCACGCTCCCCCCCGCGGCATGCTCGGTGGAGACGAGCGCGAGAGGCGCCCCGGCGGCCGTGGTGGCCCCCGCGGTGACCGTGACGGATACAGGCGTCGTGATGCCGGCGAGAAGACCGAGGGCGGTGCCCCCGGTGAGTTCAAGCCCGAGTTCCGTGGTGGCTTCGGCCGTGGACGTGGCGCCCCTGCTTCTTAAGCGGGCTTCGCTGTCCACGTTTGGGAGTGAAATATCTCTTTTTGTCCGCCGCTTGTTAGCTGCTGCATGTTTCAAAAGCTCAAAATTCAATGGGATCCGGACTCGGTGGTGGCATTATGGCGAAATGAACAGGATGATACTGAATGTATACGCTCATCGGGTTTGCTATCGCAAATTTAGATGATCATGCTCCCCAATGATACCCAATTTGCCTTCAAAGTGAACTGCCATCCTCCAATGTGATTCTTGCTATCTGTTACAGTGTATGGATATGGAGTTTGATAACCTAAGAATTTTGATCAAGTCAAGTCCAAATGTGCTCTGTTTCGAGGCTAAAGAGTGTACCCACAATATTTCATGTTCAGCCTTAGCAGGATCTGCCATCACTACCGAGCTCGGGACGTACGTATGAACTTTGTGCTCACATTTATTTGTAGTATTGACTCTTCATAGTTAACCATTAATCATTCAAGCATACCGTGATATCATCCCAAACGCCATTACCTCAGGATAGCGCCCCTGGAAAATATGCGCCCGCTTTTGACTACGACAGCCATGTGCGCCTGTAACAGATCCGAGAATAGCATCCACCTGACTTTATCACCGCCTAACCGCGGACAGGCACGATGCGCCCGCCAGCCTTTGCCATCTCCGCCTGCAGTTCTTTCTGGAAATCCATGACCACGTCTCCAAACTGCTCAATGGCGTCCTGCGCCTTGGGGGCTCCGATGAGTACGACTCCCCGTGGCACGACGACCTCCTTGACCTCGAAACAGCCAAAAGTGATTACCTTTTGGATCTTGGGGCAGCTGCGGAAGATGCCTGCGATGACTTGTGTATCTACCACTGGACAGAAGGAGAGATTGATTTCCTGCAGACTCGGATACTGTTTCTCACCATCGAAGATGTTGGCGAATGTTTCGTGATCGATGTGTCGACAGGATGAGATGTTGATACACTGGAGGTTTGAGCCGGAGTGCTTCATGATGGCGTCAAAACCTGCAGACCCCACACCGATGGTGTACTCCTCGGGACCGTCAGGGTTTGCATTGTCGACATCGCGAGTACTGTTGACATCGATGTACCGCAAAGGTGGGTTGCTCCAATCTGTGAATAGGTTTACGTAACCCTCATCGGTGCACACGTTATTCTCCGTGAAGCGGAACTTGCTGAGATTTGTGCAAGAAGTATGGATGGCTTCGAGAATTACGTCAGTGGGCTCGCAGTCGCTCTCAACGAAGTTCTCGAGACAGAGAGTCTCTAGATTGGGCCCAACATTTCCAATTAAGTTGACAAGTCGCTCTCGGGGGACTTCCTTGCAGAAGCGCAGAGTGAGATGCTGCAGATTCTCAAGTCGGGCTATAGCATCGATGGCTTCGACGCCGAGATGTTTGCAGCGTTCCAGCTTTAGGCGCTCAAGGTTCGGGCAAAATGTCACCAGTGCTTGAACTACTTCATCAGTGAAGGCTGCATCAAGCCATTCAACCTTGAAGGATTTCAGGTCGGGGCCACGGGCAATGAAGAGTTCGGTCCATTTGTCATCGGAGACAAGGTTCGCTCCTAGAAGTTGGATGTCAGAAAGCTTCTTTGCCTTCTCAATCATGTAGTCCACGTTGACGTCTTTGAATTGACAGCAATTTCGGAGTGCTAATTTCTTGATACCTGGCACGATGGCAAATATCTGATCGAAGTCTTCTGTTTCGAGATCTGGACAATGTCAATCGCTAGATGAATGAGTTTCGGGCTCCAAGACTTACATGCAGATTCCTGGATAGACACTTCCTCCCTGTCTGGCTGCAAGAACAGCTTGAACGTTGTTGGGTTCATGGCTCTCTTCTTGGAGAAAATCTCACTGAGACGATTCATGATTGCTTCTGGCATTTCGCCAAACTCATCAATATCTTCGGCATGCTTCGCAAGCTTCTCTATGCAAAGTTGCTGTAGAGTTCTGGCACCACGCGACGTGAAACCGTCTAGGCGATTGCTCTCGAGCTTCCTCCTACCCTTGCGCTGAACCGGCTTACTTGCTTTTTCAGTGGCTTTTGCTTCTTTAGTCATGGCCTTCCCACAGGGTGTACAAAGCAGGCCGCCGTTAGGCCCAGCCTTGCTGTATGCCGTAACGGTAAACCTCTTCTCGCAAAGCTCGCAATTTTCTAGTTGTCCCGGCAGTTTCTTCGCCTTCTTATACAGATCCATAATATCGAAGTCTGAATCGGAATCATCAGAGCCATGCTTTTTCTTCTTCTTGGCAGACTTCTTCTTAGCCTCTTTTCCCTTCTTTATCTTGGCTATTGCCTCGTCTTGATCGCGTTTGCGTTTCCTGGGCCGCTCTGCGGCCATTGTAGAGGACTCGGCTACTACTTCCTCCTCTATCTCTGCGTCTACCTCCACATCTGCCTCTGTCTGTTGCTCCGTATTGGTCTCCTCAGGCGTGGCCTCGCCATTTGCTGCTCTATCGGCGGCGGCCTGTTGTTCGGCTTGTTCGATTCGTTGGCGTGCAGAATCTCGAATTTCTCTTGCAGATATGTTGTGAGACTGAATTAATTCTTAGTTCGACTGCTGAAGATGGAGCATTCCGATTGGAAACCCCGGGTAATAAAGGGGTCTTGGTCAATTCTAGGTAACTTACCGCAAGGAAATCCGTCAACGCAGAATGAGGCCCACGAATGCCGGCCGCATTGCGACCGCGACGTCCGGACCTTTACATTGAGTCAGTGTTCTAATACATAACAACTCGGAATTAACAATCTTTAGGGACTCACATTTTGCCCTAAGGGTATCTGACAGCGTAGGAACGTTGTAATTGTCGCAGACGTTGTGTGGCAAACCAGGTGCAAGATGAGTGAAAGGATGCACCTGAGGGGTGACTAAAAGACGCGGTTTGGCGGTAGCTCGCGAAGTCACGTGGTGGCAATTAGTCGCCCAATTTGGCAAACGGGCGTCTATCACAAATCACCCAATTGAATCAAAAAGAAATTCAAAAATTACCCCCTCATTTCTATTATGGCAAGTGTAACTCAGATTCGGTGTTTTCTGGAGAGACGGCCAAGAATCAATCCGTGAGGCTATTCTCCTGCAACTTCCCTTCCATCACGTAAAGCTGCATTAGGATTTCAGAATCATATATTATTCCCCCAGAGAGCCTCACTATCCCGATACTGCGGTAAACTTCCGGCAAACATGTGTTCACCATCGACTATCCATATGACTTAGATTACGGGAATCTTCCAGTAGCAATGTATCCTCGATTCACTGTGTAGCTCCTAATTCTGTCAAGGTAAGATATGTGTGATAGATTGCCCCCAAACCAGAGGAGGGGGCGGGGTGTTTTTCCTCGCAAAGATAGGCTCTGGAATCTACTCGAAATCCGCAAATAGCTGCTTTGAATGTTGTCAATAAGCAGGCAGTGCACCACCTAGAGCCAACCAAGCTCGCAATCGCTGGCCATAGATTCAAACTCGATGAGGAAATGGGTAGATCTGTATCAATCAGATCTCGACGTCGTCGTCCTCTCCATAACCGTCGTCACTGCTATCGTCGTTCCCAAGCTTCTGCTCATCCTCATCGCTATCCCAATCATCGTCGGCCATTGGCTTGATCGAGTCATCCTTTGCTGTCTACGGGCTTGTTAGTGAAGAGCCTTTGACAGAGACAATAGAGACAATGAACATACAAATGCCCGAATTTTGGCCCAGCTACCCTTGACTTGAGATAGATTAGAACGTTCTGCCACGCTTGAGTTGAAGGTCTTAGCAGTGTTTGAGTCCTGGTTTTGGCTGAGGTAGGTCGATCTGCTATCCCAACTCTTGGTCCCAGTCATTTTGGCAGTGCCATTCGTGGATGAGTTGCTGGAGAGTCCGGGGATCAATTCTCCGACCATTGAATTGCCTTGAATGCTCATTGTCTGAAAGTTGGCAGATAGAGCAATCCCTCCGTGATCATCGATTGAGTCGTAGCCGTCCTGATGCCGTCAGTGATGTGATACCACATGCAATGGAGGAATGACGCTCACCTTGATTGAACTGTCCGTTTGAGAGGCGGTGTCTTCCCAATAATTTGGCTCACGTCCATCAGAGTAATCTCCAATAGCGTGAGACCTCAGAGGGTTCTCGTAGGTTCTGTCAATGATTGGGTTCAAGTCAAGGTGTTTCTCGACGCATTCATAGCACTTAGCGTGGTCCGCGACTGCACGCTGAGACTTGGCGAAGTCCTCTAAACCCTTCGTAACATTGCATGAAGTGCACTCAAGCTCAACGAGAGGCCCGCCATTGCATCGGTTGCAGACCAGGTTGGGCGGAGAGCTCTGGCCTTTGTACAGGATAGATTCACGGGCAATGTTCTTCTGCTTCTCGGAGTAGCTGTTCTCTGTGCGCCATACCTCGCATCGGTAGCACTTTAGCCTTTTGAGTGTCAGTATCAAATAAGAAGTTCGAATCGTCAGTGAAGAGAATCCTTACTTAGGAGGAAGTTTCACCGCAGCAAGTCTGGATTCATCATTAGTTAGGCGTTCCCAGACAGTGAAAGTGAGGTTTGGAGGCTTACTTGGGGTCAAAAGGCCTAGCCTTACCCTTCCCCATACTGATGAAGTTCGTTTGAAGGGAAACAGAAGTAAGAGGTAATAAGAGTGAAAGGAAAAGGAATGGTGGAGTGCCGAAGGACCGCGTGTCACTTGGTTGTGAGATAGTAAAGGCAGAGATGAGGGAGTATAAATAGGATTAAGAGAGAAGGAGCGAAGAAGAGCAGTCAGGTCAAGTTCGCTGCTCGCTAGTCCAAGAATAGCAGTAGTCTGTATAGACCGACTCTATGAAGTGATTATCAGGGCAATTGTCTCAAGTCTTTGCAGTGGTTCAGTGACAGTCGGAGAGTTCAAACGGGTGGAGTGAAAGGTATTGGTCGTTGCTATTGTATGTGGCGGTGAGAAACAGTGAAAGCCGAAAGAGGTTGGCAACTACAGAAACGACTGCCATCTCGATATTCAACAAATAATAGTCGGTGCGCGTGTTAATGTTACATTGACCATGATGGTTGTTTGTAGAGAATAAACGGTGAGAGAAAGGGAGATATGGGAAACAAGCGATATTATGTATATTGTACTTGTGTGTATTTGCAAATAGTTGTTCTATATAGTCGCTGTAGCTGGTTGCTGATTCAAGTTTTGTTGTCAAGGTGTCTACTCTACTCGCTCGTAGAGTAGGTGAAGTGATATTGTTCCTGAGGTTTGAATTGGTGAGAGTATTTAATACAAGAAAACATGATTACTCATGCAAACAGTGGGTATAGTTTACCGTATAGTAATATATGCGGCAACCCCTCCAAACCAACATTTTTTATCGATAAGCCCACGCATGCCAAAATTTACGAGTGTCCACCCATAACTCCACTCGGCACCGCACCCTCGAGATACAACTCTTTTCCCCCTGTATCAGCCTGTACACTTCACACTGGCTTCGCTTCCTTACAGATTTAAAGCAGGCGGAAGTAGCAACATGGCACCCATGGTTGCCCAGCACCACCACAGGAGCACCACAAAGCAGCCGCACAAGGCCTTCAAGTCGCGCCATGCCAGCAAGAGTGCTCTGAAAGAGCGTTCAAAAGGTCAGTCCCCTTCTGGTGCCCTCTTCTTTCTCATCCCTAACGCCTGTATCAGGCAAGGTCGAAGGTTTTGAACTCGGAAGCCGGAAAACGCCACATCAACAAGTCATGTCCAAATTCGACCGCCGCAATCGTGCAAAACAGCTTCGCATTAATAAGGACGCCGAACATGCAAAAGCCTCGAACGTTTTCGCTGGAAAGGATGGAGCGCCGCGCGTTGTCGCGGTCATTCCACTTTGTGGAGATGTTTCAGCATCAGCTGCAGTAAAGAGCCTGAACTCGAGCCTCGATATCGAAGACGAAGTACCGGAAGCAGGCTGGATTCGTACAACCGTGGACCGTTTTAAACAGAAAGTACAATACCTTGTCGTTCAGAGGGACTTGATAGCCTCGCTCGATGCTTGCAGGATTGCCGACTTTGTCGTCTTCATTCTCTCAGCAAATGAAGAAGTCGACGAGGAAGGGGAGACGATTCTGAAGGCAATTGAGAGTCAGGGTGTTTCCAATTGCTTCACAGTAGTACAGGCTCTTGACTCGATAGAGCCCGCAAAGCGAAGGCCTCAAGTCCTTGGATCCCTGAAATCATACATCTCCCATTATCTTCCGTCAACTGAGAAAGTATTTTCTCTAGACACCCGACAGGATGCTTCGAATCTTATGCGATCGTTATGCAACACGACCACCAAGGGTGTCAGATGGCGAGAGCAAAGAAGCTATATGTTCATTGAAGATATAGCTTGGCCTGGCGCGAAGTCGGCTGTGAGCGAGGATGGCACAGGCGATGTTGTACTGACAGGTGTTGTTCGGGGTCTGGGCTTGAAGGCAGACAGGTTGGTTCAAGTCGGTGATTGGGGTGACTTCCAGATCGACAGCATCACAGCAGCGCCACTAGAAGTGCGCAAGAAGGGAAAAGATGACAGTATGGATATGGATTCCGAGGTTGACAACGTCCTGGAAAGACCCGGCGAGGATCAGGACGACTTGGCCACACTTGCACCCGAGGAAACGATCATGGAAGATGCCACTAGCTACGCCGTTTCTGTTGCACCCTCAGAACGTAAGGGTGTGCTCTTGGACGATCATCATTACTTCTCAGATGAGGGCGATGACGCTAAGGAGCGCAAACCAAAGAGGCTACCCAAAGGAACTAGCAAGTATCAGAGTGCATGGTACCTCGATGATGTTTCCGACTCAGGCTCTGATCTTGAGGATTTTGACGAGGACGACTTCGAGGACCAGGCGATGAGCGAGGCTGCCCATCCGGCTGATGGCGTTGAGGGTATGGATATCGACGGTCGTGCCGCAACAGAAGCTGGTCCTTCTGAGTATCCCCAATCCGAAATGTTCCTAGACCCTTCCCCCGAGGACGAAGCTGCAGACATTGAAGCGTACCGCCAAACCAGGAAGGCTGAGGCAGACGAGGATCTTGAGTTCCCAGACGAGATCGAGCTGCACCCTAACGTGGATGCCAGAGAACGTCTCATTAAATACAGAGGACTGAAGAGTCTCAAGACCAGTATTTGGGAAACTGAGGAAGACAAACCGTACGAACCTGAGGAGTGGGCTCGGCTCCTCGAAATTGGAGACTACAAGAGGGCAGCTACGAGAATAGTTCGAGAGGCTTGGGCTGGAGGAGTCAAACCAGGTACAAGAGTCGAGGTTCGCATTCGAGGTGTTCCCCTTTCTTTCCAACAGAACCAGTCGCGCCCAATCGCGCTGTTCTCATTGCTCCGTCACGAGCACAAGCAGACTGCATGCAACTACAGTATCCTGCTCAATTCAGAGTATCCCCAGCCTTTGAAGTCCAAGTCAGAGCTTATTGTTCAGTGCGGTCCAAGGAGAATGATCATCAACCCTGTAAGTTGCAGTTACTCAGAGCACGAATCCAAATCAATCACTAACTCCCAAGCAGCTCTTCTCCCAAGCTGGAAACACTCCGAACGATGTTCACAAGTTCGACCGATTCTTGCATCCAGGTCGCTCGGCCATCGCATCTTTCATCGGCCCCGTTACCTGGGGCAATGTCCCAGTGCTCTACTTCCAGCGATCGGCTCCTTCTGAAATGTCAGACAGTAATTCCGAGGAGCAATCGGCATCGAAGTCGCTCCAGCTCATCGCAACCGGCACAAGCCTGCCACCATCCACCAACCGTGTCATCGCGAAGCGCATTATCCTTACTGGCCATCCTCTCAAGATCAACAAACGCGTAGTAACAGTGCGTTACATGTTTTTCAACGACACGGACGTGAAGTGGTTCAAGAGCTTGCCTCTGTGGACAAGGAGAGGAAGGAGCGGTTTCATCAAGGAGAGCCTGGGAACGCATGGATACTTCAAGGCTACGTTTGATGGAAAAATCAACCCCATGGACGCTGTGGCCGTGAGCTTGTACAAGCGAGTATGGCCCCGGCCGGCGAAATCATGGCAACTGTAAGGAAGGGTTGAAAGGACAAAGTAATGATGAATAGAAGGATGGCATAGATTTAATGATATCATGACCCGACATTTCTTATAGAAGTTTGAATGCCTTATCAATAAGCAAGAGGTCGTACAGCTAAAAAGTACTTGTTAAACATTTTTTTCTTTCTAATGCTCTGACTCCGAGGGTATATATCATCCTGTGCCACAATCGAATTCTTATGTCCCAAATTACAACAACGCCGTACGCTTATGCAAATGACTCGAAACACTTTTTCTCTGATTTCCTTTTCTTTCGATGTGCTGGCAGTATTGGGCTTCTTAACGAGTCCCCAGATCGCCACGAAAAGAAGAGTCTTAGAATCCCTTGCGCGCAAATCTCGCCAATGCAGGTCCGTATTCGGCCTTCATCTTGGAGACTTTTTCGATCTCCCTCTTGTTCATCGCTTGCAGTGCTTCTCTCGCCCTGACCTTCTCGGCATCGATCACATTCTTCTGTCCGCTCTTCCTGAGATGTCTCCTGAGCGCACTGTTCCTTCCCCTACCTTTCTTCTTCAGATTGGCGATCTTGTCTTCGGGCTTGGCGTCCAAGTCTCGCTCTCTTCTGCGCTGTTCTTCAGAGGCGAGGTCGAGATTGCCGATGATATTGGGGTCGAGGGAGATCATCTCCGGTTGCAGCTTTTCGAGCAAAGCGTGTACCTCTGCCTCCTTGCGTTGCTTGCTGGTCTCGAAGGGGTTCAGTCCTGACTCGAGAGCGTCAAAGTTGGGTTCGCCCGAGCCGGGAACGATGATTGAGGAGAAGCCCTTGTCGTGCGAGATGCCGAGTACGTCCTCGAAGGGACAGAACTTCAGTCTAGAGATTGTGTTGCCTTCGCCACCCCAAGACATGTACGGCTCAGGTACCTTGATGTCTTCTTTAGCGCGGGTGAAGATGTCCTGGTTGAAGATCGAGACTTGTGTGCCCCAGCCCACCGCAGTGAGGTTCTGGTCGCTGATGGAGAGGGATGCGCCTGGTTGCCGTAGATGATGGGTGTGCATTTCCTTGAACATACGGATATCCCATACGGACATACGGCGATCTTGCCCGGCTGAGACCATGTAACGACCTGCTCGATCAATGGCGAGCGAGCGAACTGGCCCGCTGTGCGGCAGGAGTTTGACTAGGGGAGTTGAGGAATTGGGCGACCAGAGTGTAACCAGACCTTTCTGGTGGCCGACGTGCAGGATAGCGTTCGCTGGATTTTGGCAGAAGGAGGTAGGGGGTCCGAGTTTGGTAGCGACTGGTCATGGTCAGCAACGGAACAGTAATTAGGCCATGCATCTAGAAACGCAGGCTTGTCGCTCATGTTGGAACCACCACTCACACTCTGTTATGTTTGCGCCTGTGGATATGTCTGTATAACGAAGAACTCCCAGTGTAGAAATGGATGCAAGGAGGAAATGATAGGGCAAGCTGGCGATGATGTTAGCGCTGGATATATGTGAAGGTCACGTAAAACATACAATTGAAGAGCGACGGGTTCCTGTAATTTCTTCAAAGCATGCAGCTCCACACCATCCCGAGCATATATGTACACACATTTCTTCTGCGCCACGGCAAAGGACTGGTTTGTATGGAGCCACTTTGCATCGCGCACCGTCTCGTTGAGGTTCAATTCGCAACCGAGTTTGCCTGCTCTCCAGTCGAAGCACGCAACATGACTGCAAGGAAAAGTCAGCGTTTGAACCCATAACTGTCACATTTGTCCCGCCTGCAAATGAAGCTAATAGCGGGAGCAGTATCGGAATATTGTCAGGAACATACCCTTTGCGACCAGCAATCAAGAGGTCACGGCCATTTCTTGTATATTCGCAGACATCGTATGGCCCGAGACCCTCCAATCGCAGTTCGAATCCCTTTTTGGCAGTTTCAACGCCCGAGGCGGAT
Source organism: Aaosphaeria arxii CBS 175.79 (assembly GCF_010015735.1). Lineage (NCBI taxonomy): Eukaryota > Fungi > Ascomycota > Dothideomycetes > Pleosporales > Aaosphaeria > Aaosphaeria arxii. The sequence continues at coordinate 1,197,868 of NW_022983476.1, read as the reverse complement.
CTTATATCATCCTGTCGGACCTTGTATGTCTTCTCTAGCTCGTTCTCTGCTTCCAACATCCCAGGCGTGGCATCCGCCATCAGGATCTCCGCATCTTTAGCTTGCATTTCTGCATCCTTGGCTTTACTCTGCAAAGCCTTAACTTTGGAGCGCAGCTTTTTGTCCCTCACAGACTTGGGCCGTATGTCTTCGCCTCGACCGTAGGTTTTATGTGCGGAATCGACATGTCGGGCGAGGGCTTGCGCTTCAGCCTCTGCGGCGATCTGGCCGGGTTTTCGGCGTGCATTGGAGGGTTTCGAGGTAGATTGGGAAGCCATATTGGTGATAGTGTGTGTATTGTATTATTTGTGTGTTATCAGTGGAAACTTAGTGAATCATCGTTCTTTTCTGGCGACTTGGGGTACTTGAGATTTATTGTCGCATCCGCGATCTAGAAAAAGTTTAAGAAATTCAGACCTCGGGCCTTGGCATAGCCTTTCCCGAAACGGACTAGAGCAGTTCCGTCCCATCGATCAATCATGATAACTAGATGGTGGTCATTCATTATTACCATCATTAATCTCATTAATTCCTTTCTTGAAAATACTTCCTCACACGACATGAATACATACAATCAGAAATCATTGAAGAATTCGTAGCAATTGACATATTGTCATTACGTAACCTTTTGCATTCTATGATTTAGGAGTAGGAACCACATACTGGACTTGGGCGACTTTCCTAATACCCATTCATATGGAATATCATAGTAGATATACGTCAAACATTCTCACATCCCTGTAGATTAGCACTGCCAAGATAGGAAGACCGGTGCTTCACGTTACATTCAAAAGGTCTCAGCAAGAGATGAGGCAAAGTTGACGAAACCATCGTAAGAGATGCCATTTTCAGCGAAGACTATCATGGGACTTGACTACCTAGCCAAAAGCCTCCCATCCAGAGAAACCCCCATTGAGGTTGTGCCAGTGCCCTCAAAATCGCTGGGCCTGGGCAAGTACCTGTCAACCCCCAACCAATACCAAAAAGTATTGATCCGGTCACAAACCTCCAGTCTGTATCCTTCAGAGTCTTGGTGGGTAATTCGTATTTGCTGTTGAAAAGAGGACGCGGTCCCCTCGTTCGATACTCTAGGAGATTTGGTAATACACCGAACACCATTACCATAGCCAAAGAAGGATCCCAAGCAGCCCAGTGAGGAAGCGAAAGAAACGACAACGTCTTCGACGGAGATGCCATCTGACTGATGTGTAATCCCAACCCAAACTCCAGACCAGCAAAGCATTGAGACACTTGCTGTGCTACAGGCATTGCCTCCTTCTTATCGTCACTCTCCGTGAGCTTCAGAGCCAATCGAGGGATGATCTTCGCAGCAGACACCGTGACGACGGTCAGAAGGATGAGTGGCAGTAACGTCGCGGCATCCGGATACGTTGGCGTATAGCAGGGAACCGCAGAGTTACACGCCTCTGTAATGAGAGTCGGGTGCACGATGTGATGGGTCACTATTGCAGCTGGAAAGAACAAAGCCACCGCACTTGCAGACCTAGAACTGAGGCGAGACAATCCACACAGCATATGGCCAGAGGTACATCCATTTGCGAACTAAATGATGAATCAGTACAAATTCTGTAGAAACGCAATACGCATAGCTCACCTTCGTACCAAGTCCAACGATGGCACCCACTACTACCGTGACCAGGGCCGCTTGCGATGTGGTTGGAACAGGAGGGTATTGAGTGACCAATTTTGGAAGGACAAGTTTAAGAACCGGGGCGCTCAGAGCCATTCCAGCGAAGAACGTAAGGATATCTTTCGTAGGAGCAGTCAACAACCGTCGAAGGTAGCCCGAGGCACCAAGTACTTTGCCATTCTGGTAAAGGAGGACACTTGTTGCTTGGTGTAGCAACAGGGCCCCGATGCTTGTCTCAACAGGAGTGAACATTTTCTTGGTTCATGTCGAAGAAAGTCGAAAAGAGAAGAGTGGCGGAAGTCGATATAGATATTCCTGGTTGGCTAGTGCCTAATGTAGTCTTATACCAAGCAGAAGTGCGGCAAACAGAAGGCCCATGCTACCTACGAGTAGCATAAGAAGCCGCAAGCCACATGGGCACTATTAGTTGCTACACGCGCCTAGTGACATCGGTTTGCAATCATGTCATGTCCCTGCTTAGACCCTCTATAAACATTATATATTTCATGCAGGCCTCGACATATCTGCCTATTCCTAATATACGGTCGAATTGTTAGCTGTAAGCGGACCATGGTGTTCGAGTACGCGATGGGTAAAGGCGAAACTCGAGTCCGCTATTAGGGTCGAGCGAGAACCTGTGCTTCTCCCCGTATTCTTGACAAAGATGGGGCATATCGATGCTCGAGAGTTTACCCAAAAAGGAGGGATGGGCTTCTCGAACTAAACGCTGATGGCTAGGCTGACAGCCACATAGAACGTGGGCCGCACATGGATCGGGGCCCACGTTCATGCATACTCGTAATACCTAGGAAGAAGGTCGCCGATGACATGGAAAGGAAAAAAAAAACATTTCTGTCATTTAATTTTCAGAGTCTGTGAATTGTAATACGGCTTCCTACAGAATCCATCACTTGATAGGTCTTTCGACCCTTGATCTCGTTGTTCGCATTCCAGTCCATGTGGGGAAGGACCGCCGCTCCAGTGGATGCGACCCGCGCATTGCCCATTCGACCTCGCCGACCTCAAAAGACGACGGAGCCAGGGGCGATTCGATACGCGTCGATAAGATGTAATTGATGATACCTATACTTTTTCTATATTTCGGTTTTTATTTGAAACCGAGCAAAGCCATAATAATGGACCCAGCCTTACTTCTGTTGCGAAGAATTAAGTCGGATGTAATAGCTGTGTGATTATGATCTCCGGTATAAACTTTCAGAATCAAACAAGTCACACATCAAGCAAAAGGATAATTACATGAATGCCACTCCCAAAACCCCTCCTGCAGGGTTGCATAAACACCGCGGATGGTAAAGAACCCAGCTCGACATCCCGCCTTGGCTCTGGTTGCTTGGGCAGATTTTGCTTTCCATTCAATCAATGTCGCATCCAGCTCGCCGACCTCAGCTTCCGCTAATAACGGCGAAGACGGGCGGTCGTTCTATGGGATTCGGCGGTTACTAATCCCATACTTACTTATCGGCGTCTATCCGTTCACCTCTTCGGATGGGGAATCCTAATCTGCAATCGTATTCCTGAATCCTGATATGAAACAGAGCAATAGGCGCGGTGTCATTATTGAAGGTGAATTGCACGTTGCCCCAAAGTGTATGGTCACGTGATACATCCCTTGCACCTGGTACCTGGTATCCCCGTTCGGTGGATCCACCCGAAGATACGAGCGTTGACAGGGCTGTAATCTAGTTTAAAGAATTGTTTCGGTTTCTGAAACGATGGACATTAACGCATTGCATGTTCGCCGACAGTGTGTGCATATCGGCGACGACATTACCTCCATTCGCCGTTGTCTGTACTCCGTACGTAGGGATTCCTGTTGTGACTCCTCGAAGATGTCGCAGGATACAACAGGAGCTCCAGCCTCGCCGATTTCGTACAACAAGCTATGGGTAAGTATGCTATCCTAGACATGGTATGTATTGCGGAGATTTGCGTGGTGTCATGGTCGGCGACAACAACTCATCACTCGCCCCGTTCTGACCGTGCTTGCTTGCTTACACCAGAACCAGCATCCATGTTCCTTCCCGAAAACCATGCAAATCAGGTCCATTCATCATCATCGCCGATATTGCAATCCTCTCCATTTCTGGATTTTGATACCTGCTCGGCGATCTCCCGCTCAGTTGGGCAGAGTAGGATCAAGAATGGCCTGATGTCCACGTAAGTGATCATGTAAATACATAAGTGTACGCCCCTTTTGAAGAACACTTCTCGTAGCATCTACCTGGGAGGCGGCAGAAGGCCGAGATTAACGGGCTGGAAAACTTCCTGACAACGGCGTTACCTTGACTCTGTGGGCACTTTCTCGATTTCAGATGGCATCAATATGCGCTCGATTTGGCAGGCTCGGACCCCCCTGATTTTGATGGTACCACGAGAACTCTGCTACATGCATTATTCAATCGAGCCTTGAGACTCATGGCCTAGAGGCAGAGTACTGCATCTTTAGCCGGCCATCGTCAGATAAGGGGATAAAAGCACGTTGAACCGCGAACGACGTATGGAAGAATTGTCTGGTAGAAGGGATTCCTAAGATTGGTGACTAGAATACCTTCAGGGCACTGGCCATGTAGCACCGTTTACTTTTATCAAGTTCGTGCTGCTTGCTGTCGGCAAGGCTGCTGAAGAGTAAGGTAGTTGGATACGACGCCGTCTTACACTCTGTGTGTATGTCCTGAGGAAGATTTCTGGGGATTGAGCACGACATGGGTCGACAAAACGCAACTGCTCTGCCAACCGGAGACATAAATTGGGCCTCAGGAGGTATATCATTGACATTAATCCTGATTTATAAGACCAAGCTCAACACTGTAGGAGAGAAACTAATTCGGAAGGGATTGGAAGTACGCGGGGGAACATCAATGTGTGTGGTCACGTTGCAATGGTAGTCGTTGGACGAGGGGAGGCGGTTTCCAAAGCATGTCGGCATAGCAAGGCGAATAGGGCAGATGGACAGAGCGTAACACAGAGAACAGCAGCTAGACTGCTTGGTCCCTCACAGAGCTTAAACGTACTTCCTAGAGGAGCAGGATGATGGATGAGGATTGAGGCCATTGGATAGAACCTAAGCGATATTGGAACACTGAGGGCCGGGGTGGGGAGCTTCACCGACGGATTGCCATACAAACGACCTCTATCTCCATTGGAAAAGGCGGTCGGCAGTCCCAAAGTGGCAGTCAGTTACTGATTGAACATGCCAGCACCCCGCTTTCAAGAGTCGTTGAGATGGGGGAGAACTGCCATCTTCAGTGTTTTCGGGACCAATGGATTGATGCCTGACCCGCTCAGGCAAGATATTGGAAGTATGCAAACGCATACAACACAGGACACAGGTGAAGCCTAAGGTTATACGGACTAGCGTGCGGTTATGTGTAAACCTTTTCCATCTCTTGTGGGACTGGGTTGGGATTCATTGGTCCACAGTGACGATCGGGAGAGGCACCAACGTGTTCGACTCCAGAGTAATGCTGCAACAATACTTGTATGTCTCCATCGGTGACGAGTTCAATTCGGAAGCTCATGGCCTATGAGGACTCTAGCAGAGATGGAGGGGTCTGTCGAATGAGACGACTTGAAGCTTGCAGAGCCGCATCACGTTTCCTAGTAGCCATCGTTGTGGCACGGGAGGTATAAGAAACGCGCGGTCTGGAGGGAGAACGCGTGTGATGATAATGAGGGTGAATGGTTTTGTAGTTGGTGATGAAGGAATTGAGCACTGACTGATTCACGACGAACCCTCCCCCTCCCGGCGCTAGAACCCTTCAAAGTCTAGCCCACCCTTCAGCAAACCTCATACCTGCCCGGTGCCCGTGTACAACGGCCAACGCCTTGTGTGAGAAGGGAGACACCCTTTTAACGCCAGCCTACCACCAGTGAGTCCCCACATGATAGGCCCCAGCACGGCAGTTTGCCCGTAATCTATCACACAAGGCTGAAGAAAATGAGGTTGTAGAAGGGCATGGCTGCGGCTTGTGGACCCCTCATGCGCCACACTTTATTGATGGACGAGCACCCCGCGGTCGCCAGCGTGTCGCTGGCCGCCATCCTCGAAAGTTCCGTCACACATCCCCAGATCGGCGAGTGGCTCTCGTCACCCACGAGAGACATCCACGCTCGTCTGGCACAAATTTCACAGTCTTTTGATGGGCCTGGACCTGGCTCGTTCAGTTCCAGTCCGTCCAAGCCGCGATCGCAACGAAGCAACTCCTCCATGGCTCCCGCATGCATACACCAACCCTCCGACACGTCCACGCACCCGCCCTCTCTCTACAACTATTCCGAAGCAACTCCCACCGAGACATCGATTAGCACAAGCATCGTAAGCCGTCTCTCGGGGGTCCCATTGCTGGAGGAGCGGAACGGGGTGCTTGAACGCACAGAGAATGACATTCAACACCCGACATACGAGTGTTGCTTTCACTTCCTCAACTGCAACTACATAACACACGATCCACGGGAATGGCGTACACATTGCTTATCCCACTGGCGCGGTGAAGAACCACCCAAGGAAGCCCTATGTCCACTCTGTGATTTCAAAACCTACAGCGAAAGCGGGTTCTACGCATGGGAACTGCGAATGGACCATGTGGAATTCCACCACTCGGTATTGGGAGAGACGTTACGTACCTCGAGGCCCGACTTCAGGATGTACCACCACCTGTGGCAGAAGCGTCTCATCGATGACCAAGACCTGAAGGAATTGATGGGAGGGAACCACAACCTGACACGGACACCGCTGAACTACACTCTTACCAATAATAGTCGGCGGGCACGTAACGGCCGCGACGGAAGGGGGCAGCAACGCCAGCATATAGGCAGACGTCCCATAGGAGGTGCTCCCTTCCGTTGAAAAGAGAAAGTATGTGGTACAAGTGTGATTGGTGTTCAATCATGAGACACACATCAAGTTCGAAATCTTTCCCTTTCTTTCCTTCCTCCCCATCTCGGACCGCTCAGCAGAGACCGAGCATGGACACCCTACACGATACGATACCCCATATACGTCATGCCGGCTGGCTTTTCCTGCATGTGTACTTACTCCTTGGTTTTGGTCTCTTGCATAGTTAAGAGACCACGCAACGTTGCGGTCACGCTGTGGCCACACTGAAGCGATTTATCTCGGATCTCCTGTCGATGCGACGTTTCTATTCCCTTCTCTTTTCCTTGGCTCCTTTTCAGTTGATCAAATCACCCCTCCCACCCCTTGCTTGTAATTCGAATCGCGTTTTCTCCTCTCGGTCTCGGTGATGGAAGTGCTCCACAAACAAAATTGTTCACGACGACGACATTGGCATATCTGGAGTTCTTCATCTTGGTCTTCTTCTTCCCCTCTGGTTTCGGGCGACGCGTGGGATATCAAAATTGGCGATAGCGATGGCGATGACAATGGCGCGTGGCGAATGCTTTCTTCCTCCTCCTCTTTCTCTCTTCGACCCCGCTCTTAATGTTCTTGTGATCTGTAGTGTTCCTCTTCTCTCCTCTGAATCCTAATGTTCCCTTTTCCCCCTTTCCCCTTTCTTCCAAATTCTGCATTAGAATTATCTCCCGGTTCAATCCGAAGGAGAGGAGAAAGACCCCATTCCCATTCGATCGGGCGTTTGATAGTCAGCATAACGTTTGATCGATCGTTTGATTCAATATATCGTAGCTGGAACCAAAGACCTCTTCCTCTTGCTTTGTCCATGAAAACTGTGAAGAACACAGCTCCCAAGGGGAACCGCCACCGTCTCTCCTGATCGAGGAAGGCCTCCACCTTCCCCCATCATCGTGAATCTTCGGCTTTCCCATTGGCGTCAATGCAATTGATTGAAAGATTGCAGTATCTCAAAAATAAAACAATTGGAGATATCGTGTTGTTTTGTATGGGTTTCTCTCGGCGTGGAGAGGATTATTTTGCTTTTCTAAAGGTTTATATGTCTGCCTGATGGCGGCGATGCTCCATTGGGTTTAGTGCGATGGCGCGTCGCATGCACGCGGCAAAGGGAAGCGGAATGGGAATTTGGGGGATGATTTTGCGCGAATTATGGTTGGATAGACTGGGAATGTGGTTGGTCTTGCTGGACGGGTTTTGTGTTTGTGTGCGAGAGAAGAGGGATTTCTGGTATTATGAGGTTGTATATTGGGTTGGGCTTTGGGTGTGGTTGGAGTTCATGACTAGATCATGGCCTCAAGTATTCATACGCATTTTTAGGTTTTACCACAACAGGAAAATTGAGATTGAATGAATATAGGCATATTGTCTCTGGATTTTGAGTAGTAGGTACTATCTGTGTACGGAGTATGTGCCTGGAATGTTATTCTTGACTTCGGAAAAGAGTTCATACTCTTTCATAACGGACATTACAATATAAACTACAACCAACCTTTGTCTTTCTACATTGATTACACCCTATGCATGGTACTAACTCTTCTTTTTGAGTGCAAGATGTCTGAACTCTCCTATTATAGAGTGCAAATGTAACACTGTTTCGGGCGGTTTCTTATCAGCCCAAGCTCTGATGCCAACCGTGCCAAAAGTGCCAATCAAGTTGACGCCATGACAATCTATCGTGAACAAGTCATAGCACGTACAAGCAATACCCTTGCGGATGGAATACGTGACGGTGAGCAGAATTGTGGGCGGGAAGTGGCCCATGGGCAGCGGTGAGGACACGATCTCACCCTAAAACATTTCGTCATCGGGCATATGGGCGGGCTCCACAGTGGTTCTGGGTCTGAGGTGGGCAGCAAGTGACACGACCCTCTTCTGTTGTGGGGTATTATTGTACGAGTAGTAATACAGTATACTTGTACAATAGTTGACGATGGCGCCGCGGCATGATCCGGGCCGGAGGAGAGGCCCTCTAGTGGATGGTGATTTGGCCGTGGATGGCTAAATTCTGCGGCGTCGGCAAGGTCTCAGGTTGATGCTGAGGCGAGAGTGTGCACAGATGGAAGAAGATGGAATCGGCAGTTGAGGGTGGGTGGACAAAACAAAAGCGCAGCGCACTATCCCACATCTTCAAGACGGAGAGTCGAGATGTGTGGGAAGCTGAGGATGCAAGTGTTCACGAGATCAACGGGTCTAGCAGGGCCAGAATCTTCCTGGGCAGTGGTCGATATGTTAATGGTCAGCTGTTCCGCAATGACATGAAGACTTTTGGGGTGAAGACCAATGCAGTTCTTTCATTCCCTTCCATCGTCACGATGAATGAATGATGTGCTCAGTGGGAGTGGCAGATCAAGTAGCGGCTGTTGTGTGCAATAGGCAATTATACTCGTATTATTTGACAGAGCATGAGGGATGAGTTTGAGGCTGTTTGTCCAGACAGCGTCACCGAGACAGAGACGAGTTACGAGTAATGAGACCCTTACGAGGTCACCCCCTGCTATTCTGGACAGGGAATGACGTCAACTTCCTCAGCCGCCTCCTCCGCCTCGTACCTCCCACCTGCCCTGCACCCCAATTATGCAACACATCGTGACTTTTTCCATTGCCCTCCAATTACAATATCTCTCAATTGCTTCCTTCATTCCTTTTCTATTCTTCCATCATCTCCCAAGAGATTTAGTTGGAAAAGTCACCTCGTCACCCCCAACCCCCGTTGTTTTCCTTAAGAAATTTACATCGCCACCTCCCTCTTGACTTCTTCTCAAAATCAATACGATCCCCTCTCTCCATCTGTCTCCATAACCTTCACGACTTACGACTACAACTATCATTCTCCCGTCACGATATACGTACGATCTATTAGAGAGCAAATCTTTAATCAGCAAACAAGCGTGCCAATCCGTTCTTGCTACTACTACAGCTGCTACTACCTTCCCCATCACGTACCCTACATTGTTGTACCTCGCATCTCTCTTTCCTATACGACCAATTGCCACCTCCTACACATATATCAACACCACCACCAACACCACCAACCTGTCCTGTGTAATCTCGAACCCCCTTCCACCATTCATTATCCTTCATTCTCCTCCGTCCGACTCGTCGCCCTATCGTCGGCGCTATCCAACCTTCAGGCCCCTTGCACACCCGCCTGGATCCATCTCGCCAATCACAGCCAGCCTCACAGCCCCCCACCGTCACTGTTTACTGTCCGTCTACGTCAACTCTCCACTCCACGTACGAGTACCCTACCAACCCTAAGGAACCGGATTTCAGCCCTGTCAGGCGCCCAGGTTCAAAATGGCCGCGCTGGCTTTCAAAGCAATAGATTACGGTGCCGACAGGATTCCTGACAGATTCTTCGAATCCATTCCAGGTGGCTTCTTCACCCCCGAAGAAAAGAAAAAGAACAAAAAGAAGAGCAAATCCAACAGAGATACTCGCAACAAGAGCGAACAGAGACAATCAGACAGCGACCGCCGACGATCCCGCCGCGACCATACCCCTACCACCGATTATTCCGACTACAGCGGGTACGACGACACCGACTACGAACGAGAATATCGCGACAAACAGCGACGTCGCCGTGCGAAAAGTCTAGGAGCAGATACACGCGAGGATACGGGCTCCAGTCGTGGCAGACACACACAGCGCCCTTCTGAATTTGGCAGCACAGGAAACATCTACGCAGACATGGACCACAGTCAAGGGGTCCCTCAGTTTCCCCCACCCCCAACCTCTGAGTATCGACCCTACAATCCAGCAGAGTACGCACCTCAACCCGCGGCACCCGCTGCACCGCCGATGGGCAATGAATACCCTCCCAGAGCCGAGTACGGGTACTCCCCTCAGGTAAATACAACTTTTCGTTCTCGCAGTGCGACGATAGCCACGGCGAATCCATTCACCCGGGCACATACGCTTCCGGCCAGGGTAATGAATCGATCCGCCACGGCGCCGTTGGCACATCTCTTTCCTATTCAATCTCCGACTTGGGGTGCTCTTGCGCATCGCGGCTCTCCGCTTGCGACTTCTTTCTCACCTTCTCTCGAACCGCCAACGGCGGCATTGCTACGCACCTCTAGTACTAACTCCCCCCAGCCCCAGGGTCAACAAAACACTTCGACTGCACAGTCTTCCTTTGCAGCACGATATACTCCGGGTCCTGGGTATTCTCCATCCCCTGTGAATGCTCCCATCCCCCCGACGAATCCTTATCCCACCTACAACCCTGCAGAATATGCAGCAGCACCTCCAGCAGGCTACAGAGCGCCGGGTAACACCTATCCATCCCCGCCTCCGTTTTATCGCCAGGAGTCGCGCTCCCAGCCATCGATCGCGCCGTACCACGACAACCAGCTGAGCACCTACCATGATCCGCCAAGCCGTGAAGACGACGTCTCGTCCTCGCGCCGTCATAGTCATAAGCACAGTGACGGGCATCGCCACAGGGCGAAGTCTGTTGGTCATCACGGCCGCAGTCGTAGTCGAGTCACTGAGAAGTTCCGTGATAGGTTCGATGGACTTGACGAACGTGAACGAGGCTTGGCGGCTTCAGTGGGAGGTGCGTTGGCTGGAGGACTGGCTGGCAACGCTGTTGGCAAGGGCACGCTAAGTACTCTCGTAGGTGCGGCTATCGGCGGATTGGGCGGCAGACAGTTGGAGAAGAGACATGAGAAGTAAGTGGTATTGATGAGAATGATGATGGCGGCGACGAACACGACGACGACCACATGTGGACAGACATGTGTCGGCGCATTGTCTACGATTTGAGTGTTTTGATAAGCTTGTTACGTTTCATTTGTTGGCCGCATGACTGATTTTCCTTCTTTTCCTTTACAGAAAGAAACTACTTCGTGAAGCTTCTCGAGTGGCTAGCGAAGGAGAGCGTGAGCGCGAACGAAGTCGCAGCCGCAGCCGCAGCCGCAGCCACCGGAGGCGTGACGAATCCTCCCTTTCACCGTCGCCTTCACGAGATCGTTCTCGAGATTTGTCTCGGGATGGTAGGTCTTCCAATCGCTATGATGGCGGTTTTGATGAGTATAGCGACTCGGATTCGGAGGACTTCCGCCGCGGGACCCGACGACGACGCAACTCACGGCGTGCACCTAGACGCGAGTACGACGACTGAGCGGTTCAAGAGAAGAACCAGGACAGATTGCAGCCATGAAGCGTTCTGAGGAGCATATTAATGTGGCCGTGGAGGGTTTTCATTTCTTTCTAAATCACTTTTCCCTCATCACAAGCAAGAAATGAGCAATGAATCCATGACGCCAACGACGACAATGATACATGTACACAGTATGAACTTACGAGTATGACGATTAGAGGGGGGCACTAGCGAAGGGAGGGATATGACATTTGCCGTGTTTGTATGCATGTTTGTAACTGTATGTTTCCTTTACATGTCATTTATTCGGAGGGACCATGTTCGAGATCGGCAATGTTTCCTTGTAGAGTGTTGCACCATCAGAATAGTGAATGTTTGCTCTATCTCTGTCTCCGTCCCGATGATTTGCCATGCAGCGTGTGTCGGAGTTGATTCCGGTGAAGCACAGTTCATATCTCACAGGGTCAGGGAGGGGTCAATTTCCTTGTCCTTGATCTTAGTTGTCCAATGCTGGGAGTAAACTAGACGTCATTGTACTGATGAGTGTAGAGGATTTGAGACGGAAAGTGTCCTTGGGCATCTGACGATGCGGGGGCCAGTTCAATAATTGGTGCATCATCCATGAAGGTATCACACATATATTGTAGTTACATTTACATTATCAAAGTACAAGTACGAGCACTCGTATCTAGTAGCTTGAACGTTAAGATCGGGTGAGCCACGTGGGAGATACTCGGATGGGGGCTCCGTCGGCCGTTTCAAAGCTTTGCCACAGCTTGTCATGGTGTGCTTCTGCCGCTCGCTCTTTGAGTTGAGTGATGGTTATTGTGACTATCTCGTACCTATGTATCTAGGCAGTGATAGTCTAGATCATGATTGGGGTAGGTCACAATAGAGTGGTGGTCTAACGACCTTCGAGAAGGGCCGGTTGCCACGTTCAGACTTTTTCTAGAATGGCGCGAACGTCGATGATCTCCCTTGGAATTCAAGGACGGGTGGATGCTAGCTTCTGAGCTTGGGAACCATCCTTCCACCTCTTGTGACTTCTAGCCTGATTCGCAAGGTTGCGCGAGGCAGTCCTAGGCCTAACTGTGAGGTTCTAGGTTTCACGATCCAGGGTAGTGATTATCTTTTCATGACTGATGGGGGGCATTATGGTTTGCCTCGTCTTGTGACTCTTGTTCTTTTCTTGTCTCGTCTTGCAGCACGGAGAGCTCCTTGCAGGGGTTGGTTGAATCAATGTTGAAGGAAGGAACAACGGTTGAGTAGTGAATGGATCATGATGGATCAATGAATGAATGAATGAATGAATGAATGAGCGGCCAGCCAGACCAGCCGAGATCCGGCCCGCCTCTCTCTTACTCGTTCTGGTCCCCTGGCCTAAACCCACACCCATGACTTGCCTCATCCATAGACCATGGTACTCGTGTGTACACAGTACATACATGGAAAAAAGACGAGACACCATAACGTCACATAATGGATTGATTATGATTATCATTACTACTACCAATACTACTCCTCTTCTCTCCTTCTCCCTCTCCCTTTAACTCTCACCTTCTAATCGACTAATCAACCTAAAAGTGCCTCGATGCCACAGAATCACTCCCTCAATTGCATTTGCTACATAGTCCACGGTCCAGTCCAATCCAATCTACATCCTTCCCTCAGTGCACACGAGACAAGAAATAGATGACCCAGTAGTTGTCTCGACCGTTCCAAGAACCAGGGCCTAATAATATTGACATCTCGAACCCCCAACGTATTCTCTTCTCCTCCCGGGAAATTTTTGGGGATATAATTACCTACGCTGCCATGCCCTCAAGGATACTGTCACCCACTCCCTACTCGTACTACCGGCGCGCATCAACCTCAATCCTACACGACCCCAGGCTGCGCACCTCACGATTCTCCATCCCCGCCATGACAGCCCCGACAGACCCAGGAACCTGCTTCCTGCTCGACATGCTCCCTCCTGAGCTTCGGCTCTCCATCTACGAGTACCTGATCGTCGCAGAGCAGCCGCTCCGTGGCGTTTCCGCCCGCAAGGATGAGCGCTACGGTCTAGACCTCACCATCCTCCGCACCAATCGCCAGATCTACGACGAGGCTCGATCTGTCTTCTTCGCCAAAAACACATTCTACATCACTAGCATCCCAGATCTCGACATCCAAATCGACGATGAGGGAGAAGGACCAGAAGAGGAGGAAGAAGAAAATGGTCACGACCGTTACCAAACCACATCCCCGACCCCCAAACCTCGCCATCACCACCACCAATTCGAACCGCCCCTTACCCAAGAATCCTGGCCCTTAATCCGGCACCTCACCATCGACCTTCTGTACTACCCGCGCCGCTCCATCACGGGTAACGCCTTCCCAATGGGCTGGAAGCCCACAGACCCAGGCTGCGCGGCCTACATCCACGCCCTGATGTCCCTCCTCCCGTCCCTGTCCCCCAAGCTCCGCTCGCTCTCCCTGACAGCCACCGTCCACGACCCGTTCTGCGCGCGCAAGTGCCTCATCTCCTTCTTCATGTGCGACCGCGACCGCACGTTCGCGCGCGCCCTCGCCGCCATCTCCCACTCCGTCACCTCCATCCCCATCAGCTTCGAGTTCCCGGACTGCTACTACCGCACCGTCGTCCGCAAGGACGTCTTCCTCACCAAGAGCATCCTCCTGCTCGCCTGCCAGGTCATGTTCTGCCAGAGCCAGTGCAGGATCGACGAGCTGCTCAGCCAATTCGATGGCGGGAACGGGGGCGCAGGCGGGAGGGCCAAGGGGTCTGCGGGCGGCGGAGGCGCGTACGGCGGGGCGCAGAGGGAGAAGACGGATTTGAGTCCGTATGTCGAGCAGGGAACTTGGGCCGGTGGTGTCGGTGCCAGTGTAGGTGCCAATGCTGGCCTCAGTGCTGGTATTAAGAGCGTCATGGACAGGTCGCTGCGCTGATCTAGAGGGTGCCGTCGTTTTCGTTTTGAGGGCAGAGCAATCCATTTTATCTCAAAAGGCTCACTTTTCATGGACAGGCGTTAGGGAAAAGGACTATGGGTTTCAAAATCGCTTTCTCTTTTCTTTTGTCACGGCATTCCCTCGAAAGTGGCGTTTGGGAAGGAACGATAGGGTTCAATTGCTTTTATACTTTCACGTCTGGCATAGGGAAAAGATGCTTGCACCTCATCGCCATCATCATCACCGTCATCAAGGCGTTCACGTGTGTGGGACGGGTTAATTAGGATCTTGAAATACTTTGGCCCGATAATCAATGATAATTCTCGAAATCTTCATGGCATTATAGCTTGCTCCTTGCATTTCACGCCTGCTTTAAGGCAATTGCAATTCATTGTAGAAAGCCTCCAATAAACTCCCCTCTATCAACCTTGTGACATTCTGCTCGGCTATCAAATCCGTGTTTGTGATATGGATCAAATCTCCCAAATGGATCATTTGTAACAAAGTGGCATGTCATGACACTGCCAGGCACACACGGTCTCAGCTCTGGTGCATACTGCCGAACAGTCGAATGACCAATCCCGACCTTATCAACCCACCCGTGCTCAAATGTCCTGTGCAGGCCTGTATTCATGCTCTGCATTGTCCCCACAGGTAGAAAGACGTGCAAACCCTAGTCAGAAAGCTCTAACACCTCTCCATTTCTCCACGCCATAGTGGACCTTCGATCGACTGTCACGGAGCTGCTCGGTCGAACACGAGAAGTACTGGGCGACTCAATCTCAACGAAATCTTCGTCGTCTTCATCCTCATCGATCACGACCTGAGCAGACGGCCTCTTCTTCGGCTCGATGATGTAACCACGGCCAAACAGAGCTCGCGACCTCGTTGGCGTGTTGGCACCGCTGCCCATCGTAGCACGTTTAAAAAGATATTTGTAGGGCGGGTTCGTCCCCCTAGGCCCTGGGTAGAACCCCCTTACACGTCTTTCTCCTTCACCACATACTCGCTCTGGAAGCTCAACGCCCCTCTCTGCAAGAAGACCCAGCAGATCCTGTATGTCGTCTTCCGCGCCAATCAGCCCATGATCAAACGCTTCGAGTGTCTGCGCAACACTCCGGTACATCGCCTCAGCCATCAGCGGCGGAAAAGCATTGCCAATCTGCTTCTTCGCCTGGGTCTGCGATCCAGAGAACACGTATCCCATAGGGAAGGACTGGAACAGTGAGAGCTCTCTCGCCGTGAAGTTGCGCCTCCCTGAGAAGTGGTAGTTCTCCGTACCACCTGTCGTGATGCAGCCCAGCACCTTAGTAGCAGGGTCGTATGGGTGCCTCGAGATTGGTTTGAGCTTGTAAGGTTGGTGGTATTCGTCGAAGGCGTTGGAAGGTAGGTTGCGGAGCGGGAACAGGGCGTCGTGGACGGAGCTCCAAGGTTTGAGACCGCTTTCTGGTGGGCCATGCGTCGGTACTGGGAATGGAGGAAGCGGGGTTCCTCTTCTATTGACATTGTTGTTTCGTTAGCATAGGTACGCATGAAATGGTACAAAACATGCATCTCTGTCTGAAGACTAAGGAGAGTTTACTGACCTAGCAGCCATGATAAGTAAACGTTTCCTCTGCTGCGGCAATCCGAACTCGGCCATGTCATGGATGCCGTAACGGACATCGTAGCCTGCTACAATCATGTCGTTTATGAGCAGTTTGAAGTTTTTAATGTGCTCTTTTGAAGTGACAAGTCCGGATGTCTGCTCAAGCGTGGCCATACGCGGCTTAACGGCTTCAAGTATCGGACCAACTGTATAGATCGCCTCATAGTTGTCTTGATCTTTGGGGCCTTCTCTAGTGCTTGGTGGGTGTTAGTCAATCTTATTACAAGAAATTGTTCATGAATAGGTGTTCATGAATAGGTAGACTTACTGGGCGGGCGACCAATAACAACACGGGGGTGAAAGGTGAAGAATATCCACCTTTATGAAGTCTTTGAAGAACTGTTTCTGGTCTTTGAAGTCATGCGCATTCATAGGCAGACTGAATGCATCTGGAAAGTTCGCTTCATATGCTTCCATGGCCGCAGTGTCATTGTCTAGGCCCCATTTCACACTTAGGCCTGCCCTTGAAGCTCCAGCAGAGGAACCCCCTGCCCCACAAAAGACATCGCCGAATGTATAGGTTCTGTTCGACATCCTAGGCCGCTTTTGCGGTGTGCCAGCTAGCAACTCAATTGAAGGTGAGCGGTGGGTTCGCTTCTGAGGGGTGCTTTTATCGTCAGTTTTGACGGATCCCTCATCCTTGCTGTCAATGTTGAGGACAATTGGAGACTCTTGGGACGATCCTCGTGAGACTGTTGCCGGGGATGATTGTTGCTTTTGATGGTCGTCTGATTCATGACTGTACATGCTTCGGACCACGCCAGCGTAGCTTTTACCTGACTTCTGGACTACCATAATGTGAATCCATCGACATACTAACCGACCTTTATGAAAGACGTGATTTTTTACTTGCTCCTTGGTCATAGTTTCGGGATTACCTCTCAGGTACATGGGGCATTCGTTCCAATTGAGCATTGGATACGGTTTTGCTGTTAGTATGCATTCACGCTTCCGGTAGACGTCTTGGACAGTGACATCTTCGAGTCCTTGGATCAGCGCGGAGCGTGGGTCGTCTTCGGAGATGTGAAGGATCATGGCGAGCTCATTTAATTTCCCTGTCTTCATCGTCAGATAACTCATCATTCGCATATCTGTCAGACTTACATTTGAAAATTGGCCCATGGTATTTGGTTCTCTTCAGACGATGTCCTCGCAGCTTCACTTCGCCGGACCTGCGATTGCGCAAAATGATTTTCACGCGAAGGAAGTCCCCACTGTGAAGTGCTTCTCCTGCCACTTCCACGTTTCCACCTTCCCTCATCAGCTCAATGGTGTCGTTGGCCTTGATGACACCCACGCCCGGGATGGACAATTCCGAGATCTTCTTCCATGGATACTCTACGAGACACTCCTGCTCGTCATATGGCCTCAACGCTGTCTGATGGCGCTTAGCGCCATCAGTGGAGCTGTTTTTGTTTAGGTCTCTAATCTCAACGAACTCAACCTCTGACTCGGCGTCCGCTGGTGGCGAGATGATTAGCCTTATATCAGAGTAGATAAGGGTTTAGATAGTTGGCTTACATAGTGTGAGGAAGTCGAATGATTCTTCGATCGACTGGCCAGCTTCTTCCTCTTCTTCTATGTCATTGTCAAGAAGTGAGCACGGATTATAGCGAGTTCCCAAGGTTTCATCCATTTCGTCTGTTGCAGCTCGCGGGTGAGTTATCGCAGATATGAGTTCTCTGGGCGGGTCCTTGAAGGAAGCTACTGCTGTCAAGCTAGATGGGGCAGTATAGGTTTGGCGCGGTACCAGTCAGCGTGATCGTGCTAAGGAAGGCAGATAGGTCGGTCGGAGAAGATATGCTATGGTAAGGCAAGGTTGAATGAAAAGTGAAGGAGGATAAGGCGCAGAGAGGAACAAGAGGAAGGTGATCAAAGAGAGGAAGGCGAGAGAAGAAGATAAGGAAGAGGTAAGGTGAGAGTAAAGAGAGGTGAGAAAAGAGAGCAAAGAGAGGTGAGAAAAGAGAGCAAAGAGAGGTGAGAAAAGAGTAAAGAGAGGTGAGAAAAGAGGAAAGAGAGGTAAGAATAGAGTAAAGAGAGTTAAGATCAGAGTAAAGAGAGGGAACGGTGAAGGCAAAGTGAGAGGCAAGAGGGAAGTGTTACTGCAGATAGGGCCTTTCTTATACGAAAAGTGAAGAATCGAATCAGCAAGATAAAGAAACGATGCGAAGAAGTGATGAAGCTCACTGTCCGAACATGCTGGAGAAGATAGTGAAAACCAGTGCAGCACGTGAAAAGCTGTAGACGGACAGTACTCAATACTCGAACATTTGCACTTTATCTATACACTTGCCACATGCGACTATAGTCGCAACTACGGCTTCCATACCAAGCGCTTAATACGAAGAATCTCATCTGATCGTCCTCTCGACGAAATCTTTCTCAAGACGTCCAACCTCCCTCTTAAACGCTTCGACCTCCTGGTAGCAATCGAGCGGTCGCCTGTCGTGAGTCCTCAAACAATTAGTCAGATCCTCCTTCGCCTTGTTCACTTCAGCGTCCGCCTTTTCCAACTTCTTCCTAGCATCCAGCTTCTTTTTCAATGCCTCAATCTCCTTGGTCACGCTGTCCCTGCTCATCTCCTTCTGTTTTTGTTTCTCGGCGAGAGCCGATGAGCTCGATGTAGCATCACTGAGCTTTTCGACGAATGAGGGATCGGCCGGGGGCTGTTCGGCTTCACCAGACAGGCTTTCGATAACTTGGGAGAAGTTCTGGACCTCTTGTTCACGAAGTTTCTCGAGCTCCGAAGTCAGGCGCTGTTGGTATTGCAGCTCTTGTTGTCTCGAGCGAGTCGCATCGGTCTACCGCCAATTGACGTCAATCCCCATTCATACCACGCTAGAATGACCAAACGAGCATACCTGTGTATTCTTTTGTAGCGAGTTGACTAATTCATTCGAGAATCGAACGGGGGCATCTCTGCGTGGAAAAGCCCGTTAGTACTTATCCACCGACAACACGTGATCCATTGGGTCGGCGGAGGAGAGACATACGATGTGAAAATGTGCTGCGAGACTTCGCCCGAGGGTTTCGAGTTTTCTGCCCCCATGATTGCGGCGCCGGAAGTGCTGGATACTGGCGCTGATGTTGATGAAGCTGGGTAGAAGTCGGAAACAAGGCCTTGGCGGGTTCGCACATCTCCGCGCTAGCCCGGACAGGGCAAGGCATGTCGCGTCTGCATCTCCTGCCCGTCGTGTTATTCTACCTGTTCGTCTCGACCACCCGGATTACAATTGGCACTACTAATGCTTCAGTCTTCTATAACAGCATGGCTGAAGAAGCCTGCGTCTGTTACGCAAGCTGACACTACGACTGCCATTGAGAGCGCACCTAAGAACTACCAAAGAATCTCACACACGGTTGCAGAAGTCAAGCCAGACAATGACCGAACAGAGCAAGTCGAGCCTGAAGAAGAGATCACCGACAATGGTGCCAGTGCAAAGCCTTTTGCTCTTAAAGCTTTGCCTCCCAATGTCGAACTTGTACCTTTGACGGAAGAGCTTATGCCCGCATTCAAACGCTTGAACTCGACCCTGCTACCCATACCCTATCCTCGAGATTTCTATACCGAGACTATGCAAGAGCCTTTCCACGGAATTACACTTATGGCATTGTGGCATCCACAACCAGTGAAAAATGATCCTTCTCTCGCAGCGGGAACCCCGAAACTAGTAGGCGCCATCCGGTGTCGCATCCTGCCTTCGTCAACCCTTTACATATCGACGATTGGTCTCCTGTCTCCCTATCGATCCTACGGAATCGCAACTCATTTGCTGCATAATATCATACTTAAAGCCTCTGAAGAACACGGTATAAAGAGTGTGACTGCACACGTATGGGAAGCAAATGATCTTGGTCTAGAATGGTATAAGGCAAGAGGCTTCGAGGTCATTGGGGAGGAAGAGGGATATTATAGGAAATTGAAGCCATCTGGAGCTAAACTTGTGAGAAGATGGATAGGACCAAGCGACTTGTTAAGCGGCGCTACCTGAAGGACCACTTTGAAAAGTGCAAGGTGGTCAATAGAAGAAGAAAAGAGACGATCCACCGCGAGCTTTGCAACCACCGGCGTCCATTTGCTCTCATGTCTGTGCTGTCTTAGGACATTGATCCGAACAAAGCAGCATGTTTGCAGCCGATTTGTCCATCGCGCCAGCAATATCGAAGGCCTAGACGTCAGCAACCTGAGATATCCTATTCCAGATCAAGACAGACGTCTTGTAAGATTGAGAAAAATTTCTCATGTAAAATGCCAATAACATTCTCCGTCTCTGGAGAGTTGTTACGCCATTCTAGAACGCTGGCCTAGGTCTCGACTGGGTCAAAGCAGTTCCTGCGTCGCGACATGTCCTTGGGGTCAGCTAGTGTAGTCCTCAAAGGCTTCATGTAGTCGACATTCCGTTTATCCAAGTTTATTCTACACATGTTTCTTCTCCACTTACACTTGACCGCCCTCATTGCCAAGTCCCTGGCCAACCTCGCTATACGCCTCGTTATCACCAAATCCCATCCAATGCGTTGGGCCGCATATGCGCAAGCTGCACTTCATCTCCATTCATATTGTGCAAGCCTGGAACCAGGTCTCTTTGGTACCATTCCCGTGGCATGACCGAGCTAAGATACTTTTCAATGCCTGTGGGCCCGTGTTCGGTAAACCTCTGTGCATATATAACAAGGGGTGGTGTCGTAGTCAATTTACGGTTAAAATGTAACCAACTCGCCTCTGACTCAAGAATAGAAACGAGAATAGAAACGACGCAATCAAGTACTGTTACCCTAAGGCAAATAAACTCGGCTGCACAGATAGCTTAGTATCAGGAAAGAAAGTGAGGTCAAGAAGGCCACTGAGCGGCGGCGCGATGGCGCTACGTGGTATCGTTGTCCTCGAGCCAGCGGTAGCATTCGCTCCTCTTATGACACTGCCAACGTGCAGCATCAGAACCAATTTATCGCATCCCAACCTCGTCCGGGCCGCTCCTGGTTGCCGCTTCTTCTGCCGATATTGGAACTCGCATATGTTCTTCGTCTACCGACTGAAGGTAAACCATAAGCCGCCACCCACAATGAACTAAATCATGGGCCAAGGTGCGTGAAGCGAATCTTGTGCGTGATGCAATATAGAATGTATGATAGCACAGGCTGTAGACCTCGTATACGAGCTGGGACATTTGACGTGTTGATGTCTCATAAAGAGCCTTGAAAGCTCCTGGACCAAACGATCTTCCTTTGATTTCCTTGTATCCTTCGACCTGATTCTGCGTGACCGTTCACCATTTGGCCACCATGAAAGCCCACCTTCTTGCAGTGTTCGTTTCATTGTCTGCGGTCTCCTTCGGAGTAAGAGAACCAAGTATGCGTATATGGTTCTGTCGAGATGCTAATATGAATACAGGCCCCTCATCCAAACCGTCTGGAAGCGCGCCAGAAGGATGTCACCTTCACGATAACTTGCCTTGGGCCTAAATGTACTGACTACCCTCCTACGACTATTCGCATCCCCACAACCATTCCTGGCGGAGGACCGCAACCGCCTAAAACCACCAAGGAGCCAGAGCAGCCATCCACGAGCAAGAAACCGAGCTCTACGAGCAAGTACACGCCTCCTCCAGAGACCAGCAAGAAGCCTAGCACTACGAGCAAATACACACCGCCGCCAGAGACCAGCAAAAAGTCCAGTACGACGACCAAGTACACGCCGCCACCAGAGCCGCCTACCAAGGTAAGTGAACGACACAAATACAACCATAAGCCTCGATATTGCCTATGCCAGTCAAAGAAGTCGTGAGGATAGATCGCTAACACTTAATGACAGACGATCAAATCAACCCAAAAACCTACCAAAACAGAGGGTGGAGAGGTTGGACCAAGTAGTACCAGATGTCCTGTACCATTGTATTATCAATGCGGAGGATATTATGATGGAGTTCCTTGGTATGTAAACTCATTCCGATCCTATTGCAGATCTGACTAGAGATATCCAGGACTGGATGTACCAAGTGTGTGAGCGGTGCTAAGTGCGTTGTTCAAAATGGTATGTTATTCTATGTTTCTCTCCGCATTCTTTCTTGCTGAACATTGACGATTCTTGTTTGCTAACTTCGAACACAGAATGGTATGATCAATGTGTTTCCATCGACTCTCTCGCCGAGGGATTTGCGGAGGCTCCAGGGGTAATTAGGTAGATCGGGAGAGTAGTATGGAACTTTCCTTGTGCTATTGCGATTAAAGCATAGCAACGATGCCAAAGATCAATGAAATTGACAAGTCATGACAAAACCCAGCTTGCGGCGATGTAAGCGTAAATTGGCAGTGGACGAACTGATTAGACACGCTGACTGACCATGGAGTGTGAAGAGGATGACCTGCATGGTTGGATGGCGGGGTGGAGCTATGGCTTTATTACACACTATAGACCCTGGACCCCCCACCAAACTTGGACGTCATCCCAAAGGTCCATTGCCGTTTAGGTCCGAATCGCCCTTTTTTGGCCTTTACTCAGATCGTTACTTACTCCAGAACTTTACCATCTCGTTCTTTATATGACTACCATTGAGCCTGCCTGTGTCCTTGTTTGATAAATTACTTCCTCCCCTCAACAACTTCTCCATTCGCATTCCATTCGTACTAACTGATACCTGCCGCTCTCCACGCATACGCCACGCATACACCTCTCCTGTTAGACACGTCTCCCTTCCCGCGTCCAATTACCAATTCACCATGCCTGACCCTCGCATCTTCTTCGTCCGTCACGGAGAGACTGAATGGTCTCTGAATGGCCGACACACAGGAACCACCGAGCTCCCTCTGACCGCAAATGGCGAGAAGCGAGTACGCGCAACAGGAAATGCGCTTGTCGGCGACGATAGATTGATTGTCCCTGGAAATCTCGCTCACATGTCAGTACCCCAATCGCCCGATACTTCCCTTGTATAAAAGCTGATTTTTGTATCTGCAGCTACGTATCCCCTCGTAAACGAGCCCAACGCACATTAGAACTCCTCGACATTGGATGCCGCGAGCGCTACCCATGGAACGACTCAACCCCATTGACCGACAACATCCGCTCCGATGCCTCTATCACTATCTGCCCCTCCATCCGCGAATGGGATTACGGCAACTACGAAGGGTTGAAGTCCGCCGAGATCAGAGCCTCTAGAAAAGAGAGGGGCCTGAACGAGGACTGGGACATCTGGCGGGACGGCTGCGAGGGCGGCGAGTCCCCCGACGACGTCACAAAGCGACTAGATGAGCTCATCGCGGAGATTAAGCAGAAGTGGCACGCAGGACGGTTTGGTAAGGATTCGGGGTGGAAGGGAAAAGACGGCGTGCCTAACGACGTGCTCATCGTGGCTCATGGACACATCTTGAGAGCTTTCGTCTCGCGATGGGTCGGAAAGGACTTGAAGGACAACCCTTCGCTGATCTTGGAGGCGGGAGGTGTGGGTACCTTGAGCTACGAGCATCACAATATCGACGAGCCTGCTATCTTGCTAGGAGGTGCGTTCGTGGTGGAGTCGAGTGAGAAATGATATCGGGGGCGTTCTTTCCTAAAGATATTACTGTGACGCAGGAACATTCAGTCCGCAGATAAAAGCAATATGCTGGCATAATAATTATGATCATTAATTCCTTAATCCGTTTCATTTCTCGAGGAAATCGACTTCGTGCAATCAGGTCATCTTGTACGGGACTACTCACATGTGTTATGCAACCAGACCCATCGTTTCCAATGACGACTAGCCAGATGAGTCGTCCAGGCCGGATGTGCTGAAGACGATCTGTGTCTTCAGACTTCGTTCCATGTGTATTTCCTTCACTGTGAACAGGCACAATTGTATTATATAAGTTTCATTGATTCCGTTAACTCCCCTGTTTTGCCTTACATTGCTACATGAACACCTTCAGCCATTTCCCGATAA
This sequence comes from Aaosphaeria arxii CBS 175.79, assembly GCF_010015735.1. NCBI lineage: Eukaryota > Fungi > Ascomycota > Dothideomycetes > Pleosporales > Aaosphaeria > Aaosphaeria arxii. The sequence continues at coordinate 1,173,664 of NW_022983476.1, read as the reverse complement.
TAAGCATCGAAACCTGCAACTCTCTCTTTGTCATTATTGTGGTCACACGTTGATTACCATTTCCTCCCTATATTCTTTAGCGAAGCTGTGATCAGACACACACTCCGTAATCATCGATACTCGCGTGCGAGGGCGAAGTTGTCTCTAGAATACGGTCAGAATTTATGGAACAGTGGTACATTCCCAGACTAGGAGCGTATCTCAAGGCGCAAACGACAGAAATCCTCGGATCTGGCCTTTGCCCATTGCACAAGTTTCTCGTTGTTCTTCAGATTCCATAGAAGAAGTTCTCGAGCTGCGAACGCATCTTGGAGACAGTCGCGACCAAAGTAAGGAGTGGTGTTGAGAGTCTTCTTCAAAATGTCCCGACACAAGCTGTCCAGACCCAGCTGTGGCTCGGACACGGGTCCTTTGGCCGCTTTCTCAATCACTTTGACAATGTCAACTCCACGTCCATGGATCAGTCGAACGGCATCGAGGTCGCTTCGTAGGTTATGTCCAACGACTATGGTCTCCTTGTTGATGAATCTGAAAAGTGCGGATCGCACAGCCTCCCATCCCTTGAAGACCTTGTATCCATTCATGCGGGCATATTCTAGGTCCTCATAGCTTGCGAATCCGGTGATCTTGGCGTTCCAGTCAGAGACTTGGGATATGGGGTCGATGCAGATGAGGTGATTGAGTATGACACGACCTGACAGAACATCGACTGCTCCAATTTTGATTGCTTCAAGGCATTTGTTAGGCAGCTCAATCTTGCTAGTTGACAGTGCAATGGCCTTTAATGCAGTTCCATATTTGCCCACCTCAGGAGAAGGCTCGAAATCTGTGACCAGGTAGGAAGCCGTATAATTCTTGCTGAAAGTCTTGGGGACAGGCAGATAATGTTCCTTTTGAAGTTCGCGCGGCAAGTGACAAAGACCGTCAAGCATTTCAATGGCATCGCCGTACTTGGTAACGGGAATCCGAATCCAGTTTTCACCATTGCATTCAATCTTGCCTTCATGCATGATGTTGATGTCAGACTGCAGGGCGAGTCGCATGATCTGTTTAGACAAAGTCTCAGCCAGCCTAGCATCCTCGGTATGGTCCTCAGTATGGTCCTCGAGTGGCTGATGAATTGAATCCTGTTCTTGCATCCGTGGTCCTGGTACATATCTGGCAAGCTCGGGTCGCTGCTTAGCGGCTATGCGCTTGCTACGGCGAGGGCTTTTCGACGCTTCCAAGAGAGGGTCGCCTTCTGATAGGCTTGGGTCATTCATCAAGAGAATCTTCTGTACCGCTGGTGGCATATCTGAAACCTTCACTGTGGAGGTTTTGGTTCTGGGACCGTATTCAGCTGCATGTTGACTCTGGGATACATCCTGTTTGATATCCGCCTTTTCGAAGATATCATTCTGCTCGTGGCAGTCTTCATTAGCTACTTCAACTGCGCTCTTTCCTCCAGCATTTTGAGGACTGACAAGGTCTGCATTGCGCGGCTCGTTTCCCTGAGGTATACCACGAACCAGCTCATTGATTAGCTGGATGGCTGGTGGCTGGCGTGACCGTTCAGCACCCACTGATTGTGACTGGTTCTTGATCTCCGGCGTGACCAACTGCTCTTTCTGTTGGTCAGGCTTAACAACCAGATTCTTCTCTACAGGATTGGCTGTCGTAGCGCCGATTTTACGATAGTTGTGGCACCCCAGTGAAGCGCGGGATAATGCTTGAACCAATGGGCTGTCAGGCACATGTGAGCCGGTATGTTTGTTGATTGACTTCACTTCACCGCCACGATTTTGCTGGAAGTTGCAGGCTAAGAAGTGACGAGTGTAGGAGGCCTCACTGCCGAAGCTCTTCTTACATCCCTCACATTTCCTATCAGAGCCCTTGGAGGTATCGATGCCCTTGGAGGTATCGATGCCCTTGGAGGTATCGATGCCCTTGGAGGTATCGATGCCCTTGGAGGTATCGATTCCCTTGAAGATATCGGTGCCCTTGGAGATGCCGGCACCCTTGGTGATGTAGGAGGCCTTGGAGATGCCGGCGCCTTTTGAGATGTCAGAGCCCTTGGAGATGTCGGAGCCCTTGGAGATGTCGGCACCCTTGGGGCTCTCTGCCTCGACGAACGCATTCTCGGTGAGTTTGCCTTCGACACGCGGCTTCACGTTCTCCAGTGGTTGTAAGCCATAGTCCAATACTGGAGTGTGGGTCTTGTATCCAGTGTATGCATCCGCACAGAAGCTTGGAAATTTCTGGTGAGCCACTAATTGCTCTTCCGTAGCGAAGGATGGCTTCTCTGCGCAACGCCCGCATGCGAAGGTGAGTTTCGCCCGGGGTTTGTGATCAGAATGAAGCTGGTGTGTCTCAAGAGCCAGTTCATCAGGGAATGACCAATGGCATATCTCACAAGTCCAGATATTCTGCATCTCGGCATGCGTAGACTCGTGTTGGCGCAAGCTGTCCTTCGTTGCGCAGGACTGCCCACATATGCCGCAAAAGTGGCGGCGAGGTTTAGGCACCATCTGGCTTGCTATATTGGCCACCATTAGTTTCTGATCTGTGTGCTATTGTTCATGTGGAATTGGCTTGCCTGATGTTTTCTTTTCTCGAACTGGTCCGAACACAGATAGAGAAATGACTGCAGAGTCAGGTGAGCGTTGAGCAAGTCAACAAGATGGATCCTTATCAATTGTTCTTGACGGCTTCTTCTGGACAAATGAGAGAGGTTAGTGAGATAGATCTTCTCTCGCTCGGCGATGGGAAAGGTTTTTGGGTTACTCTGCGTAGTGGTTGCTCACTAACGCCGTTGGTGGCTCGATTGGCACGGGCGCAGTGGGCACAACTTGAATGAGTGAGGGCGATTAGGTGATTGGCCTGCTTCAAAGTTTATTAGTTATACATTGATATATGAAGCTGTGAGACTCGTGGAGTGGATGAGGGAGAGTAGAGAGAGGGTGGTTGAAGTGAGTGTGGTGGGTGTGGTGAGTGAGGAAAGAGCGGCGCGGCAACCACGCGTTCAACACCCACTAGTAAACAAAACAATTTCACCTGGGTATGCTTCTTAGCTAATACAATTCTTCAACGGTAGATGACATTGAGACGTAGCTTGAGGGGGACATCTAAAGGACCAGGGCAAATTTAGTAGTAAGAAATCAATAGCATGCTTGAGGGTTCACTCCATTCTGATTGTGTCTGTCTATCTCTCTATCTGTCTGAATCCCTCCTGAATACCTAATGTAATTGCCCATGATGGTACAATGTGCGAACGGTCGAAGCCTATCGAAGAATGCCTTCCGAAATCGAAAGGATATATATTTCAATGCATGTGAAGCCTAACACATTCTGGTGAAAGGTATTCTTGACGCAACGAGACATGAGAAATCCACATACAATAGTGATCAGAAATATCGATTCAACCACAGGTTATATCATTAATTTCTTACAACAAAAAATCATGACTGCCCAAGGGATTACCCAACCAGCGCTGCACACATGGTATCTTTAACCAACAAAGGGAAATTCCATGAATATAATGTCACATTAATCGATATATACTGTTGGCAAGCACCAAATTTACTCCTTGAAGTCAAGTTGGGATCATCGACGGTGGAGAATGATTGAAGCCATTCTGCTCAACTGCAGCTTTGTGCTTGCTGAAATAGCGCCATGCTCACGGTAGTAGAACATGGGCCATTGAGTATCAGAAGGATTTTCCACCACTAATCTTTGAGAAATATAGTATATATACTATTGATATCGGTCGCCTTTAATCCCACGACATGAGAGTAGATTTGATGCAAATTCAGTGAGTGGCAGCAGGAGATATACGTATATGAAGGTACACTCCAGCACCAGGTAGAGAATGAAAAGATTTACGGACATGAGTGCGCATCAAAAGAGTATAATGTAGCTGAAGCGCAAGTCTTGGTTTTGTAGAAAGAAATATGGTAGCCTTAGTTGGCAATTGCATAGACTCATAATCAAGAAAGTACTGATGTCACGGCTGTGACATCTGTAGGATGAAACAGTGAACATATCCACGTTTTGTTCTACGACTAAGGTACTGACAGTATTCACCTGTATAAGAGAACTACTGTACGAGCACTGTGAATGTCATTGAGCCCGGTCATTGACCCTCATGGGTTCAAAGTCTCCTCTCCGCGTCTCAATACAGAATAAGGAATGTGTGATTAGGAAAAGGTTGCATCACATTCATCACATTCTGGTATTACTGCCCAAGAGTAATATTCTACAGTATATCATAAAATACAAAGTACACCTGCCCCTTTGAGTGTACACTTCCTTCTCATCAAGCTATTGCTTCAGATGCTTTCATTGTCGAACCTCGCCAAGAACATTCACGTGGCCATACTGTGTACTGTGATTCGTCTACCTGGACGAAGCAGTACGGCCAGCGAACTTACTAATGATATCTCTATTCCCAACATGATATGCAAGTCTCCAGATAATAAAGGCCTGTTCGATACCTCCACCCTCTCGGACCTCTCTCAGTCGAAACAAGGGCCTCCAAGTCGAGGGGCTGATAGATGGCAATCGGAATGTACGCGAGATTCGGGAGCAGGAGGTGATGCTGCTTGCCGAGCAGTCCTGAAACATCTTCTGAGGGGAATAATGACAAGGTTCCGGCAATTTTACCGTGGTGGTTGTTCGATTGTCTTCTCGGACTCAATGAATGAATGCCGATCATCCAAGAAGAAAGGCTTTCTCTTATAACCACCCTCAGCCTGGACAGCACCAAACAGAAATACCGATGTATTTACTCTGGGAGTTCGTCCATGTCATTAGTGATTGCCCCCACAGTGTATCTAACTCAAGAGATGCTGAATCATGAACCAATTGATTTGCGCCACTGAATGGATGTACGGCTGCATCTTCACCCATGATGCTCCGTTAAATGATGCTGGTTGTCAGGACTCAGCCATCTATGTACTGTAGCCTCGGGATATTTGTGATCTTCGGCTGTTGCAGGATAACTTCAAGCTTAGAAAGTACGCTGGTGCGGAAAGGGAGGCCCATTGAATCCAATTACCAGCCCATTCTAGGGCACTGCTCGCTTTTGAAAAGACAAATGCTTTCAACTTTGCGTCCCAGATAATTTGTGTCCACTTTTCAATGATTGAGACGTGTCTGTAAGTGGAGGTCGCTCAATTTGCAGGCTGTCATTGAAGCTTGTCTGGATAGGAACAACAATGAGAGCTTGATATCGGAACACGAGTGAGAAATACTCAAGCAGCTGAAAGTGTCTTAACCTTCCCAGGCCGCGATCGTGTGTCGGATGAAGCTTCGCGCTCGTCATAGACAGGAGTCCTTGGGTTTGATTTCCTTCTGTGTGCGTTTCTTCGTCCTGCCTTGTTTTGCCGCTTAGTTGTCCCAATTGGATATCTCTTTGTGCTGCTACATGCGTTGCATGTGATCTTTAATACATCAGCCCAAGGCTTTTCGCCTCTCGTACTCTCATTTTCAAGAGAATGAGTGGAGGTTTGACCAGGGATCAGGATGGCGCTACAAGTCTTGCAAATAGTACGCTTGAGATCTGCAGCAAGCCGGATCTGGCCTTTCAAAGTTACTGCACGAAGGTGCGAGGCTAGTACGAGAGCAGGCTTTGATACTGCATTGTCGTTGAAAGGATTTCTAGTATCTACTGCCGTGCTTGGATCATCCCGTTCGCTCAAAGAAGACTCCGTGGTCCTTTGTAAGCTCAGATAGGTGGCTGCTTGGTACAAAAACGATGCTCGAGCGTGAAGGTGCTTGTTTGGAATTCCTTTGGCCTTGACCATGTCTAGTGAGGCGACAGGAGACGATGTCTGGCGCTCAATCGATGATATTCGGGCGGGTGACAATGATGGGTCTTTGTTTAAGCAGACAATCAGAAGCAAGGACATGATCGCCGCTAAGGACAAAATGAGTTTAGACCCGCCAAGCCAGTCTCGCTTTTTCAAGTTCAAGTCGCGCCTGCGGCCTCCGCCTCACCTCCTCCTTCTCACTACAACCCCACTCAACCCGCTACCCTTTGCTTTCACCATTCAAGAGGCTTACATTTGTAGAGCTTCAATCCGCGCTTTCTTAAGCAGTATAATCGGGCATTTGACCAGTCCGACACAGCCGCCTGTTCTCGATCCTCGACAGCTCGGCAGTCGCGCTCGACCAGCTTCTTGAGCTACATCGAACCTACTAGTCATACCTCAGCCCATCGACGGTTCAACTCACCCATCATGTCTCACGAGGAAGATCTCATCGATTACTCCGATGAGGAGATCCAGCCCACGGAGGCGCCAGCCAACGGCGATGCTGCCGCAGTCAAAGGCGACCTCGCCCCCGGAGGCGCCGGTGACAAGAAGGGCAGCTACGTCGGCATTCACTCGACTGGATTCCGCGATTTCTTGTTGAAGGACGAACTTGTGCGAGCGATTACGGACTGTGGTTTCGAGCATCCTTCCGAGGGTTAGTCTAATCATTCCCCTCAGCCTTCCACCACCTACCTGAAAGCGTCCGTCCATCCCCGCAAATCGATGCGATGATCCGGCCATCGAGATATTCTGGAAGATTGGCGAAATTGCAGCCCACATGTTTTATGTGTGCTCTAGAAAGAATTGTGTTTTGGTCCATAAATCATTCACATATAGCCCGCCCGGCCTCCCTGTGTTGCAGCTTGCTGTCTCTGGCTTCTTTGCTTTCTAGGTTGGAAAGAAATAAGGGACAGTATCCCATGTTGGGAATGTAAGGCGTGGGATGGCCGGGGTGCGATGAACAACGCTCATGACGGATTTCAAGATGTGCCCGTTGGTGGTTTTGATGGAATGCAAGATTGCAGGATGGACGGACGCTTCGCTTTCACTCCCTACCACTTCGTTCTTCGACCGTTTTGACAGATCATTCTGACATGGTGTCTCTACCCTATAGTCCAGCAAGTCACGATCCCTCAAGCCATTCTTGGCAACGATGTTCTCTGCCAAGCCAAATCTGGTCTCGGAAAGACTGCAGTCTTTGTCCTTGCAACTCTTCAACAAATGGACGAAAAGCCAGAGGCCGGTGTTGCGACGGTCCTCGTTATGTGCCACACCCGTGAGTTGGCCTACCAGATCAAGAACGAGTATGCCCGATTCGCGAAGTTCTTGCCTGATTTGAGAGTTTCTGTCTTCTACGGCGGTACTCCGGTCCAGAAGGACATCGATATCCTTGCCAACAAGGACACCCATCCTCACATTATTGTTGGAACTCCCGGCCGTATCCATGCCCTCGTTCGCGACAAGAAGCTTAGACTTGCTAACCTCAAGCACTTTGTTCTCGACGAATGCGACAAGATGCTTGACCAGCCCGGTAAGCATTACATGCAATCGCTACAATCGATCACGAGCTAATGTAGACGAAGATATGCGCAACGATGTCCAGTCCATCTTCAGGGCCACACCTTCGCACAAGCAGGTTATGATGTTTTCTGCCACGTTGGCCAAGGAGATTCGAGTCATCTGCAAGAAGTTCATGCAGAATCCTCTCGAGATCTACGTCGACGACGAGAAGAAATTGACTCTCCACGGTCTGCAACAGTATTACATGAAGCTTGACGAGCGCGAGAAGAACCGCAAGCTTAATGACTTGCTAGACACCCTTGAGTTCAACCAGGTCATCATTTTCGTGCGTTCTACCCTGCGCTGCACTGAGCTCGACAAGTTGCTCCGAGAGTGCAACTTCCCCAGCACTGCGGTTCATTCAGGCATTGGTCAAGAAGAGCGGTAAGTACGGAAGAATCAATGTCGTGGACCCGTAGTCTAATAACATTTGCAGTATCAAGCGATACCGGGAGTTCAAGGAGTTCCGTACCCGAATCTGCGTCTCCACTGACATCTTCGGCCGTGGTATCGATGTTGAGCGCATCAACGTTGCCATCAACTATGACATGCCCGAGAAGGCGGACGCCTATCTGCATCGTGTCGGACGTGCTGGCCGTTTCGGTACCAAGGGTCTCAGTATCTCTTTCGTCAGCAGCCCCGAGGACGAAGCTGTCTTGAAGTCGATTGAGGAACGATTCGATGTCGCACTTCCGTAAGATATTCCTCGCTACTTGATTCTGAATCCCTCGCTAACATCTAAACAGCGAATTCCCCGAGGATGGTGTTGACTCCGGTACCTACATGGACAACTAAGGTAGTTCAGTGACGAGAAGGTGCAAATGCACATTCAGATGGACTCCATTTCTTCAATTGTTCTTCTTTGTTTGGGAAACAAAATATCCTCGGATCCGAAAGCCCTATCAATTGTATTGCAGGAAAATCCAGCTCGGCGTTGGATGGTTTGGTTCAGAAATTAGGGCGCCTTGTACCCTGAAGGTGGATAGCTGTTTCCTCCTCTAGGGCTGTCTTGTACAGAAGATTTAAGAATACATCGATCGCCACATCTCTTTCTCCATCATGTCCCAACGTGCATACTTCTCGAACGGGATGCCCGTCATAATTTAGGTTGCGTACTGTCAACGTACCACACTCACCTGGCGTACGCCCGCATGTCTCGTTTCTTTACCGACTGCAGACTTGGGAACGTACCTGTCTCAGGACCAAGTTTCGAAAGTTGGCATCATGCTTGCCTCCCCGTGATCCTGTCACATCTTCCATATTCACAAATACGATGTCCGCAATTATCCCAAAGCCCAATCTCGCTTTGTGACAAATGCAACACAAAAGAGTGACCCCCTCTACCTTCCCCCCACACATTGACCGTTCCGTCGAAACGTTATATCGCGCGTGCAAGAGACGCTTTTCTGGTTTGTTCTTTTGCAAGGTCCAGGTCTTGATGCAAGTGAGATGATACTAAACGACAATAACAATAATAAAGGGCCAAAGTTGGGTAAGGCAAAGCGAACCGGACAACTACACGCGTACCGACGAGACTACTCCGTGCTACTACTGTGTGTATGTGTGAACGTTGGGGAGGTGGTGACCTGCCACCCTGCCTTACTACCCATGCACTCACAATGATGCCTGGAACCTGTGACCAGGAAGCAAGTAAGACAGGTTGGAACGGTTTCCTGTTTGTTGGAAGATTCGAAATTAGAAGGCGGAAAAAAGGGCCTTGGGATGAATGGATAGTTGGGGGATGATATAGCCCAAGGGGTTGATGGATTTTTGTTTTATTATTATTAACCGGTGAGCAAGAGAGATTGGCATGGATCCATGGATCGGGGGGGTTTCTGGTACGGTTATGTATGTACCTTTGTATGTAACTACGGTTGGTAGGTGGTTTACTCCAAACTCTCATCGTGGACGAATAGTTGGTTGAGGGGTGAGCGGTTGCTGGTAATCGTGCTGTTCTCATAGTTACATGGACACCTAGGGTGGGATGAGGGTTGATTATGATGCTTCGGAAGCTTCCTTGCGTTGGTCGACAATCCTTTTATGCATGCTAATGAAAATTGGAGAGCTTCGCACGAGCACTGACGTTTGAATGCCATCGTCGCCTGGGTAGATGCACACTGGTTGAAGATCATGTGGGCATGCCACCATCGAACGACCAAAGGAAGGAATCTGCCGGCAAACGTGAATAGCAGACCGATTGGAACTCGACATGAGGAGAGGGCGGCGGTGGCAGCGCGCGATTCGGTGAGGGGTGCCAACCGAGCGCCACAATTCAGGAACAGGAACGGTTCTCGCTTCGTCACCTGCTCGCAGACATGCTGGGTGGAGGATCATTTTGGAGCAGGGGTTTGCGGCTCCTCCTGATGTCTGAGGCTGGCTTTGTTCGAACCGGCTAGACCAGAAGTGTAGCAGAGGCAAAAGGGGCCACCAAATTCACGAAATCAAAACGACAGAGATAGTAATTGGATATCGAATTGGGTGTATAGCGTATCGCCACCATCTTCATCTGGTGCTTTCTGAGCTTGAATTGGCTGCAAAGAAGAATGATGATCGCCGTGGCGATAGAAATCACAGTCAATAAATCACAAGCGAGAGGGTAGGCGACGTGGCAAAGTGAGAGCATCCCTCGCATCACTATCCTCGAAGCCCTCAACGAGTCAAGCGTCAAGCAAGAAGGTTCAGGATGGGAGGTATTTCCCGTTTTCACGATGCATCTAGGATCGCAATCAAGTCATCAGTCAAGTACCGATGCCGGATCGACGATATGGGTATCGTGGGTAAAAGGCCATGCGCTATGTGCACGGATTGGGGAAAAGACCGCAATTGTTCAATTTCCCCATGGTCGAAGCGATGTCTGAAATGCTTCTCCCATGGGGCCATGATGTGTAATGGAATACCTGGCGCCTACCGATGTCCGTGGGACCTGTCAAGCAAGACCGTGTTCACCATGTACCATGCTCGAACCTGCTATAACGGGAGGGACATATCCATCGCAGAACTCCACTTTGGGAAGATACGACAGATGCTGTTGTTACTCGGCGTTGTGAGAGTCTCCATGTTGACCATGCAACACAATTACGGAGTAGAGAGTCTATGTCGCATGTTTTCTGGCCCGCACCTGGGCACTGGGGGAGAGAACGTGAATGTCATGTAGCGACGCCAGTCCAGTGAGACAAACATATATTCCTCATGGCAAACGCGTGTGTGGAATATTGGGGGAAGCTCTTCCTCATGCATACACCGTAAGACTCAAGAAACAGTGAAGTGCACGCGAGACCGTGCCCGCTGTCAAATGTTAAAACGGTCGCTAGCCTCTCGGACAAGGCGAGGAGGTGCCCGGGACCACGAAGATCCGGCAAGCGAACGCGAGGAAATCAGATTTCCATGATACGAGTGGAGAGCCGCGCACCGGAAGTTCAAGCTGACCACCAAAGCAACGTTTCGAAATGGTTGTTGTAAATCAATAACAGAGACTGATGCTTTGGTAAGTGGAGTGGCAAATCCGACAGAAAGACGAGCCAAATAGGGCAATGATAGGTCACACTGTAGTGCTGTACACATAGGACTGCCATGGAAATTCATGGGTGATGGGTAAAGAATTATGAAACATTGTTGTGCAGTTGAAAGATCGCGATCTTGATTTGCTGTGGAGACGTCGAGGCGGTGCGTGGACGGGACGGATGCTCCACATAGCCAGCCGAGCACGAATGACATCAGAGACTAGGATTGCACTATGCGACCGCGTCGAATGGTGCAAATGAAAGTGGTCTGCTTTTGGCGGACGTGTAACAATGTGCTGGCATCTGACCGAGTTGACGATGTATTGACACTACCTCGTAGATAGGCTCTGCTCTCTCTTCTTGGAAGAAAGTCAGAGACCTTTGAGAATCTAGGTTTGTGTGATGGTTGGTGCAGGGACGACGCATGTACGATGATTGCAGGAGTCCCCATACTGATATGCGACGTTCGAAAATGCAAATTGCAATCAGGCAAGCTGCAAAAGGAAAGAGCATGTGTCGTTGATATCAAACTTGTGTTATTACTCTCGGCGTAGAGAGTGCGATAAACCTCAAACCTTCGCGGCTCTTTTGCGCCTTGGGTGCCTGTTGTGTCTGGTAGAGAACCCGATATCACGCATTCACGAACCATTATTGGGCGTTCTATTGTCCCGAATAATGGCAATTCCCTTTCGTTCCCTTCCCAATGTGCTGCGGTGCTTCTACGGCGCGAGGATTTGCAATCCACAACGCCCAGTTGCAGTAGGCTCGGAACGGGTGTCTGACTTGCCAGACCATTACTCGACGAAGCATGCGCCGGCACGCCTCCAACGTTGATGTATTAGATTGGCTGTGGGTAGTGAGGTCGGGAAATAGGGGGCGCTTCCGGCTGGTCCGCCGTTGGAGAAAAGGCGTTTACTGGGACTGGCACGAAAGTTTGAGAGTGTAGTGTCTAGCTACGGAGTTCTGTGTAAAGGCGAAGGGCGAACAACGAGCGTCGCGTGCTCTCCCATGCATTGTTACTGTCAACTACGCCGCAATACTGAGAGGATATGATGCCCTTGCAGCCCCGTGGTACTTGTTACCGACATGTATGTACTACTCCGTATACTCCGTATACCAGCTCTTTCCGCCGCGTAATGAACAGGTAATTGGAGACTGATAAGGACGAGCTCGGACGAGGAAGCAATATTAAGAGATTTGTTGCTTCTGGATCATATCAGGCACAGCGCCATGCCACATGCAATGCGTCCCTAGGCTTGGAGGGAGAGGGGGGGTGAGAAAGAGGTGGTGGTGGTAAGTTGCAAGGCTTGCCGTTGAGGAATAAGGACCTTGTCAATCGCGCACGGACCTCCACCGAGAAATGATTGATGAATTTGATGGGACAGGCGGCGAATGAGGCTAGTCCTCTCTGGGAATGATATGATCTTGGCATCAATAGACACGAGGGGAAACGGACAAGGCAGGTCAACAACTGAGAAAATGCCGTATGGATGGTCCCAATCTCCTCACTACTGCATTATGAATCCCGATGGAATATTGGTGCTATACCTCTTACTATGCGGTACGTATCCCGTACATACTCAGCACGTTTGAAGGGAAAGGATTCAAGAATGGTCCTGGTGGGAGGCGGGAGAAGGTATGGAGAATTCGCCGCTTGCGAGGATTCCTCCTTCATTGCTCCCAGTGACGGGGGTTGGAGGTGGGAGGGTTGGAGGGGTGAGAGGGGGCCAAAGGGCAGATACACAGAAGATAGGGAGAGAAAGCCCGGAGCGCCGGCTGCGTTTGGGGAATGCAAGAATGCTGTGAGGTTGCTGTAGGTATCTTCGTGGTGCATGCTGTGTGTTTTGTTGTACGCTGTCTCCAATGTCGCACGGAGTAGTGGCAGTAGAACGAGCGATCATGAAGGTAGGGTAGGTAGAGTTGCTCGATTGACCGTCTAGATACAGTATTATCAATTGCAAGTGATTATCAATGATCCACGCAGAATGGAACGATGGTTTGCTTGCCGGGAAGGGTGGGAAAAAGGGCAAGGTACGAGTACGGGTGGAGAACCAAAAGGGGAGGATGACAGGATGCACCAAGGAGTCGGGCGGGCAAAAGTAGATGATCTCCATTCTATATCGGGCGCCTGGCCACGCACGCAGGGTTTGTTGGTTGCTTTCGTCTGTCGATGCAAAGGGACTCAGGGAGACAGACGGTGCAGTAGGTTCTCGGTCTATCAGTCGCATTTTTCACTTGTTGTTATGCATGTATCCTCCCCGCGCCTATGTATCGCGAGATCATGCTGTACTATGAAACCATGCGATGTTTTATCATGTTGTATCGATCGTGTTATGCGGTGCGAGATCTTAGGATATCGAACAGTTCGCTTCGCTTGAATAATTACCTGTACATACAAGTACAAGTCGGGAGATGGACTCGTACAACGTATCTGGGAATACGCGGCTGTGTGAAAAGACTTGGATGTGGGTACGAGTAAGTACTGGTATCTATTGGTAATTACTGGTGTACTGTGTACAATACCTGGCGTGCCTGGATACCTACTTGTACCTGGTAGAGGAAAGTGGCAGTGTTTAGTGTTGGTGTTAGCGGGAATTAGTAGTGGGCTGTGGGTACCTGATCATGATCAACTTCTGGGGGTGCGCGGCGGATGCAAAAGCTCGAATGTCGAAGACGTTTGCGCGCGTGCATTGTTCATGTCCACGTCCATGCCCGAGCCCATGCCCATGCCCATGTTGAGGTGATCAAGAAACTTCGTCATCGATTCTTGCCTCTAGTACGGAGTACTCCGTAGTTGTACCTGATTACATCCATTCGAAGAGCAGGTTGTGGTAGTTCGGAGATCGAGGGGAAATGGTTAAAGGAGGTATCTTGGAAGTGATATAACGACATACTTTGTACGGAGTAAATAAACAAAGAAAGAGAATTACAGATAAGATGAGACTATTCGACATGGAGTCAATTCATAAACTCCGTCCCTCCGTACATAGTACGAACTACAGGTTTATGTGACGATCCTAGGGCCGCCACCGATACAGTACAAGTTCCTAACTCGCTCGATACTCCCGATTCGGCGAGAGTAATATTATCCCATGAACCCGTCAATTCTTTGGAAAGATATGATGATATGATTTGTAGTTTCATTCGTCTGCATCGAGGATCAGTTCAACCTCGTACGCGTGCTCTCTCTCTCTCTCTCATGAGTATCGATCATTACTGTTTCAGTATGACTTTGATACTGCTCAGGGGAAGGTAATACTGCTCATTCACTGCCATTGACTATGTACTGCGTTCCTTGATTCTTGGAGTATTGCTACTGATTACGACTACCACTGCTACGCGTAGTTAATTACTTTCACTCCCCGGTCGCATATGCCCTGTTGGTCCGTCCTGGTCCTTGTTCCTGGTCCATTAATGCTTGCACGGTATCTGCCCACCTACCTTAGGCTACCTGCTGTGTGTATGTACTATGTAGATACTGGATAGATACCTGGTGTCAGGTACCAGCTCCTCCGTACTGAATCTACCTACGAGTATTCCTAGGTAGAGATTACTAGCAGTCTTGCATGCAGTTCATCCATATCCCATCTTTGTTGTTTTATAATCACGGAGTAATACTATTCTGCTTCAATCCTTTCCAATTCCTCTTTTACTCTCCCTCCACCTCCTCCATCTATCTCATTCACTCCAACCCCACTCAGTATAGTACCTTTACCCAGTACTTACCGAGTACCTACCTCCTCCTACCTCATCTATTCACTTCCTTTCTCCTCCCTCACTCGTCCTTCTCTCCGATCCTCCACCCGCCACTCTCTTAAATTGTGCCCATCTACGGTTAGCTTGGCTACCCTACCTAAGGTGGTATACATACCAAACATACCTCTACTGTACAGCGGAACGACCCTGGCATCCCAGTAGTGTGTATGTACGGAGTAAACCTCAAAGTTCAAGTCCAATCCATCCAGCCATCCCCGGAACTCCCTCGCGCGCGCTGTCCAGTCGCGATAGCATCCACTCGCTCCGCTCTGCTCCTGTTGCTCGTCGCAGTCCTATCCTGTCGTGGCACGTTCGACCGTGCCCCCTCTTACTTCCTTGGCTCCGCGCCTTGCAACTTTTGCAAGCAGGCAGGTAGACAGGCGAACAAGCCGCAAGCAAGCAATCCGTAGTCGCGCAATCGCGAGTTCGCCGTCGCTCACTTCCGCTCCAAGTTTTATCCCATCCAGTTCGGCCGCAGTTGCCCTCCTCCGCACACGTCGCATCCTCCACTCATCACCACCATCGCTACTACTGCTACTGCTACTACTTCCTACTCCCAACTCTTTCACTACTCTCTCCCTTCTCTCTCGCTCTCGCTCTCTTTCCCTCTCTCTTTCTTACACACACACGCACACATACACACGTACGCACGCACACGCTTACGACTTTTCCTCGAGCCGGCCCTACCTACCTACCTAACCACCTACCACCTACCCTACCACTTACCTACCTTACCTCACCTACCTACATACAACCGCTCACTCCCAAAAAGTCTCTTTACGTCCTCTCACCCACGCCTCTCTTTTATCGCCCGGTTACATGTCGACTTAGTCACTCGTCCTTCCGACCGCCGCACGCTCATTTCCCACCTCCCAGAATTTATCTTAATCAGTAATAACGTGCATCCGTTTGTCAGTCGTTGTCGTTGTCGGTTGTTGCTGGATACGCCGCGCTCCACTGGATAACGCGGCCTGCGACCAACGCCAATCCGTTGGCTCTCCTCACCTTTTGCCGCGCCCACCACCACTTCCAACGTTGCCAACAACTTCACCACAACATTGACGGGTCCTCGTCATGGCTCCAGCTGTCCCTCGGTTGCGGATACTCTCAGGTACGTCTGTTTGTTGCTAGGCCGTACTTCAGCGGGTTGTCACGCTCATTGTTGGATTCACCCGACCCAACCGTGTTGGCAACGGCAACTGCGCCGTTGGCCAAGCATCCCCGTTCAACGTTGCTGACCGTCGTCTTTGGACGCATTTTCTGGCCCGGGCTAATGTTTTCTCTATTCTAGTGGGAGGCAATGGCACCTCGGCCTTCCTGTCGTGGCGGCTTCAAGCTACTAATGCCTGCGATGTCACTCTGGTGTGGAAGAACGGATTCGACAGTGTAGCCCAATACGGTATCTCGTTCAAGTAAGCTTCGCAAAGTTGGGCTATGACTGCTTTCATTGACTAACCATCGCTGTGTAGATCTACTTTATATGGAAATGAACGTTTCAAGCCCTATTCAGGTATGCTACCGCCTCCATTTCATCGTTGAGACAAGAAGCTAAATAGCCTTTCCACAGTCGTTCGAACTCCAGAAGACGCCGCACACTCATCGAAACAGCCATTCGACTACGTCCTCCTTTGCATCAAAGCCCTTCCCGATGTATACGATATCGCCAACATTATCGAATCCGTCGTCTCCCCTCAACACACCTGCATCCTTATCAACACTACACACAGTCTTGGAGTTGAATCATATCTGGAACAACGGTTTCCCACAAATGTGGTTCTTTCATTGGTATCGGGTGCAGAGGTTTTACAGCTCGCCACGAGCGAGTTCGAACACAAGGGTGCGACTGACGTTTGGGTCGGCTCTACTAATTCAAACACGGCAATTCCCGGACAGATTCAGAACGATATGGCGGAAGCTCTTGCCATGACACTGGGTTCAGGCCAAGTGGATTGCAAAGTTTCTCCTAATATTCGACAGCAACAATACGAGCGGATGATAGGGTGGGTTCCACGTTCCAATATATCATGATATGCAGCTGCTAATTCGGCTGTTTCTAGTCCCATTGCCTTCCATCCTGCGAGCGTACTTTTTGAAACGCCTAATCACACCGAATTACTCGAGAAGGTCGGCGTTCGTAGCCTCATCACAGGTGTCATGGACGAGCTGCTCTCGCTAGCAAAAGCACAGGGTTGCTCGTTCCCGGCGGACTTCCGAGACACAACCATGCAAAAAATGACACAGCCACAGGAAGAGCACAGTATAATGTATCGAGACTTTGAAAGGAAAGCACCAATGGAGGTTGAAACATTTCTTGGATCACCCCTCAAATTGGCACAGGAGAATGGAGTTGCCATTCCCCGCGTCGAAACACTCTACGCCATGCTTCATCACATCAATATTGTGAATAGGACGCGGCCACCTCCAGGCCCTGCCGCAGCTCCACCGAATGGAGCAGGACCCCCCCCTCCACGTATGTCTTCGGCTCCTCTGCCACGGCAAGGAGGTCCACCAATGATGAACGGCAATGGCCCTATGAAGGGTGGCCCTCGTCCTGGAAGCAGAGCGCCATCGATCACAGGAGCTCCACCTATGATGCGGAGAGGACCTCCTGGGCCAATGAACGGGTACCCTCCCAGGCAAAATGGATACCCGCCGCAAGGTCCTCCCGGCCAACGACGTGGCTCTCTCGATGACAGCAACCTCGAGGAGTTCAGCCACTTGATGCTCTACGATCAAATGGGTGACGATGCAGGTGCAGGTGGAGGCTATGATAACCCGAACGGCCCATCGAGCGACATCGCTCTTCGTGAACGTGAATTGATGATTCGCCAAAAGGAGCTCCAGCTACGAGAACAAGAGCTCAACATGCGTCGTGGCCCACGCCCGCGTGCTCCCCCTTCTCACATGGGCGGATTCGACGAAGACGATGATGAGGACGATTATTTCGACCCCATGGCTCAACGAGGTCCAGGTCCTATGATCGATCCAGATAATTTCGACATGATGAGCGTGACGTCGCGCCGCAACCGCAAGGTTCCTAGCGCCAGTCAGATTCGCAAGAATCCCGAGATGTCAGGCTTTGGACCGCAGTCTTCGGGGCGCTCCAGGAACCCTTTCTCGCGGCCCAACAAGCAAAACCGGACCAGCGCAAGGATGATGCAAGATGTTCCTGGTCTACATGACTCCATCATGAACAACCCTCTTCTAGGCTATTCATCCAACCGTTATGGGAACGTTGACCGCGGCGAGATGGGCCAGCAGTCCAGAGCAAATTCGCTGACTGCTGCTCGTCTTGACGAGTTGCAACAGGGAGCCGGTTATGGTGGTTATCCCCCAATGAGCCGTCGCACTAGCCAATCGCCCGGCAATCCTTTGAGCCCTGGTCCCAGACCTATGGGCCGACCCTCTCCTCCGAACGGTCATCCTCCGAATGGATACCCACCGAATGGCTACCCATCGAACGGTATGCCGCCAAATGGCAGACCGTCCCCGCCAGGTATGAGACAACCCGTCCCCCACCACCCTCCCGGGCATGGGAATGCAGTGGCGCCGCATCAAGTTGAGCAACACGCTGGGGTGAGCAAACTTAACCCGCCCAAACCTCGTCCTTATGTTCGAAGTCTGACTGGAGATGCTTCTGCTAGCGCGGGCTCTAGTAGCAGTGCCAGCGCTCAACTAGATTCGGAGAACTCTGCGCACAGCAGCCAGAGTAGTCTGGGACCTCGACCCCCGCTCGGCGTTCGGTAATAAAGGGAATCTTTTTCATATCGGCATCTGCGACATTCGAATTGGAGTATGTTGGGAGTTTACATCCATCCTGTTTCGGTCCGGGCAACACTTTGACGATTCATCATCTACTTTCTTGACAGCTTGGGTGGGGATTGATGCCACCGAGGTGTCTTCCTTTTTCGCCTTCCTTATTCTGCTGTTGACGGCAAATTTCTATCCGTTTTCGATTCCTGTAACCGAACTTTGCTCCTCGATCGCGGCTTTGGCCACCTGAGCGTGCCCATACCATGACTTGATCCCCGGGTTGTGTGTGTGCGCCCGAGCGTGTGTGATGGTGAAGAGGTATTATGAGATGCCAATCGGGCTCGGGCTCATCGAGCCTGTTTGGCAGATAATTAATGACGAACATTAGAAGGCGGAACAGGGAGGGCATATTGCACGTATACAAACCGACCTTAGCGCAAGGTCGTTTCTTCTGGTTTTTTTTCTCTTTTGTCACTATCGTACATACTGTAGACGTTCTTTTATCCAACGGCAACGTCTCCTCATTCCCCTCTTTACACTGCTTTCTTCTCCTTGCTCTCTTTTGCTTTCTTCTTCCTCTTCTTCTTCTATACGATACTGGCACCCGTTAATCATTTATTCCTGCATGGGTAGCGCAGTGGGCACGGGGCAACCTTTTCTTGTGGCGATGTTGGCGATACATGCATATGCTGCCGTTGGTTTTGAAGGCATCTGAAATTGAACGGAGAGGGCTGCTATTCACATAATGGGGTCTTTGTTGGTTTTGGAGGACCGACAGCTTGTACTATCTATTCTTGCAGCGGCGAAAAGTGGGATTACAAAGCAGCCATGGCTTGAGCCAGGGGACGGGCATGGTGGAAGGTTGGAGAAGGCGAGAAGAGACTGAAGGACTTAGACAAAGGCAAAGCATACATGAATATATATCTAGTGTGGTTGATTATCCAAAAAATAAAAGGAGGTGACTTCTCCCTTTCCAATTGAATGGTTTCCTCTGTGACATTGGTCTAGTTCAGGTGTGATGATCTATGATATATGTATGGTGTTGAGTCTACAGTCTACTATGTTAGGTATATTTGTATATGAGTAGAATGGATGATGTCGTAGTGCAAACAAACAAAGCAACAGGGCAACAGGGCAACTAGCCAACCATGAATCGCGTATACGACGCGCAAGGTCGGTAGGTCACGGGGTGTTTGGCCGACAGATCGGCCGAGGCCCCAAAGGCTGGGGAACGGATAACTACGGTTGGTTTTTGTTTTTCTTGTTTTTCAGCCGCCGACGTAACAGGTTGCAGCTGCTTTTTGGTGGTCGGCCCACCAGTGGTGGCACTACTGGTGGGCGGGTTTGGTGGGTGACGACTGACGACGCTCTAGTGAGGGGCACCTTTTATGGCGCGTCTGGAACCTTTTACGAGTATCATCCAAGCCTCGGGACACTCGTCCGTATTTCCTCTGAATCAAACAAATTGGTTAGTAAATATATTGATTGTGATTAACTATAGTTACGGTGTATTATTGTAAACGTACCCGTAGTTATAGGCACCTCGTATGGGCGTCCGCTGGATGGCTTCCAGTCTACAATACTACTACTATTACTCCTCGTACGACTACCACCACTGGGGGATATTGATTGATTTTGTCTTTTCTACTCGATAGCTTCGTATCCTTCAAGTCTTCTGGTTTGCAAATTTGCGACTCCACTCCACTATATAGGTATTGCACTATTACTCGATTCACTACGGAGGACTTGCACAGTAGTACTCCTACACTACAAAGTACTTGTCTCGTTTGGATTACTCTTCTAGTAACTAGTCCTTCTTTAAGCAGGTAACTCTCAATTGCTCAAGACACTAGCCATCGTCACAACCTGGTCATGATGTCTCTCTCTCCCTCTTGTCTCCTTCTCTTTCCCTCTCTTTACTGCCCGTGTCTCCGACTCTCCTCCCCTCCCCCACCCCCCCCCCTTAACCGTCCGTTCTGCAGGACATGGCAGGGAAATTGGCCTCTTCAACAACTTATAATTGGGCTCAAGTCGGAAAAGTAGAGACCAATTGTCTCCATACATTACCCGCTCCAAGGTGCATAGCGAGCAGAGCCGCTTCACGATACTATCAATTGTTGGGTTGCCATTATTGAACACACATGCGCTTGTCATTGCCTTCCCCTCTCGCATTGTCGCATTATTGTCACATTACTGTCCACGCGCATATTGGGGTTCGACCGTATCGATCCATAGTCGGGTGAGCGAAGGGGTTTTCCTTTTTCTTGCTCAATATTGAGTTGAGTTGCATTATTATTGGGGGGAGAGTGGCATGGTACCTTGGAAGAGGTGACCTCTGGCTCTACCGTACTTGCTTGTCATGGCGGGGCTGCCCGATCAATTGGGTCCATCACCGATGACCACCACAACCATGTCTTCTTCTTCTTCTTCTCCTACTAATACCACTTCATCGCGCCGACTACCACCACACCTGGCACACCACCACCAACACCCACAACGCCCACTTAAGACTCAATCCAATCCTTCCGCTCGAAGTCGTGACACCTCCAATTCTTCCTCTTCCACCTCCACCTCCTCCACCTTCTCTTCTTATTCCTATTCCTCCTCGGCATCGTCACCCTACCGTGTGCTCAGCGCCATTGTCGTAGTATTGCTAGCCATCCTCCTCTCCCCCCTCCTGACCCCGCGTCTTCCCAACATCCTGCACCTCCTCGGGGAACATAAGCATTGGCGTGTTACATCTCCCGCATTCACACTACGTAACCCCGTCGTCTTCCATAAAACCCCTCTCGTCGGCCCACAATCGAGGGCCCAACCCCAAGAACAAGTCGAATTCACCGGCACCTTCTACACAGACACAGAACGCAGCATGGCTCTAGCAGATCAGGCGAAGCGGGTTGCCGCAGAGTTCGACTTCGGTCCGGACGCTGTTCGCAAATCCGTGAAGGAATTCATACGGGAGATGGGTAAGGTCCATACTCTACACTGTGTTGTATGATGCTTCAGAGAGTACAGAAAATGTTAACACTCTGTAGATGAGGGTCTTCAAAAGGAAGGTACCGAACTGAGCCAAATCCCTACCTACGTCACGGCTGTTCCCAATGGAACCGAGAAGGTAATGCACTGCTGTCTCCGCCTGTCGTGTGATCAATGCCTATACTAACCTTCTATCAGGGACTCTACATGGCTGTCGATCTCGGTGGCACCAATTTCCGCGTCTGTTCGATCCAATTGCATGGAAATACCACATTCTCCCTCACCCAAAGCAAGGTTGCCATTCCCCAAGAACTCATGGTTGCGAAGACCTCAAAAGAGCTGTTCTCCTTCCTTGCGAAGCAAATCGAGTCTTTCCTCAAGGCCCACCATGAGGACCACTACACATCTCATGTCAAGCGCAAGCAGGCTGGGGACCAAGTGAAAGAGGAAGAGATATTCGATTTGGGTTTCACCTTCTCCTTCCCCGTCCACCAGGTTGGAATTAACAAAGGCCTCCTCATGCGCTGGACCAAAGGCTTTGACATCCAGGAGACAGTGGGCCAAGATGTGTGTGCCCTTCTCCAGGCAGAGATCGATGAGCTTCACCTGCCCGTGCGCGTAGCCGCATTGGTCAATGACACTGTCGGAACTCTCATGGCACGCTCCTATACGTCTCCCGGAAAGACCGGAACTCTATTGGGTGCCATCTTCGGCACCGGGACCAATGGCGCCTACGTCGAGAAGTTGAACAAGGTCACCAAGCTGACCCAAAGCAAGGATGCTGGTGACTACGACAAGTCCACTGGCGAGATGATTGTGAACACAGAATGGGGCTCGTTCGACAACAGCCTCCGTACGCTTCCAAATACCCCCTATGATGTGGAACTCGATGCCAAATCCGTCAACCCGGGAATCCAGATGTTCGAGAAGCGAGTGTCTGGCATGTTCTTGGGCGAGATCCTCCGTCTTTCGCTCGTCGGCCTACTTAAGGATCCACAGATTCCCCTTTTCCGGGACGAGAACTCGGCAACAAACGACATTCATAGCACCACACAGGTCCATGATAACAGCCCAATCTGGCAACAGTGGGGCTTCGATACCAGCCTTCTGAGTATCTGCGCAGGTGACCAGAGTCCCGGCCTCAGGGTCTTGAGGCAAACACTCGACAAGGACTATGGCATTTCTGCCGCAAGCTCCGAGGACGCAGAGGCGGTGCGTGAAATTGCTGGCGCCATCGGTCGCCGTGCAGCCCGTCTCTCGGCGGTCGCCATTGCAGCCATCGTCCTGAACACCGGTCGTTTGGACTCCTCCTCTGGTGCAGCCACTACCGAGGACAAGGCCGGAATCGAACCACCTAGGGGCGATGTCTCTTCCAGTGGCCGTGGAGAGGTTGCGGAGGAAGATGTCATTGACGTGGGTGTTGACGGATCCTTGGTCGAGTTCTATCCCCGCTTCGAAGATCATATTCGAGAGGCCCTTAGGGAGGTCGAGGAGATTGGTGAGGCCGGTGAGAAGAGGATCAGGATTGGCATTGCGAAGGACGGGTCTGGTGTCGGAGCCGCCCTGATCGCACTTGTAGCAGGACGTGTTGCTGCTGCGTGATCGGCATGAGCAGGGTGCCCAGAGGGAACGAGTCTCTGCGCAGTTGGCGTTTAGGGTTTTTGAACACACAAAAAGGGGGTTTCTGGATACGCTGTTGTGCCCACACAGGACAGTTCACCTTTGCTTTCTTGTAGCTTATTGATAGCGATTTGAATATGATGACACGACCATGTCTCTTCAGACAAGATTTCGGTCAAGAATGAAGGCACGATCATTTTTATTCCACCCAAGAGACCAAACCATTGTATGAACTGTACTTCGTAGTGCGCCAGTCGCGATTATCATCTCACGCGTCCATGAATCATCGTATATGATGTCAGACGTCCAAAAAGTCCGCCCCGCCGCCGCCCCACTCCTCTTAGCGCCCACAATCCCAAACGAATGCAGAACCCACCCCGATCCTACGACTCATCAAAAACACCGTCTGATGCCTTTCATTCAAGTCGAGGGACATCTACTCTCTACATAATCCTAACAAATCCAAAAAATTCACATGAATCAAATGTCCAAAAGCCCGGCTGGCACAATTGGTTAGCGCGTGAGACTTTTAAGTAATACCTATGGTATTCGCCCTGAGAGATCTCAAGGTTGGGAGTTCGAGCCTCCCGTCGGGCGTCTTGTATTTCTTTTTGTCTCTTTTCTATTGCCTTTTTATGTCGTGGACGAGGTCGTGGATGAGGGACAATTTTTTGCAAACCAGGGGGTAACCTTTTCAAGGATGATTTTTTTTTTTTTGAAATTAGACAATGTACATTGTATACTATTTAATTATTATTATATATGCACTTCATTGTGTATAAACTTATGGGTGTGAACAATTCTTTTGGTTCTTCAGCGGGGGAGGTGGGTGGGTGTGTACCCGCGGCATGGTATCTAACTTGCAGGCAAGCAAAGGCAACAACAATGCGGAAGACGGAGCAGATGTATCACATTAGGATTCGTACGACACACACACACTACCAACTCTCGCCCAAAATAGATAGATATATATCTTCTGAATACAGAACCACAGGGCTTGGTCTACACTCCTTCCCGCGGCGTGTATGGCGGATGCGAAGTTCCTTTCATTTACTCCAACCGAGCATACCTATTCTTCTTCGCTAGCTAAATAACGACAGAACAAAATGAAAGAGGTAAGGTTATCAAATAGCACTAGTGTCATATTTGTATGCTGAACGTTGCGTGCAAAGGATAGAAACGTGCAAAGGATAGAAACGTGCTCAGTTTATTGACTTTCTGATTAGTTCTGAAGGTAGATGGGATGGATGGTCTACCAGGGATAGTAATGGGTGGGTTGTTTACGTGGATGGTTAAGTAGTACATGGATGAATCTATGGATGCATAGGTAGGTAGATGTATATTATTTCGAAGCGCTTTTCATTATCATCCATCCATCGTGTCGGCCACAGAGGCCAATCTATTCTTCCTTCTCGGTCCCAATTCTACGTTCGGAGTGCAGGGTGAGTGCTCATGGGGAGAAGACTGACGGTTGGGGTACATCCAGTTCGAGCAGATGTGGAACCTGACTTGAATGGACTGACAGGGCATGCCCTTTCGTTTCGTTTCCTCACCTTTTACCAGCGTTGCGGGCGTGACTTTGATCGCGGGGGATCTTTTTTGTTTTTCATAAGTACTTCACGCATTGATCAAAGATGATTGCAGAAGAACAAGAAGAAACAAAAAGTGGAAAGCACAGATTGAGTGAGACAGGCCCCGTTCTCGAACTCCCGGTACTTTTCTGCGTCTGGATGTGGGCATGTGTGTGTGTGTGTGTGTGTGTGTGTGTGTGTGTGTGTGTGTGTGTGTGTGTGTGGATCAGTGGATCTATGGCTCGATG
Source organism: Aaosphaeria arxii CBS 175.79 (assembly GCF_010015735.1). Taxonomy (NCBI): domain Eukaryota; kingdom Fungi; phylum Ascomycota; class Dothideomycetes; order Pleosporales; genus Aaosphaeria; species Aaosphaeria arxii. The sequence goes on along the minus strand of NW_022983476.1, from coordinate 1,148,888 downwards.
CATATGAGTGCAACCATCCACACAAACACTTAGACTTTTGTACATGTCAGAAAACGTTCTTGGATTCTCACGGGGGAGATGGGAGGGGGAAGGAGGCGAAACGGTGCTGGAGTTGGGGCTTTTTTCTTGTGTGTCGGTTGTATGTTCATGTCGCAGGCGGCGAACGGCGATGGCGAAGGTGATGCGCGGTACCGGCGGAGGAGGCGGCAAGTGGCATGGCAAGGAATAAAATAGCAGAGCATAGCAAAGGAAAGGCGTAACTAGCAGAGCCAGCAGAAGGTACGGTGCACAAGTGTGGTGGCTGTGGTGTGGTATGGTGGCCCGGGTGAGTGACTGAGATGTCAAACAAGGAGGTCGCACAAGAGGAAGCCATTCAGCCAGTCCTCCCACCCTCCCATCCGCCTGTCCACACCAAAGGAGGAACAAGACAAGGCAAGGCAAGACAGCACTCCGACGGCAACAGGATGTGTCAACGGCTGTTCATGCTTTCGCCTGCCTTGTATTTCTCCAGAAAGAAAGGCTCAAGGGTCTAGGCTTGCGGCGTAGGGGTCTATCCGCAGGAAGGGAGGAAGATAGAAGGCGTGACTGATTGAGAAATATTGGGAAGAGTTAATAGCACGCAGCACGATTCCAATCCCTTTCCCCGGGAGAACTAATCAGATAGTAGTCTATTGAAAGGTCAAGCACGCGGAGACTGTCTGGGAGGCATGCGTTCTTTCTCACCCCTGTCTGGTCCCCAATATTGGTTCGCAATCTTTTTGTTCTGTTGCCCCTTGCAGGAAAAGTATGGAGGAGCGCATGAAAATGTTCGATCAACGGCCGATTCCTGGGAAGGACCCGCGTGCTAAGGGAGGCTCGGGCTACTCAGGACTCATTCTTCCTCCTGCTTTTCTTCATCCCAGCATTATTGAACGATTATTGAGGGGGCTTAGGAAGAAGGGAAAGTTTCAAAACAAGGCAAGCAATATAAGCTGTAGGTTTCGGGGGCTCTCCTACCCTTTTGGCCTGGACTTTCGGTGGCTTTCACCTCTGTCGAGACAGGACAGGACTGGAGTGGCGGTGGCGGCGGTGATAATGGTTTTACTTTGCCTTATTTTCCATGTATTGTTGTATCTGAATTCATTTGTTGCTCAATAGTGGTGTTTCTGTGGGTTGTTCTATTGGTGATATGAGTGGGAGCGGAGGGCGGCGTCGACTATATGTCTTGTCTCGCGCATATGGCGACTAAATGACTGATGATACAGCTTGCCGTTCCTCGTTAACGTGGCCGGCATGTGATGATCATCGCGATGGTCGTGAACCAACGGCGTACAAGTCGATGGATCAGAAAGGGAGCGGCAGTGTTGACGGTTGCAAATTCCAGACCTGATACTCCGTCTTATCAGAGCAACTTGCTCCCTCAGTCAGACTGTTGATTGATAATCTGGATTCGGAATTGAGGGATGCGGCAATTACCCTGGCCATAATGCCATGAAGTCGATCACAAGAAAAGACAACTATGCATGAAAGTTTTGGGCAACGATTGATCCGGCGCGATGATCTCGGCAAGCATTTTTGTGTGTCAGTGTTGATGGATGGATCGGATCGATCACCGATTATTGTGTCGGACTTGTCTGCATTCTTTCAAAAAGTTTCGAAACGCATGTATCACCCGCCCTATGCCAGTAACTAGTTCTGGCTTGTCCTCCTTCTTCCCCTCCAGTTGTTGCTAGACCACTATTTCATTCTCCTTGCGAACCAATCGTCCGACGATAATTTCCCGAAGAATTCAAGGAAAAAATTGATGAGGCTTTGTGATGAGTTGATGGGATATCATTAACACAAACCCCTGTGCCTGAGGAGGGGTCGTGCCAGGTACAATACGAGTAGTCAACGGTCGTGACCCGCGGGTACGGAACAGATCCCATCGGAGAGCCATAGAATGATAGACAACGGGCGGCTTATTGGGCGCAAACAGCGAAGCAACAAACAAGCGCACTCGACTACATTGGTACTATATCAGGAACAGCGTACGTTAGGGAAAACAAGGCTGGGACTTAGCCCCATCACGGGGAAGTATCGTAGGATGGTGCGAGTCACTGAGGCTGATCTTTGAAACTGGAACTTGGATTGGGCTGGACCAGACTGGACTGAATCTGGAGTGACCTAATACTTTGTACCCTGGCTGTTGGCGATGGCGATGTTGACGGCGGCGGAGGCGTTGTCGGCAAAGACGTTGGACTGAATCATGGTACGGTACTCGTACATTTAGAGTACATGGGCACACGGGGAAGTGGAGACCGGGCGGGTCAAATGAGGGTCGATTGTCGCTAATTACTCCTAACGCGTTCGTATGAGCCGGGGGTAAACTTGGTACTGGAAGTCCACTATGGAACGGTACGGTACGAGGTACAATGGACTACATACTCCGTTCATGGATACGGTACAAGTGACTACGTAGGTGACTACCCGTTGACTGGGCGTGTGGGTGTGTGTATATGTATGTGTTACTGGCGTGGTATATGTGTCTATTGGAGTGGTTACAAGACCGGCGACAATACTCCATAACGGGCACTGACACTTTTTTCTAATGCTTTGACGGAGGCACAAGAAAGGACAAGACAGGACGGACAGACAGATTAGACAGATTAGACATGGAGGGAACAGCGGAACAAGCAACGGGAACACAAGACAGACATACTAAAGTCAGAGCGGATGAGGGATCCGAGAGCCCACCTGCCACATGTGTCTCAAGAGTGTGGACTCGAGGAGAAGGAGGAAGAACGACAGCGGCAAGCGGTGGATACAACGGGGACATTGCCAAAAAGGCTACCCAGATACGTTGATACGGTACGGTGCATTGGCACATGTACAATGGTTGTGAATGTATCGAGTGGATGGACGGGACCATTCACACGGTGGGTAGGTACGCTGGCGTGTCCCTGGGTACCTCATGTATCCTGTATTCTGGGTGGCTTGGTCAGAATGATGCAAAGGGATTGATTTCCAAAGGTGATAAATGCATGCAATGGCCCACTACTTCCGTACTCACACTGACGACTCCCGTACTCCACATCCATCACGTTCGTGTGTCCAAGGACGACGGTCAGGTGCACTCTACGCATAACAATCGGCGGAGTAGATCGCAACGCACCTCAAGGTGTACATGTATGCACGTATGTATTTACCACCTATCTGTGTATACACCCAAGGGGGGGTGGGGAGGGGGTGGTATACCAGATAAAGACTTGCCGGTCGATCAATGGGCGTATATAAATAACGGTGAAGAAAAGCATCATCATCATCATCATCATCTCGACCACGAGTAAAAAGAGGAAGAAGAATAAGGTATGTTAAGATTGGTGTATGATCACAGAAGCAAGTCAGCAAGCAGTTCAGAGGTATTTGATTCGCGTTTCCAGGGTTCCCGTCGTCCTCCCATCCCAACTCTCCTCTATTAACCTCCTTCACCCTTCCCACCCCCCTTCCCCCTCTGGTTCACATCTCCTTTAACTCTCTCGCTCCCTACCTCCACTCTGATTGTACATTATTAGGTCTTATACTATACGACCCTGGCCACGATCCATCCGCGAAGCATCCATCTACGGAATACCGTAGTTCTGCTGCTGTACAATCAAGTACCTAAAGTACTCCGTACAGTAGTTCTACGGTAGTACACCCTCCCGTCCTGCCCGTCGCCTGTCTGCATACCCATCCATTCATCATCATCCACCATCCATCCACCTATCAAGCCACTTATCCTCCATCATCCATCGAACTTACCTCATACTGGGGGGGTTGAGGTTCTATTAAAGTGACCGAGGGCCTGAGCGCCGCCCTGACCCTCCTCCACATCGCTTGTACAATAAACCCACATCCCCCCCCATCCCACTCTACTCCTACAGGCGACACCTACGGGCGACACCTAAGGAGGCACCTAGGCGTCTAGGCATATACTAGGATCAAGTTATACAGTCCAACCCCTCAAGTCTATCCTATTGTGGATGATTACCCCAGTCAGTCCCTCCCGCGCGCTGCCGCCTCCACATGATAACGGATAACCTCTTCGCTACACCTTCGATAACTAGGTATCCACCTACCTACCCTACCTACCAAGCAACGGAAGGGGACGAACGAACGATAAGACTACATACATACATACGCACATACATTCGTACATACATACACACAACACGCACACCCATCTCCGCTACTATTCCGTACCTACATCTCATCTCCCACTCGTATTTCGCCATCGCAAAACTACCGCCGTGGGCGAGACGCTGTTGTGCCTGGGAAGGGCCCGCGCTGCTAGCAGCTCGTCACGCGGCAGATGGCGGAGACGGTGACCGTTCCCTCCCCGTCCTTATTCCTCAGCTCTCCCAACCCCGGCCTGCCCAGCCCTCCACCCTTGAAGAAGACATCCATCCATCGATCATCACAGCAGCAGCCTTCTACTAAAACTGATGATCCAAAGGTAGCAGATCCCAACGGTGCGAATGTATCCGTTACTAAAAGGAAACAATCCAAGAGCCGCAACGGTATGTTCACCCACTCCCTTTCCGTTCACGACCATGCGATGTTTACCGCTACTCGAGATTCGAGCATAATTAAGAATAAAATGAGTCTAGCTTAGGGGAAAGGGCAAATCGCTGATACTAATTCACTCTCATACAGGTTGTATAACATGTAAAGCTAAACGGCTGAAATGCGATGAGACGAAACCCACCTGTCAACAGTGCGCGCGTCGCAATGTCCAGTGTGGAGGCTACAAGAAGGACTTCAAATGGAGGTCCTTCGAGGAAGGCAACTTTACGGGAAAACCGACCACCAAGACTAAGAAAGGTTTGTTTCCACCTACAAGCATCAACATTCTGTGTGCATGCATCATCGGGAAAATCTAACAACAGTCCAGCTTCTCCACAGCCAGCGACCGCGCCACTACCAGCATACAACCCTGGCTTCACCCAATCCCACTACCCACCCAGTCATTCTGAGGCACCGCTGATGTACTTCTTCCCCCCTACTCAGACTTACTTCGATGCACCATACCAACCCATGACGACGGAGCCCTATCCAATTCCACAAGTGCCACAGTACACTATCGCCCCTCCACCGGTAACACCACTGGAACAGTATGCTCCTAGCTCAGTCGAAAGCTCGAGCAATTCCTACGAAGCCGATAGCATCGGAACTAGCCAAACGAAGACAGTTGCAGCTTCAAGCGTATCCTCTGGGCAGTCGCCACGCCTGGTCGATCTCCTGCTCCCTGGAACAGACCTCACTGTTCCGCCAGAGGAATACTTCTCCTTTCGTTCTCTGTGTCCTGAATCGTTTTACCAATCATCTGGATACACTCCACCTACAGAGACGATAGATGACGATATAGAGGAAATACCACGCAACTTCGATCTAACTCCCGAGCAATGGACGCTACGTCGCTCATCAGCGAGTCCTCCCGACTCATCTGCCTCTTCCCCCGAATCTGGCAAATTGACTCTGTTGACTCAACCAGTCTTGTCAATGTCTTCCCCCGAAATGCTCATTCGTCGATTCGATCTCAACACCTGTGGCGTCCTCTCTGTCAAAGATGGCCCCACCGAAAATCCATGGCGCACTCTGGTATGGCCTTTGGCCAAGGACTGTCCAGCTCTGTTCCACGCAGTAGCTTCAATGACATCTTTTCACTGCTCCAAAGACTCCCCGATGCTCAGAATCCATGGGATCAACCACATGCATGAGTCCGTCCACGCGCTGCGAGCAAATCTGGGCAATATGCGCGTCGATGCAGCCATATCCACGACACTTGCACTGGCTTTCTCCGAATCTTGGGATCAACACATCAGGACAGGTATCAATCATATCAAAGGGGCGAAGATATTAATTCACAGGGCACTCTCAGACCGCAGTCACTTACCGCAGCGGGGAGAGGACTTCGATCGACTCAAATTCCTCTGCAACCTCTGGATCTACATGGACGTCATTGCTCGGCTTACTTCTGCGGACGAGGACGAATCCAACGACTTCGACTTTGTCTCGGATGCCATATATAGTAATGGTGGAAACGATTCAAGCGTCGATCCTCTCATGGGATGTGCGAGCAGCCTTTTTCCAATCATAGGCCGCATAGCCAATCTAGTTCGTAAGGTCCGAAGAACAGGCAGCAACGGCCCGAGTATCATTTCTCAAGCGATAGAACTCAAGGCACAGATCGAGAAATGGACGCCACCGGCTTTTATCGAAGACCCCGAAGATGAATCTACCACCCCTCACGACACCATGAGAACGGCGGCAGCATACCAATATGCCACTCTACTCTATCTCCACCAAGCGGTCCCTGAAGTCCCCTCCTTGCCAGCAACAGAACTTGCCAAGAGGGCTTTATGTGAGCTAGCCACCGTCAATATCAAGTCTCGCTCAGTAATTGTTCACATCTTTCCTCTTATCGCTGCTGGTTGTGAAATGACTGAGCCTGAGGACCGCAGATGGGTACAAGAGAGATGGGAGCTACTTTCGGCACGCATGAAATTGGGCATCGTTGAGAGATGCTTAGAAATAACCAAAGAAGTCTGGAGTCGTCGCGATGCGTTTGCCGCCAGTGCCTATGATGAACTCAATCCGCTTTCGACACCCACGCTAAAGCGCGATTTTGATGAGTTTACAGATGATGCTGAAGAGAGTGGCCTTGTCTGCTGGCCAAATGTCAACAATAAACGCCGAGCAGCTGAGGACCTCATGGGCTTTCCTCAAACACAGCCTGTCAAGCTGGATACAACTGAAGTCAGACACCGGTCCGAATCACGGACTGAAATACTACATCCTGATATGACCGTTAAGGGTCGTCTACACTGGCTGGGTGTCATGAAAGGCTGGGGCTGGGAAGGTAAAGAAATTCTAGCTTCATTACTGTTACGTTACCATTCTGACCATGTACAGTATTGCTAGGCTGATCTACAGCTTTACTTGGCTGCTGTCCATTTCCCGACTAACATCCATGATGCATATCGTCCTGTACGAAAATGCTCACCATGACGAATCCTGTGCGGTGCATCCATTCAACAGGATGATGAAAAAATGCCTCCGTCCACATTGCATAATGAAGTACACGACCGCTATCCGGTATTATTATCTCCGTATATTTGACTCTCACATTTTTGGAAAACACGGTGACATTATCCTATCACTTTCCGATTTAAGCTCTGTTATTGCTTTTCGAATCTGTTTTGCGGGCGCAGTCACAACTCACAGCACTAGCGTTCAATATTCTTCTCGGTTCTCTTTTTTGGGGTTTGAACGGATTTGGGAACAAGGGAAGTACTGCATAATATACGGAGAAGGAGTCTATACCCAGGACAAAGTTTGGCAGGCATTTTATTTGGAAACAATAAATGGGTATCCATCCATCCATCGAGCTTACAGACTACGAGGCCCGGCGTTCAACCTTTGGGCTTATCTCGGAGCTACGCCAAGGTGCTACGCTATCTGTATTATCACTATCGATCAGAGTCTCGCGAATCACACTTATGAATTTCCGGCGTTTCCTTCACATTGATTAAGCCGTCGATTATGTGACAATCTTAAGATTACGCAGCCAATCATGAAAGGTTCCACGATCATCGTATTCGGTCACGTTGCATAGATGTGCATCTCCTTATGGTTGTTAAGGATAATGCGGATCCTTCATCTGACTATCTCACAATGATGCGTGAACACATAACGAACAAACCCAAAGAGTGGATTTTGAGTTTGTGAGAGTCATCTTCTCTCAGCTCATTCGCCATCAGATCGAATGTTGCTTTACTCTCAGTGGCCTCGAGGAGTGATGATCGGCAGATACATAATAGACATTGGGTAAACTTCGTATATGTGTGAGTATTACCGGGAGAGGTCTTAACCTCCAATAGCTTCTCAGTTGCCACCACTATCATCGTTGCATGCGTATATTCGTTCAACGACCATCCTGCTACTCGCGACTCTTTACCATTTGTCCCCCAGAACTCTTCCTTGCAGCTCATGTTCCCATCTCATCCGGTCCCCTTTGAGGGAGAAACCAGACGAAAACTAGATATAAAAAGCAAAGACTAAAGGCGTCATATTCATTCACCCCCCTCCCCCATCGGTGAAATCGAATCAAACCAACCCCCTGTCCGTTCATCCTGGCTTTCTCTCCTTCCCTCCCGTACGATCGAATGTAACGCCTATCGCGGTTGCCGCTCATGCAGCTCCATGCATGCACGCACCCGATTTGCTCGTCGGCATGCCCGCTGAAGAAATCAAACACTAGGTACTCCGTAGTTATCCAGCTTTTCCACTTGGCTGTGTATTCTCTAGAGGGCCCACTCCACTCCACTCCACTCCACACCTTCCCCCCCGGGGCTCCCGTGTGCGTCAGATGAGACGCAAGTCATACATGCTGTGTGACGGTTGCGCGTAACGTTGATTGGACCCACCGATCGTATTTTCTTTCATTGGGTTTGTTGGTATGTTTGGCGTAGATGAACTGAGTGGAGGGAGGAGGCTTGGAGATGGTTGGTTTCGGGATAGTGGAAAGTGGAGCATCCAGTGCTCTGTTACTTTTTCTTGTGAGAGCGTGATCGTGCGAAGCATATGAGTTTATTTTCTACTCTCTGGACTTGAGGATCATTAGCTCTGTTGCATGAAAAGTTGGTGATAGGAACTGCGAGACTCGAGGGGAGAGAATAGGAAATGTGTGGTGGGAAATGGCTTCCTGGGTTACTTGGACTTTGGCTTCATCACTGCTGGTTGGATCCTCGAATGTGGGATGTGTGAGAGATAGATGACAAAGGATCTAGCACAATTCATAGAGATCCTATGATGCCAAATACGGGGTTCTTTGGATCTATTACGGGGTGACGGGCGGGTATGACTGTCACTCACATTTAGGGGTCGGTTTTCCTGAATCGGACGAGCTAGGGTGGATGCATAACCGGCGGGAGGACATACGGAGGTGCGACGTGAAGTCACGGGTGTATGGTAGGATACGATACGATATACTCAATGTGGCTACCAATGCGATTGAGGTGAGATGTTCAAGTGGCCAGCACAACGTACCTTCGATAGATACTTGCTCCTGAGAAACATTTGATCGGCGATTAGCCCAAGTCTATCCGGGGAGGAAATTTGGACATGTGCAACTGCTAGTTAGAATCTTGGGCAAGATATGGCAATAATATCACTTGGGTAGGTTTCTGAAGCGGGCATCTCTTCGCTATTTGATGTCAGTTGTATCTAAAACTTGTATCCTTACTCGTAAGCTCCTGCGTTTGAACGCGGAATCTAGAAATGTGTGTTATGATTTAAAAGCCACCATGATGTACTGCGTCACTTGAACTGATCAAACCAGACGCTTCCTTACGTTTTCTAAATGCCGACTTCGCCTGCCATCTTCTATGATTTCAATCTTCCCAGATGCGTCAACGCCGAACTCGGAATTTCAGAATGTCGGAATTTGGACGAAGAGCTGCAACAAATCGATGCCTTATGCTCAATCATGCTCTCTCTGCCGCTGAGAGTCACATCATCTTACCATGTTAAATCTTTACGATTTCCACAAGTCAAGATAGTAATAGCCTTGTTTTCTACATTGCTTTGTGACGCCATGTCTATGGTCAACGCAACGGGGAAGTAGGAGATCGCATTAATTCAGTCTCATATTCTGCGCATAATTCATACATGTTGGAGCCATCATTGAAACCATGCTCCAGCCCAGTGCTTGTTAGATACCTACCTTGCACATACATCTCTTTTGTCCCCTTAGGCAATTGTCAAGCTAAGTTGTGACGACATACGATCGGTGAAATATCTCCACTACAGAGTGGTTTCTATCATGCCTCATTCCAGAGCGCAATCATGTGAGCCTTTTCTCACATATCGTCCGTGTATCGTATGTTTTTGAGGATCGATAGTGTTCCGCAAATTGCACTATCCGGAGATGGGCCTTCCGCATATAAAGTGCAAATTTGAGCTTCCTTTATAATGGCGATATCCTCTGAGAATGTCTAACAAAGGGGATATTCTCCGCTTTCACATATCATGACTTGATTATTGCCGTACTTAGTGGCTTCATATTTGAACGCTATCCACGTGAGGTCGCGAGAGCCGTCGTATCATCTATGACGCGCGCGGGGCACGGGAGGCCAAAGCTCCTTGAACCCCCCAGTACTCTCAACTAGATCAAACGACAACAACAACAACAAACACCCAATCGATGCCCATTCGCCCGCGCTCTATACACCTCAGCTCCGTAATATCTAGACCTGCGCATAAGGCTCTATCATCATCGAGGGCTGTTTGCTCCTTCCACTTTCTAGCTCCGCTCCGCCGCCCCGCATACGACATGCCTTCAGCACCCAAAGTTACAAACGTGGAGCCGCTGCCGGCCTCGGAGGCTAAATGGATCGAATTCCAGAAGATATCTTGGAGCGACCAGGAGGGTAAAGGTCGCATATGGGAGGCGGCGGCGCGCAAGACTCGCGGACAATCGGGTGTGGATGCCGTTGCTATCAGTACCGTGCGTTTGAACAATTATCCCTCTCTTCTCAATAGCGATACACAATGGCTTTTATGAAAGTAGCTATGCGATTAGAGATTGATTATCATCATAGATTATTCGTCATCCTTCACGCCCACCATCAACCATCATCATCCTGCAGTATCGCCCGCCCGTCGATGCAATCTGCGTAGAGTTCCCCGCAGGTTTGATCGATGCGAAAGAGACGCCAAGCGAAGCCAGCGTCCGAGAGCTGCACGAAGAGACTGGATACAAGGGGAAACTAACCTACATCAGCCCGACGATAGTCAGCGACCCGGGCATGATCACCGCAAACATGCAACTTGCGACCGTCGAGGTGAATCTGAAAGAAGGTGATAAGGAGCCTGAGCAGGCGCTTGAAGATGGAGAGTACATTGAGAGAGTCATCGTGCCGCTTGATGAACTCTTCCAGCGCTTGGAGAAGTACAGCGAGGAGGGCAAGAGGGTCGATGCAAGGTTATGGCATTGGGCGGCAGGTTTGCACTTTGCGAAGACCATGCTATGAATTCCGTGTGAATAGTATTCAGGGTTGGAATAATTGGAGGTTTCTCAAATGATGGGCTATCTAGTAAAATAGATCCAGGAACCATGAATCGGTCTCTCAGACTACTAATCGACCTTGAAGCATCTGCACGCCAATGACTACTGTTGTGCCTTCGGAATCTGCCCATGTGTACCTCTCATACACATAAATGACCTTTGAGTGACTCATTCACAAGCTGGAGCCTCTCCATGACTTTCGCATGCCTTTCGTCCTTTTCCATCTGCATATTCGTAGCTTCCCGTGCCTCGAGCTCTACTTTGGCCCTCCTGGCGTCTTCTTTCTCGAACCTCTTCTTCCACATCCCGACCCAATTGACTCTGGACTGCCTCATCCAGATCGGCCACCACATTTCTCGCACCCACCGAACGAGAACCTTATCTTCGGCTCCACTATCCGCCCAAGCCATTTCGAAGGTCTTTTCGCGCGTACTCTGCCTAATATAAGGCTCGCCCTGAGACGTGAACGAAGTCCATCGTGCAATGCATATCAACTTAGCATCGATGGACATGTTAGAGGGAGGGGGTCGCGGGATGTGTTTCATGTTGTCTGGTGGGTCGCGAGGAAGCGACTCCAGCAGGAGTGCGACATCGTGCGGAGCGATAGGGCATAATGCCTTACTATCATCTGAATCAACGGATGATGCTGAATAAGGCGGTGAACGAGAACCGTCATCGGAACCGATGGCGCTGTCTCGTCGTGAAGATGGCGGTGAGATTTCGACGAGCTCGGAATCCACGGATTCGAGTGCCTTCAACGGCATTGATTGTAAGTGTGTGGTAGTATTGGCGGGCAGAGTGATAATGCGTGGTGGAGTGAGATCTTCGTTCCAGCCGTCCAAGCCTACGGGTATGGTTTTCTTCAGAAGATCACGTAGACGCAATTCCTCGACATCCCTGAGATAGGACTTTCGTTTCTTGTAGTATATCATCGCGACTGATGGGTACTTGGTGAAGACCGTCTCTCTTAGGGCAACTCGTTTCATTTCGTACCACCGGTTGATGTCTGCGACAAGTAAACCACTAAACGGGAAGATATAATAAAAGAGGCCTACCTTGCGCCTCTTGGTTCAAGAACTGGTAGCCTGGGTATCGATCAGGTATCCACTCCTTGACGAACTTCACGAATGCCAGCGAGCGCTCAGTCAAATGTTTGACATAATTCTCCTCCCTGAGCCGCTCGGCAAAATGAGCTGGATTGAACAGCCAGAAGTTGGTTAGATACTCGAACACTGCAAGGAAGTCAGAGACCCAATCGCGAGAAACTCTCCAGTAAGGTTGATACTTGCACTCAATATTTTCCTGGAATCCGGCACCTAGGATTCTCTTGTCCAGACCAAGAAGACTCAGCGCCTCCCCCGGTTCACGGGTCAGATAGATCATGCTTTCGGCCAAGTTGACTTTCTCCATTCCCTCCACCCGTATGTGGAGTCCAGTTGGATCCATGGTAAGACCGAGTGGCTTGATCATACCTATGTGAAGTGAGTCAATTGATTCAAACATGGCGAGTCTCGATCGTCACATACTGCCTATCATCTTCGAGGCACTCGCGTACAATGTCTGGAAGTGCGCCCACTCGAACAATTCTGGACGCTCACACACTTTGACATCGATCTGTATGAAGATGTCACCGTCTTGATCAGTGGCAGGAACAGCAAAGAACATGGTCTCCTCCGCCTTGACTCCCTTGCGGCCATATGGAGTATTGAGGGCGGCCTTGATGAGGGAGACATGGTGGTCGTAGTCGAAGTGGAGAGATGGGGCAACAGTGCATGGAGCTGCGACCAGTAAGTCGACATCGCCAAAGTCGAGCTTCGAGGGCAGCTCGGAAGGAACCACGATGTGGCGGAATATCTTGCTGAGAGCCTTGGTGGCTGTACTGCGGGTTTTGAGATAGAGTTCTCGGGATATACGTGGGGTGTGGAGGCGAGGAAAGGCATGTCCACCCATGGTGTATCGATATATGATTGATATAGACTGAGTAAGAATGGGTGGAAGATAGAGCTGGAGTGTAAGTTTGAAGAAGTAGAAAGGTGAGAGAAATTCTTTTGTGGTGCAATTGGAAGCAATATCGTTCACGATATATAGTGAGAGGCACTGAGAGTTATCAGAAAGCTCGTCAATGCATTGAGGGTGAAGTTCTAGGCTACCGATCGAAGTAGCTACTGAGAGAGGCAATATTAATGAAGGTAAGTCAACTTGAAGTGAGGGTTGATTACCAGCAACTACCTAGCGATGTACCTACCCGCGATTTTCTTGGACAGCAAAGACACATTCGTACTTGCTCTAGTATATCAAACATGGGTCCTGCTCCTGTAGATTGTGTAATGAGAACATGCTTTGTGTATATCTTTATTCTTTCTGGCAATATACTTGTGAGATGGTGAAGCAATATGCCAATCTGATCCCAAAAAGATCATCCAGTTCGTGAGATCTTTCACCCTCAACGGTAGCACCAACATGAGAGCATTTCAATGACTAGAATTTAGATGCTCTGCGAAACCTGCAAAGGCTTCAAAAACAACGCTGAGATCCCACATCAATCAGTCTTCAGATCAAACCTTTCCGTTGTAGAATTACGGGACCTTAGTTTCAGTCGCAACATCTAGCAAACTTTCCTGGATGGTGCACTACAAGAGAGATCACCGATCTTCGTGCATAGGTGGGCTGCAGGTTGAAAGGATAAAAGCTTATCTCGCGAGACATCCGAGAGTGTTTGTTTGTCTCACATTGAAACCACGACCAACTCCGATGGATCTGCTCAACGGAAACCAGAGGTGTGTTGGTAATTCTGAAAACTTTAAACAGACAACACACCTCCGCCTGCCTATGACGAAATGTTTGTTTGAAGATTTATGTTTCAAGTGGATAAGAGTGAATGTGGTTGGTTAATGAGGGATGAAACTCCAGTTGCGCTGAGTGAGCACCAATAGACGTCGTTGGTGGCGGAGTTACACTGGATGAACTCTTTTGTTATGAGTCTTCAATCCTTCAATCCAGTTCTTGGCATACGCAAGAGTAAGCCAGCAATAAGGCCAAGAGCCTTCATTGTACGGACTGGCATTTGGAGTAATAACTGTTCGTTGTTACCTAGTACAAGGGATAATGCGGTACGGTCAACGCTGCATGGCTGTCCCTGTGCGGGGTAGCAACAGCAAATCGGCAAACCCGGTGACAGAAGAGCAATAATCAACCTGGTACCTGCACAAAAGGCTCTTTGTTATTGTCCGCAACTTGGTGTTAATGCTCCGAGACGTGCATGTGCAGGAAGTACATAAGTCTGACAGAGAATTGCAATCAAGCATCACGACGGAGGGGAGGTCCTCGCGCGATTAGAGTATGGGTTCCGGGCAATATCATCTAAGACTTTTAGCCCATCATCTTTCATGCAGGTACGCAAATCGCCTGGGTACCCGCCCCTTGCATCGCTGGCTTGCATACTGGGGTTTCAGCATTAATGCAAGATGACAATTTGGTGTCGGCTTTGGGGGACAAACAAGGCAGGAAGGCTTTCGATGATGATGCTGTCTGCGGACTGCCGTTGAATGAGCGTTCAGTCACCGCGCTGATCAATATGCGGTGGATTGGCGGCGACACAAGGGCGACAAGCCATCGCGTCAAGGCAACAGTCAATCAGGTCAGGGACAAAAATGAATGCCTTATGCGCGTTGGGCGGCCAGGCGAATGTAATGACATTAAAAAAAAACCGATGATCGTCGTGGGAAAAGAGGGTCTGTGTCTCCGTCTGTGTTCTGTTTCTGTGATGTCATTGTCCCTGGATAAAATGAAGACCTAAATATCCTCTAGGTCGCGATCGGCTCAGGGGCTCCAGAGTTGCTGGCCATCGCGAATCTATTGCTGCACGATCTGTGTTGAAGCATAATGTGAACCGTGAACTGTGAGATTGTGGAGATGTGACTCGTGGAGTCGTGAGTAGAGATGCTGCCCTGAAGTCCCTGAGGGATTGACTGATGACTTTGGTGGGTTTAGATTGGGATGATGACTCGCGACCACACGTGACTATTCAGGGGTCCCCCGTCCATCTTCTGATCCAGGTAGCTGGTGCCGGCGCCTTTCCCGTTCGGGCGCATATTCAATACTGTCGACTGTCTATCATCCTGCGTCGTGTCTGCCCCACGACGACCTTGGCCATCTTCTCCGACGACGACGTTCCTAGCTAGTATTTGCGTATGCAGCAGCCCAGTGAGTGGCAAGGGTTACAAAGGAAAGAAGGCTCCTGTCCGAATCAATTGAATTGTCAATCGTACCAAGGAGGTACCCGATTAATATTGAAAGAAAGGGTGGGTAACAATACATTGGTATGGAACTCTATGGCTTTGGCTTCAACGGTCATGCTCAATTCGATGTTGGCGAAGCAATCAATAGAGATACCCAGAACCAACTTGCCGCTATCCCGATCTGTATCCTTCGGAGTGCTTCAATAGAAGTGGTGTGGACGTCTTGGTGTGATGCCGTAGGTGTGTTCTCTCACAGCATGTCCATCCACAGATCGAGCAACACAAGTGCTCATTGATTGAAACAGTGAAAAATAGAGAGAATCGTTACCCTGCGAATGAGACTACTACTCTGCATTATGTTGGTCAAGGCGTGACAGAAAGCCAGGCGCTTTACCTCCGACAGAATGAGACGCTTGTCACTCGCTATTTCGGCAACTCACTTTCAGAAGGCCTCAATGGGATTATCAAGATATGCCCACCAACAGTCACATTTTTTCACCAAGATGAGGATGCCGTGGAACTTGGTACCGTATTGAGACACGAGCACGATATCCTGAACATCTCCATCACCAACGGCGGACATGTGATACTCTTGATGGAAGGAAGCCAGTCTCAGAACGACCCAAAATCAACCAACAACACAATACTCTCATTTACCTCTCTGCAAGATGCCGAACTCTGGCTGCGTAACCCACAATTCTCAAGCAGTCCTCCCGTTCAGGCCATTCCTCCGTGTAAGCAACTCGTTTCAAATGCGACCACCACAACGGCCCTCACGATATCGGGGCAAGTCTACACCTGGACGTTGGACCCTCGCTTCCCTCAATGCTTGGGTCGTCCGTCCTCGCCCGACGATGCGCCCTCTGACACTCCAAATCCCATCCCGTATCTCTCCGAAACCCGGATTGTGAAGATTGCCTCGGGCGGGTACATGTCAGCGGCAGTAAGCGAGGAGGGTGAACTGTTTCTGTGGGGTCAGGCGTGTCCAGGTACGGAGGGAGAAATCAAAGCCCTAAGGCGGACTGATGTCAATGATGACGGCGAATCCGGGGATGAAGCTGGCGACGAGTTTGTCCAATGCGTTTCTATCGCGATTGATGGGCAGGAGGCTCGCATTACCGATGTCGCTATCGGGTCGGGGCATCTTCTGGTGGCGGTGGAGGTTGAGCAAAGCGGTCGTGCGATGGGAACCGTCTTTTCTGCTGGACTTAACGAGAGTGGGCAACTAGGTCTGGGGGTGACATCAAAGTTTGTAGACGACTTCACTGAGGTATCTAGGTTGAGGGGAAAGAAGATGATTAGTATGTCTGCTGCAGGATGGTCAAGTTGGGTGGTAGTCGGATACGAAGAAGTTGTAAGCTGATTTCGATCAACTGTTACTTCTTGTCTCCCTCACAACAATACTTCAAATGGGAAATGGCAATGACTCTCGATATTCATATATTGATTGGATCGAGAATATTTGTATTGACCCAGCGGATATGATAATATACTGTTCCTCCTCTTCCAGCCTGGGAAGACCTGCAATTCTGCCTCCTGCAAATACTTCAATGCTAATGAAATGCCTTTTGGAAAGGAGCGCTACGTGTACGTCAAATTCGTAATGTACGAGGGATATCTTCAAAAGGAAATTGAAACAGCCCAGAACAACGAAATGAAGAGAAAACAAAGTATCGACAAAGAACAAAAAAGGGACACGAAGGCCGTAGAAGCGGTTACAAAGGAAACGAAATTTGCCGTAACGAGTAAACCAGGTCAGCGACCGTGTTCAGTCTAGAGTCTTTCATGTACGCCGAACCCCGCTGAATAATGGTGTGCGCATGAACAGAAAAAACAATAATGATTACAAGAGGATACGATAATCTTTTGCGAGTACGCGCCAAGGGAGCGGCAGCCAGGTCAGACCGGCTGTTCCGGGATAACCAATCCTTTGGAGGCGCAATCGGTCCGTACTGGTAAAGAAGAAGTTGGTAATAAAACAACTTGCGAATGCGAAGGAAATGTTGGAGCACTGTCGCGTGCTGTTGGGGATTGACACGAGGGTGATATGTGATGCTTAGTCGGGAGATTAGCATTGTGTCGTTACTCGCGGTACGACATCGGACACATCCATGTTCTGCACCAGGTCGAACGACAGACCATCGACGAGAACCCTGTGCTGAGATTCGATTAAGATTTCATGGACATTTGCCAGGGCATCACCCTCAAATGGCGAAGTGGCATGAACAACCTTCTTAGTTGGATCTCGAGGAGAGACGGCAGCGATTATCCGATCCCGTACCTGTGGCGGGATAGCAGCTATTGGACGCTTGCAATCGAAATAGGACGCCGTAGAACTAGAGGTAAAAGATGGGGCAGATGAGGCTGTGAGTTGAGGTCGGGAGGAGAGTGCGGATGAGGGATAGTCTGAATCGTATTGGGTGGAACCTGGGTCCGTCTCGTGAGCCGCTAACGGCGGCTTACTGGGAAAAGTAAAACCCTCGGCATTGGGATGCTCCCCTTCCTTGTGTTCCTCTTCGAGTGGCGTTGAGGAGAACAAAAAGGATGCGTTGTTGGCGGTCTCATAGTATTGCAAAATCGATGGTGTGGCTCCTGTACAAGATCTAGGGACAGATGACAAGGTCGGCACTGGTCCTAGGGAATATCCTAATTCGTTGTCGCCTCCATCCTCGCTGTCGTCCGCGGAGCTCCAGGCAGAGAACTGGCTACGAAGTGGAGGTCGAACAGGAGGTATGTCAATCAAGTTTGGGGCGACGGACTGCCGCTTTGTTGGACTGATAGGTGACCGAGGCTGCAACTTGACTTGCACCGCAAGATCTGAACATGAGCGTGGAGAGGTTGGTGATGGCTGGTACGACGCAATAGATTCGAGTTGAGACTGAATGAACCTCGCGAGATTGGCAGAATAATCTCCCAAAGGACTGGCAGGACAAAGAGGAGGCGAAGTCATTGTTCGGACAGGTGGTGCAAGTCCCGTTATCGTCGAGCCACTCTTGTCAGTAATGTTGGACGATACCCGGGCGTGGCGAGTGTCGGGAATTTGGGCTTCAGAGAATCCGGTGTCTGGCTCTTCGACTTGAACGCGCTGCTCTAGGTAGTGGATATGATCGGTTGGCCTCATAGGAAAAGTGTCGTCGTCCGCTGATCGATTCCTCCGTCCACGCCTTTTCTGTTGAGCAAGGCGACTTCGAACCGCAGCTCTGCCCTCGGCAAGTATCAGCTCTGCTTCTGGTGTCGAGCATCCTAGGACATCCACGAGAGGGAAGGAATTGCTTCTTTTTCTGAATGTCTCAGGCCGGGGGCTGGCTGTTCTGGAGTATGGAGAGGAGTGTCGTTGGATCATATTGGAACGATTGGTAGTCTATGGGTCAATGTATGTACATTGCCGCGAGGCAGCAGATTGATATTGCGGAATGGGACGGGTATCGATTAATAAAGCGTTCGATTGGGATGAGCGGAGGAGGTAGAGATCAGCGATGATATGCTGGCTGGTTGAGAGAGGGAGGTAAGTAGGGAGGGAGGAATGGAAGACCGTTGCGAGAAGAGAGTGTGTGTATTAGATGGCAGAGCCTATATGGTGGGTGTTGATCGGCTTGATCGAGTTGAGAGAGCGAAGCGTGCATATAACCAACTACAACTCGGCGTAAGGAAGGTAATAAACCTTAATGAAGGATAGTTACGAGGTAGATGTAGCAGAGAGAAAGAAAAAACCGTTCGGTCGAAACGGATCTTACTCGACGGAGCATCAGGCTGATATGAGATATGAGTGGGCCAGTTCTCGTTTCTTAGTGCAGGCTCCTGGAAATAGTACTCGTAATAGTAGTCTACCTAGTTGGTCCACGCAGGTTAGACGAGGCCGCCAGCGCCGTTGGCGAGCATTGTCCAAGTCCACATGACGTTTAGAAGAGCTGTAAACCACAGTCGTGGTTGTGCCTTGGACAGACGAGGAAAAAGACCTTCAGGGTTGAACCTCTGCCGGAACCCGCTAGTGTCAAGGTGTTACCGCCAATCACGTCCCCTATCTCCTTCTTCCATTCACCACAAGCATCCCTGTCCCCTACACCTACGAGGCACCGTCCCCATCATCCCATCATCCATGCCACACTTTTAGTAGTTACTTGCGATGATAGTCATTTGCTTGTATGCTGGCAGGCTTGTACATGTACTTGTACAAGTAGGTCTACCGCCGAAGTATTCTTACATGGGTCGCGTACACATGCTAAGAACTGTGGCAATCAACATGAGAACTGTGGTTGGAAAATCATCAAGCATACTAAACCCCAACTCTCCCCCTCACGCTCCCCTAGTAATTTGTTAGTTAGCAGAATCAGAATCAGAAGCAGAAGCAGAAGCAGAAGAAGAAGCCGTGGTGGTCGCATCTTGTCGCACCGTATCGGTCGATTCGGAGCGCCATCTTCCCACGAACTCCACCCTAACCACACCCATAAGCCCATAAGCCATAACGCCCATACGCCCATAGCACCAATGCCATCACCCCCACAATGTTGCCTCCATCGTAGATCCAACTTTCTGCTCCCGCGAGGCTGTTGGGTTGGGTTCCTGACTGTTTCACGGTCCTAGCATCGTCATCTCCCTGACATAGGGCGATCGATCAGGCCTTCTCGTGCACCAAGGTCGTGTTATTCGAGTGTATCAACAAGCGAGGTATGGACAGTAGGGCATGGTATGGTATGGCAATCGTTCTTTGGCCGCGTCGACGGCGACGTGTGCTGGTGTGTGTGTTGTGTGTACTTGGACATGGTGATCAACCTTGGATCGACACTATCCTTGCTTTTATCGAAGCGTCCGTGTTTCTCCAATGCCTGATCAGCCCTGTCACAACCTTTGTCAATGATGAATGTGTCCCTTCCGCCTCCACCGTGAGTGGCCACTCGCTGCAAAATTCTAAATTGCAGGCGTAGCGATCAACCACAAAGCCGCTGTTCAACCCGCATCTCATCATACAATAAACATGCCCTCCCGCCCCGAGGAATGTGTTCCGCGGGGCGGGCACGCGAAAATGAGATCTTTGATCTGAACCGCCATCGAAAACCAACAATTCCACCATCAGCGAGCAGCTCGCAGCGGCAGAACCGCACGCACCCACACCTCTTCGCCCAAACCTGCGGCAGGCGGCGGTCCATTGCATGCATGCGACGCTAGAAAGATAGCTGGGCACCAACTGAGAGGACTAACAGGCGTTAGAACTTGCTCGTTGCCAGGAACATCCGGCTACCCCGGCGCCTGTTGCTGCTGCCCTCGCACAATAGCCACGAAATAGACAAGACGTCAGGCCAGTCCGTGAAGAGGGAAGCGAGAAGATGGACTGACCATGGCAAGCATGGGTGTGTGAGATGTGTGAGGGAGGACTCAGGAGTCTGAGGACTCAGAGTGATGAGGATAGAGGAGGGGGAGGGGGTAGGCCAATGCTGCTATAGGTCACTGCTTGTCCCAAGACTTGTCAATACTCCCTTCGGTCAATAGATGCTCTTTTGCATAGCCCAACGCCAGATCACATTGCACATACCCGGCAAGATGACTCCTTAGGAGCAATTCTTCACGGTCCAAACTGCCTAGTGTGGGGAAGCTGTTCCGTGCTGCGACTTCTTGCCTTTTGTAAACGGAGTAATAGTCACTTGTATAATCCTCGGAAACGGTTAACAGGAGCAGGTGCTTACAAAAAGAGAGGTGCCTAGGTGTTAGTGCCGCCGACCTGGTCACCATCTCGGAACCGACTCTGCCAGAGTCACAATCGCTCCAAGGTGGGTTATCCAGGCATCCATGCCATCTCAACCCCTCAACTTCCTTAGGATCCTGCTCCGGCTTTCGTAGCTTAAAGACAAATGCAAACATCAGCCCATGCGAACCAACTTAGACCTACAATAGCTCCTTGCGCGTGGCCTTGCTCCCTTGAGTTTCTTCACGCACGCCCCAGCCTGCTTTTGGGCCTCTTACTGAGGTTCGCAAGCTTGGTCTTTTCGCTGACTTCGGTTCGTACAGGCCAACAATCCCCAGTCAGATTCATCGCAACCTTGGTTGTTGCGAAAGGGGTTCGGCCCTACGAACAGGAAAATGACTCTCGCCCAGGCAGGATGGATAACTCCCATCTCTCCTTTCATGGCCCAAGTGTGCACATTGCTCTGTAGAAAAAAAAACAAGGGCGTGTCGAAAGACGTCATGGAAGGCTCCGACTATTGCTGGACTGTAGGGAGCTGTATCCTCCGACTCCTCCGACCACATCTATGACCACAACAACCCTGATCTTCGTCGGCCCACAAATCTGCATTGAAACAATAGCACCGCTGCTTGCACTCGCCGCCCATGAAGTGCAGTGCTTTTAAATCCTTGCAAAGAATTTGCCTATCAGAGAAGTCGATCTTTCTAATTCGGTCTTTCCTGAAGGCGCTTGCCGCACCGTTCCGGTCCAGTCCCAAACTTTGACCTTGCCCTTTGATACTACTCGTACTCGTGTGTCAGTACCATATGCTTCATACGTGGGAATCCTGGAAACCACCAAGAGCATACAGTCATATTTCTTCGGCAGTCATCTCTCTTGACTTGGGCCCGCATCATTATGATTTTGAATTTCTTGAGGACCGCGTATGTGATGAGGATGATTTTGCGTCGTTGTTTCAAGCTCTTACATCTAGTAATCCAAGAGTACCACCTGTGTTGGATAAGCCGCATCATACACAGTAGTAACCCATATAACACCAGGCGCCATACAACAACTAGGCGTTAATTAATGACGTATTCCCCTCTGGTGGCTTGTCTTTGCAGAATGAGCTGCGATCAGAGAGAGCATAGTTCCCGACTGTAGTATCTAAGCCAGCGAGGTCTGCGTCCTGGTCCTGGGCATATACTTGAATTATCACGTTAATCGTGATGAATGGTATTGGCTATTTTTTGATTGCAGCTGGACATTTTGTAAGGGCCACATCCCTAGGATACCATACACGTAGATGCTCATTGGTACAGAGGTGAGGGTTCAATGTTAGCGGTACAGAAGCGTTATCTTCGATCAGGTTTTTACAAAAGGAAAGCTTCTGTCTGTATTTGAACCAATATTCAATGTGTTTATGCCCAATGATGCCGTGCATGGATCTCATCTCGCTGTTCAGTGTCCACGTACATACCTAGTCGAGGATGGTTGTATCGTAGATGCGCAGGTAAATTAGGAATTGTTTCCTACACATGGAACTGCGAATTCTTGCACTTGTACAACTGAACACATACATACTTGCAAGCCCTGCTATTTCGAATAACACTGACAAAAATTAACGGCAATCCATCTATTCCATTTGTAGGAACGTAGTTAATTGCGTACCGTGTACCTATCCAGCAAGTATGGGGTCTGGATCGGTTGGTCTGTGCAGGTCCCTGCATTTAGTGCGTCATGTTTGGCGGTTCAAAACTCCACGTTCACATTCACTTTCACTGTCAATCCCGCGACCGAACAACCCTTTTGTATAGCTATCGAGCCAACGACATATAGCACGACTGTCACAATCGTTCATACCGATCTTTGTCGCTAGATTGCTTGCGCTGGACTCGCCACTTCGTCCAAGCACTGTAGCATCCGCTGAGAATGGACGCCGATCTGTTTGGCCGTCTACTTGGTCGCGCGACCGCCGAGTTCGTAGAGATACGTCCATTATTACCCACGTATATACACCTCATAGCTTCCGCGCTATTTCCAATCTACACAGGAGCCCACGCATCTCTATCACGGCCTACCTCCGCAGCTAAGCCCACGAAACGTAAAGCCGACCGCAATGATGACGAGGACAGCGACGATGAGGACGAAGAAGAAGAATACAAGATGGAGGGCCTATCTCCAACCGATGCAATACTCATGCCGCTTTTGGCGGGATGCACACTTGCAGGGCTCTATTTCTTGATAAAGTGGCTCGACGATCCCAAGCTGCTCAATAAAATCCTGAATGGCTATTTTGCCATCTTTGCGGTTTTCTCGGTTTCACGATTAATTACAGATGCATTGGATATTGGACACTCGCTCATATACCCACACAGGTTCGCTATAGGAGGTGCACTCTATCATGTCGATGGAAACGAGAAGAAGGCCTTGCCAGTCGATGGGAGAATCGAAGGCAACGAAGAAAAGAAATCTCCACTTCCGGGCTTCTTGAATCGAATACCATTGACGGAGGGCTTTCTAAACATTCTATGGAGCGATCGGGCAATGCCTAAAAACAAATGGACGATACGGATGTATATCCATCGCGTATTTGCTGGGAAGGTGCTTCTCGGCGCCCACGGCATTGTCGGCTTCGCCATCTCTCTTTGTTCCGTACTCTATTTCAATTTTGTGGACAAGCCATGGTATTTGACGAATCTCATGGGATTTGGGTTCTCCTATGGCGCCTTGCAACTGATGTCGCCCACGACTTTTGGCACTGGAAGCCTGATCCTGTGTGCACTATTCTTCTACGATATCTACTTTGTTTTCTTTACGTGAGTATACATTCATCAACCGTATACCCGATCTCGGCACTGACACGATTGCCAGACCAATGATGGTAACAGTAGCGAAGTCACTGGATGTCCCAATCAAACTTGTATTTCCTCGCCCATCCCCCCCAGATGCCCCTAGCTCAGCAGCATCCCATGCTATGCTTGGCTTGGGGGATGTCGTGCTTCCTGGTATTATGATAGGCCTGGCCTTACGCTTCGATCTTTTCGTCTTCTATCTTCGCAAGCAGAAACTCGTGAAGCGGGCTGGTGTTGATGGACAAGACCATGAAACCGTAGAAAAGGCGAAGTATTTCTCGCTAGCCGGCAGATGGAGTGACCACTTCTGGACTCATTCATTGTTTGGGCGTCCGCTTTTCAAATCCTCCAGCACCAGTCGACAGGAACAGCCCTTTACTTTCCCAAAGGTGTACTTCAAGGCCAGTTTGACTGGGTATATCCTCGGCATGCTAGCTACTCTTGGTGTTATGCAGATCTGGGGGCATGCACAGCCAGCCCTACTATATCTCGTTCCTGGCGTTCTTGGAAGTTTATGGCTAACGGCACTCGTGCGTGGCGAGCTTGGCCTGATGTGGGGGTTCAGCGAAGCTGTGGAAGAAGAGGAGGAAGTGAAAGGGGAGAAGAGTTCTGACTCCGTAACCAATAGTACTACTGCACCAGAACGTTCGAGTTTCTTTTCCCTCTCCGACAAGAAGGGCCAGGAGCGAGAGGATCGCATGAAAAAGGCTTTTAGCAAGCATTTGAAGGTCGAAAATGAGAGCGATGACGAAGTTGATCAAGAGCCGAGTGGAAATTCAAAGAAGGAGACTGGGGTACAGGCCACTGTAGGACATAAGCCCAAGCGAGAAGTCCTCTCGTTCTCGATTGAGGCCCCGTGGGATCTCAAGAGCCCGCGGTCTATCAAGAAGAAGCCTTCTAACGTGCTGGAGTCGGAAAACGCTAATGGTCAAAAGCAACCAGAAGATGCGTCGACCGAAGTCGATCGCACCACAAGTGAGCCTGCTGGCAAACGTGTCAGACGTTCATGAATCTGCTTTCCCATTTGTGGGCACGTGTTATCTTTGAAGGGAAACAGGCGTTAGACACTGGCTAAACGATCACGTTATTATGATTATGGGGGAGCTATACGCATTCATGGCATAGCGATGGAGTACCTCTTGCTCGTTTTATGGTCGTGGTTGAGCAGAGAAAAGGAATATGTATAATGTATATAATATATATATGATTGCTCATGCTCGTATTTAAGTGTTCTTCTGCAGTACATAACCTTACAAGTACGATAGACTTGGTCTCGTTAGAGCAGTTTCTGATTACTTGAGCTTTGTCGCTCTGGTTGTATTTAGACATGCCAAAAATATATGCTACGCTAAAAGGATTGGTATCAAAAAACTTCATAGAAGAAGAAGAGATATTACAAATGAAAACCCAAACGCCCAGGGGTAATGAGTCCCATAATCCATACATATTCAATCCATTATGTTTTACCCCCTGTGATACTGATAATCGATTCTTGGCGACGGCGTCATTGGCGAGATGCCCGTTGATGACTGTCTCCCATCCTCGCTCGGAGCCCTGCTGTAAGTCTCGTTGGCCGCCCGCGGCGAAAGAGTGTCCATCTCGTGGTAGTCTCCGGCCGTGACTTCCTCCCACCTCGGCGTGGCCGGCACAAGGGGAGTCGCGTCCATCTCTTGCAGAACATCCGTCGGGCTGTAGAAAGGTTTTGGATCGGAACGTGGGAGTGGCGAAGCGAGTTCCGTCAACGGCGTCCCAGAAATTTCCTGCGGCTCGGAAAGTGGATTCTTGTGTGAATTTGCGTCGTGGTAGGGGGTCGAACCGGGAAGTTGGGTGTTCTCGAGCTCGTACTTCGCGTTGGCCGCCCGACGTCTCTTGCGACGTACGAAGAAGAATGCTACGACGCCGAGAATTATGAGGACGGCGGCACCGCCAACCGCGATCCCGACAATAGCACCTGTGCTAAGGCTTGACCCTGAAGAGGATGGTGAAGTGGTAGAGGTTGAATTGGAGGGAGGTTTGATGGTTACTATGTCGGCGGCAGGGAGAGGGTCCGGAAAAGCGGCTTGGGCGACTGTGAAGTTCGCGCGCTCGTAGTCAACGATTAGGTATGCTTCTTGTAGGAACGCACGACCGAGCACGTATTGCTTATCGCTTGTGGCACGGCGAATCGGGAAGTAGTTTGTGGCATTATCATAGTAGGGATATGATGCCTGTAAGTCAAAGGCGGCGTAAGGTAGAACGATGTTGGTAAAGTTTACGGATGAATCTTGCATCGAGTTGACGAGCTTGATTGTTACTGATGGATTTTTGGCGGTCAGCTGTTCATGTATTGTATCATTCACGGTGTAAAGCTGTGTGCGGTTGTCGTATGTGAGCCCAAAGGCAACTGCGAAGTTGTCGCAGATATCTTCCGGAAGCCAAAGATGGGAGACAGTGGAATCGATGAGGGAGAAATGATATGACGAGGAGAGTGAAGAGGTCCCATCCAGCGTATTGGTTGCCGTGATTGACTCGACCCCTACCGTGAGTAGACGAGAGGGATCTGTAGAGAACGTGAATGAGAAAGGAGTGTCATTTGCTTCGAATCGGGTCGAATCGTATCCGCCGAATATCAAACTCCCAAACACCGACTTCAACCTATACCTTGCGCCAGCGGTATATGCAAACGAAATGCTGGGTATTTTGGACTGTTCCCTCAGTTGGTATATGAATGAATCGATCGCTAAGCCCAAGCTGTTGAAACTGGACTTTGTTATGCCCAGTGGGATATGTCCCAAAAAATAGTCCATTTCCGCTATGCCTGTGACAACTTGTCGATCCAGCGCAAGCGCTTCGCTGCCAGCAGCAGCGTCACCGAGGGCGATGTTGTCATATCCAAATTGACCCGTGATGTTGATGTTAAGCCTCTCTTCCAGGTCAACACCAAAGATTCCGATTTGCGACCAGCTTTTTGAATTGTTGGCCCGGAAGCCTGGGCTCTGAGAGCTCTGGAATATCTCTGCACCACGCAGGTTCGGACAGTCTGCGCCATCTTGTTCCAGGCATCCATCTGGAACGACCACGAATGCCTGCCCACTCTGTGTAGATGCCAGTACCCTGAAGTCCTGTCCGGGTGTCCCGATATTTATCTTGAAAGTGCTCCAATTTCCATCATTGCCATCGAACTTGCCGGATGTGGGCACGACATACGGCTCTGGTATAGTACTCGGCTCGGCACGCTGCGCTGCGCGCATAGTGGGAGAAAACGTTGAAATCGTCGGATCGAAGTTCGCGTAGAACTGGTGTTGGAGTATATGTCGAGAATAGTAATTTTAATATAACACAAGGAATGGAGATTCGAAGCGAGCGTGACTGTCTCGGTGTATCGCGATGTATCGAGCACACTTAGAAAAAGTGTTCGTGATGAACGATTTGGTCCATTCGAGAGAAAGTCAGAGAGAGGGGTTGCACCAGCATTTGGCCCTCCTCCGGTGAAAACTTAGGAAGACACAAAAGTTAGGGTCGCATCTTGTTGCTCAACTGGTCCTCCCAATGGACATGGGGGGATGACCGGCTAAGGTCCAAGAGCTGGGTTGTCTAGGAGAGGGAAGCCCAGCACAGCATAGCACAGCCATGCCATGCCATGGTTCCGATTGCATGGGCCTATTGGAAGTAACGCGGGCTTGAGGTTGTGATTCGACAGACACTGGATGGTCTCGGTCTAGGCGGCCGTTCAGCTGAGATTTAAGGTTGCACCTGCGGCCAAATGGCAGATGAAAGGGAGGGAACACATCATGTTGAGGTGCTATCGTTGTCAGTAAAACATTTTGGAGCGACTTTCCTGGAATAATAATTGACACACAAGAATTCATCTCACATACCGTTATGGTGCGTAAATCCACCTTACGCTCTCACGGCTATGTAAACAGCTTCATTCTATGTGTCTTGTGCTTCACGCTTGCGGCCTGTCTACCTCACCCGCTGTCCAAAAAAAGAAATTCTTTTCCTGCAAAGCATGTTTTCACCACAGCTGTCAAGCTAAAGGCCCTTTCTACATCGAATCATACACCGTACTTCGTACCTGAGGATGAAACATTCAGCCTCCAACACACTACTGCTGGTCTTGAATGATTAAATTTCTGCCACAACTCGACCGCTATCATGGCTGTACAATTGCTGGCCCGCAGCTTCGGGTGCTCCGTAGATCAAGTTGCAAACCTGGAGTGTCCCTAGCCTCCAATAGGCAACACACTATATGAGGGCTACAAGCAAATCAGGGGAACTAGTGCTGAGGGCGGAGAAATGTGCCCATGGAGCTTTTCCCGGCAAGCAACTCCGTTCCTGTAGTGACCCATTCATCCTACTGATAGTCGGCTAACTACCCAACATGTTCGCTTGGGTAGGCTTGTTCAGTACAAGTACAAGTACACGGAGTTCAACGACTGCTATAGAGTACGGAGTATAATAAAACTCTTTGAACATCTTCAAAAGCAGAGTGCACCGACTGTTTCTACGAGCTTTAAGATGCATGTGTGCGCGTCACGTCAACAGCTGGCAATTGGCAAAAGATCGCGCTATGCGTGTCTCGCACTCGGCGGTGGCTATTCACCAGCCCCCGGGAGGTTACCTTGGTGTCAGCTGAATCCTGGACCAATGTTGATTCGCGCAAGGGTCATGCAGGTCTATTCATAGGGGCGTCCACCCGTAGGTAAAGCCCCATTTGCTTCCTCTTCTACACCTAGTCAGAGTCACTCGCTTTTTCTATTGTTCCTGGCAATATTTTACCTTCCTATGCTGCTTGTGTGTTCAAACGGATCATACGACTTCGTAGATTAGAGGAGAACCCCAGTATTGTCCTTCATCCCATGGTTTTGCGCACATAAAGTCGTACGATGCGGCCAACAGCTCTGTGGAGCTCGACTCTGTTCGCAGCTACAGTTATTGCTAACCCGCATCTGCCCATTAGGCGTAAGTCTTATGTTGAAGAGAACGGACAGTCCAACAAATGCTAATCTATCGTAGAACGTTCGTTGACCCCAAATGTGAAACTACGTAGCATGTTAACGTCAATAGTAAATTCCACTCGGATTGAACTGGGCAGAACTTCGACATCATCACCACTGCCATCATCTTCTTTCGTTTCACGGTCAACAGATCAGACATCGTTTTCGGAAACATACCCACTACCTTCAGCAACTTCGCTATCCGAATATTCGACATCTAATAATGTCTCAACATCGTTTTCGTCAAGCACCCTGACTAATTCCATTGGATCCTCGATATCAACTTCATCCAGCCAAGGCACGAATACGTCTGCTCCACATCGTACAGGAGTATGCACGGGCTGTAGACTCGAGGCCTTTCAGCCCACCGTGTTGTCTTTTAGAGACTCTTGGTCTAGCACATGGACTTCAGTTGTAGTCACAGAAACCATTTTGACTGTCTTCATCACATACGACGATGCTACCATTACAGAATATACAACGATAGAACAGACGAGTGCTGTCACCGGAATCACGAATGAGACTATTACAGCAACGGCACCCTACTTCACGTGGCTCCCTACCCCAGGAATGACCGTAACTCTGTAAGTGATGCCCCCATTGGTTCCGGGATGTGAACTGATTATCCAAGTGCTGCTGGGCCCACATATGTTGCTTACACAGAATTTTACGGGGGACTCGAGTCCCTGGCTGTTCCAACCCCTACGAACGAGTTTCCGATTACTCCTGTGCCAGAACCGACTTGTCAGGTCTCTACATCTCAGATTTTCCTCACTCCAAGTGCTGTAGAAGACTACTCATACTACATTGAGACCTTCGTGGATAAGGCACCGACGATTGATCCTTTCAAACCCCAACTGTTGCCTCCGGCTCTTATTAATCATCTCAAGAGCAATTCTCAGATTATGTCCGATTTCAGCGGCGCGGATATAGCAACTTGTACAGTAGGAGCAACTCCCTCACCGCCAATGTTGTCCGAACCTGCCTCAACTCCAACTGTTGAACCAATCTTCTCGTCTATGACTCAGATATTTCCCACGCCTCCTCCGCAGACCGTAACTACGGGCACTTATATAAGCAAAACTTATATCGGAACGGATAAGCACGTCACACGAAACGGATGCCTTCGATGCTCTACGCCTGACAACATTCTTCCAGCACCTACTGATCATCCAAACGATCCGTCAAAGTCAGAGAAGCTTGATCCACCTTCACCTCCCAACAACCCCACAGCGCCCTCCAACAATCCCAATGTGAATACTCCACCACCTGGCCCAGGCCAGACAAATAGCAATCCACAACGGCCACCTGCGCCAACTAATCCTCCCGTTCTTACCTTCGGGACAAACACTGTCACGCCAAACTCCGGAGGAAACTTCGTCATTGGATCACAGACCCTCAGTCCCGGAGGTCCGGCAATCACGGTGAATGGGAACACGGTCAGCATTGGGCCAAGTGGAACCATTGCTGTCGTCAATGGAGTGACGCAAACCCTTGGAAATGCACCGCCGATTACTCCTCCACCTGTACTCACGGCTGGTAGTCTGACTGTTCCTGCAACGATAATCGGGGGGACCACACAATTCGTCGTTGCACCTGGTCAGACATTAACCCCTGGCGGTGTTCTCACAGTCAATGGAAACACATTCAGCATGCCTGCAGATGGCCATGGATCAACGATTGTTATCAATGGAGTGACGTCGACATTGAACGGTGGCGGCATTCCCGTGTTGACGAGAGAAGGAGAAGGAGTTACAGCATCAGTGAACCAAGGCACAACGGCTTTTGTATTCGGTCCTGGGCAAACACTCACACCTGGAGGCCAAATTACCGTATCTGGAACTACCTTTTCCATGCCTGCGTCGGCATCAGGTACTGTCATAGTCATTAACGGTGTCACCACAACACTAGGTCAATCACCAATCACCGCTGCAGCCGTGCTTACTGTTGATGGCAAGACCTACTCAGCTACAGTGAGGGATGGAACGACTGAATACGTACTTGGGCCCGGGACAACTTTGAGACCTGGGGATGCCATCACTGTCTCGGGTACAACATACTCACTCGACCCGAGTGGTACCGCATTGGTCGTCAACGGAAAAACGAGCACAATACCGAAGACACCTCTGAGCAATAGCGCCACCACTACACGATCTTCATCCAAGTCCGATTCCGCAAGGTCATCGTCGACAAGTCAGGAACGCGACCCAGGCAACTTTATTGCTAGCGGGATAGGCATTAGCAGCAGCGGAGCAGCAGCAATCGAAAGGCCAATGGGACTGGACAGAGTGGTCGAGGGCTGGTTCATTGGCATTGCTGGCTGGGTGTTATTATTCGTGTAGACGGCGAGGATCTGGTTATCCACAAAGGAAAAGGGAAAGTTGCTACCTGAATATTTCGTTTGGCGTTTGGGTTTTCGCGGGTTAGGCATTGGTGAGGTTGGTTTCGATATCCTATCATTGACGCAGGGGCGGTGTGTTCAATATACTGACTCAGGCGCCCGTGGTGTTAATGTCCCGATCACGTTAATATGGCTTCTCTCATGATGTTACGAGTTGGTAGATATGGAAAATAAGGAGTATTTGGAATGTGTAATATAATGGAATTTAACAATAACTGTTCTCATCTTCTTTACCAAATTCCATATTAGTGATGTAGAGAGCATAACTATGGATTCTGAGACACGAGAGCCAAATTTAAAACCAAAAGTCCTTAAGGTCCATAGGTCCATAGGTCTTCGCTGATTGGCTGCCGCACCTATTCTGAATCAGGAAAATGGGCATAGTCACATGTCTGCATGCTGCGCACAGTAATGATGGGTAATTACCGGTGAATCGGCGACATGTCGTCTATGCGATACAAACATTTAGTCTACCTTCAGCTCTCATCAGTACTTCAGCTCATGTTTGAGGCGCCACAGTGACACATGTTACTATGTTCTTGGTCGTGTGTCAGTAGCCCAGACCGCCTGAACCCCGTGGATATGAAGCCTCGATCCATCATGAACAGACATGAAGACACCCAACGAATGTTCGAAAATTCCAGAATGCTACGTGTGCCGATGCCGGGCGTTTGCCTAGCGAGACGCATCGTGGGAATTTTAGATTTAACGTTATTGTATCACCCCTGCTGTACCGTGCTCGCGGGCTTCAGACATGATGGCAGTCCAGGGCCGAGTTGAACGTCATCGTCACAGAACAACCACATGGCATTCCTTCCAGCGAATGAGCGAAACAGCTTCTGTGAAGGCTGAATCAGCCTTGAATTAGTAAATCCAACAAGTCCCGGCAATGCGGAATTCGCACCCAACCGCGGAGATGGTGAGCAAACTTTTCCAAATTCGTCTGCATGTCATACGGGAAAGGCTTGGTGAGAAACTTCAATGCTGAGCTTCTAGGCATTGACATGGCTACCATGTCTTCTTTTGCACGGTGAGCGGAACGTGAAGATCATAGGGAGCTATGCTCTGCAATAGTTACAAGTATTAATGTTGCATCTCTTCGATAGTTCGAAGAATTAGCAGCGAACGTATCATGCGATTGGGATAGACTGATGTCTCGATTCGCTTACCGCATTAGGGTAGTGGTATTGTTCACCAAAAACCACCAACTCCTTCGACCCGCTTCAACCCAGCCGCCAGGGGATTTGAATTGACTCCACACGAATGCAAGAGATCATGTAGTAAATATCGATGGGATGCAACCCTCTGCAGCCTTATCGTTTCTCTGAGTAAGCATTGCATCCTACAACCTGCAATGCACAAATATGATTGGCGGAACCCAGGCTCCCACTACATCTATTCAGCAGCATAGATGTTTGAGTGCTTATCCTCCTACTCTTCATGGTGTAGTGGGATTCTCCTGAGTGCTGGCAAACCATCAGCCAGGGTACGTATTCCAGCCTCGTGAAGAGTCAACGGCAGCACCCTTTGCATGAAACCCAATTAACAATGCGTGGATGACCGGGAAATATTTTGGTCTCTCCACTTCCTCGTCATAACAGCAGAACTCAAGCTTTTGGGGTCCAATTCCAGACCTTCATCTACTTGGACAATTGCTACATAATTGGCGCGCGTCACCCTGCGGTCCAAATGACTGCCAATAGGAATTTCAAAGACGGTGTGACTGTAGATCACCTCTTCTTTCACCCCTGCCAGCCCTATGCCCTGATAGAGACAATGTGGAGATCATGGCGGTAGGGAACATCTCCTCATATACTACCATGTTTCCACAGGAAATCTAGAAGACACCAATTCCTCAGTCTCGTGGAACCTGATACATCTCCGTACCCATTATAGCCACATAAACGGTCTCACCAATATGGCTGATTCCAAGAACTGCTCCTCTGATTCCAAAGACAAGAATGATGCCGCATATTTGAAACGAAGAGAGCAGGTACGGCGAGCGCAAAGGTACGTATCCTCGGAAGAGCTTGCCTATATCAGAAACCTGACTAAATTGGTCACTATAGGACCCATCGTGAACGGAAAGAGGCATACATCAAAACTCTTGAGAACGAGGTTTTGCAACTGCGCACGAATGAAACAAGAATAGTCCGGGAGGGATCCGCGCTACAGGCAGAAGTCGAACGACTGCGGTCACTACTGGATCAGCAATACATCACATCGAGAAGCAGGGTCGATAGCGCAACCTCCGAACCTAGGCTGGGAGGTTTGGGACACGAAAGCTCTAGTTCCTGTAGTTCTCCACGGGAACGACTCCCTGAACGATTCTTAGATTCGCATTTTGAAGGCTCGATACCAATATCCCGTGGTGATAGGATCAGCCCCGAGTACAATGGGAGCTGCTCTATCCCAGAACTGCGATATCCGCGGCGGCCTTCTCCAATACATAGGGACGGCCTCATTTCTCGGCCTGGATCGAGTGCATCCGGTATTGTCAACTACATGACATGATGTCAAGTTCCTAGACTGACGACTGCAGAATGGGATCAAGTACCTGCATCCAGTTCATATCGAACTTCAACAAGTTCCGTACCCAGCATCGAGTTGAGCGAAATCGATTTCGCGCTAGAAGCCCCTCTCAGGTGAGTGAACTCACATCTGGTATTTACATACATGAGCTGATCAACTGGTTGCTTCAGTGCTCACTCTCCTCTGTCGCTGAACAGGAGTAATTCATTTCACTCGGACGATCACAACTTGACCGCTCCAGCACTCCATTACCACCAGATCTGCTCAACTCAAAGTATGGCTTCAACACCTGCTTCATCTTCGCCTGTCTATGCCGATGTCCATTCTGATCTTGGGCATCTGTTCGATTCTGTTCCGCATGAGCATGCAATGTCGAGCAGTGGCGGTGAACTTAGCTTTCGGGTACCAAGCCTGAGTAAGCCGAATGATAACGTCTCAAATGGTGTATACTGCTATGGATATGACGATCGAATACATTCATCTGAAGGCTGGGATATCTGAAATGAAACATGGCAAATTATGACCCTATTAGGAGGAGAAATCACACAGCGTACACTGTACTTCATCAGAAACCATGTAGAGACGGATCATTATTCATTGTATCTACACTATGAGGTGTTTCGGCGTATTAGCAGAATGTAATGTAAACTATATAGTGAATCTGAAGTTTGGATCTCCAAGCAGTATCCTCTCACCTCTGTCCGCCTGTCTGTTGCACCTGCGGAAGTAGATCGTGAGAATACCGACAGTGATGATCGTGAGCGCATTGCAAGTCATGCAGGCAGCGATGCCCGGAACGTACTTGGGCGCATCCTCAGTCCTGAAGATGAGCGCACCTGTGATCCCTCCAATCCCACCGATGGCCGTCAAACTAGCAGAGCAGTATGCCCTCCTCCACTGGCCACGGATGTTGTTCGCCTGATACGCCATGACCGCGGGAATGGCCGAGTTGGTGCCGGATACAGTGATGAAGACGCCGACGTACTGGCCCCAGGGGTTGTTGACAAACGCCATGATTGGGAGTCCGACGAGTGAGACCATGCACAGTGCGCACAGGACGGGGCCTCGAGTCTTGTACTTGTCGCTGAACCATGCTGCACCATACATGATGATGCCGGAAAAGGCATATGGCGGCGCACCGAGACACTGAGACATGGCCATGCTGAAGCCGAGATTGGTGGAGAGGATTATTGGGAGGAAGAATGCGAAACCGTAGGCAATGCTAGTGACAAAAAGAAGGATCATTGGGAAGCCGTAGATGTACCATTCCTATAATTAGGTTAGTTGGGGACGGCAGGTCACTCGGCATAAGACAAACATACAGTCGCTGGCTCTAAGAATTTCTTCCAGGTGAACGCCTCGGGCTCCACATCTCCGCGATCAGCGTTTAATCTTTCAATAACATGGTCTAGCTCGTTGGGCTTGAGGAAGCCCCAGCTTGGCTTGGCTTTTTCTTCATCGGGAAACTTGATAATGAATGAAATTGCAAAGATAGCCACTGCGCAGGTAATCACTCCTTCCATGATAAAAATCCTATCCGAGATGTCAACATCTTGAACGACTACTATGAAAACCGACTTACCATCGCCATCCGCGGATGCCGCTCGCCCCGTCCATCTGTTGTAGACCATAGGCAAGGATTCCAGACATTGCTGAGGCAATACTTCCAATGAAGTAAAAGAGCGAGTACCGACGAGCCACCTCGACTTCGTAGATTAGTCAACAAAGCAAACATTAGTCGAGTTTATGTGGAACATACATTTTGTATACCAGCAAGACAGCAGGTATAAACAACCTGGGAAGTATCCCGATTCAAGAGCGCCGAGAAGTAATCGCAGAGGAATCAATGTTGGCCAGTTTTGTGCAAAGCCGAAGCCAACGATTACACAACCCCAAAGAATACATATCCCAGGTAAAAAGAATCGTGGCCCTATTTTGCGGCAGAGGACGATCATGAAAGGTTGAAGGAGGATATATGTTATGAAGAAACACATGTTGACAAGGTTCTATCAAGGTCAGTCGAGCCCGTTGACTGTTCAGTCCACCTAGACTTCAACTTACATAGCCGTAACCTTTCGACATCTTGAGGTCTTTCAACATGCCTGCAATAGCAGCATTGCTGACGTTCTTGCGGTCCATGAGCGAAATGCCGTACATGGCTCCCAGAGCAGGAATCAAACGCCAATCAATCCGATGTCTGATGCTGGCCGACTCTTTCGGATCGAATTCAGTCGAACTGGTCGACAGAGATCGCTCTTCTCCGAAGCCCTTTTCGACATGTTCGAGACGCTCGACAGCCTCTTCTTTGGTATGATGAGTCGTCATCCTGAAGACAAACAATCACAGTCGAGAAGGGGATTGTTATCGAAGGAAGATGAATGAGGAAAACCAGATTGCGGATCTGTGACAATTATAGGAATCCATGAAGGGCTCACAACTCCGGGGAAAAGCCCCTCCCTTCATGAGAGTTGTCCCCACACAACCCGAACATCATGATACGATGAATGTATACCAAGGCTCCCGACCCACAGGCCCAGAGCTTCCCCGCAAAATGGATCGCTACTAAGAGTATGGAGCCCCGGATTCTGGCGTCAAGAACACGAGGAGGAAGAGATAAACACAGCATCATTCCATGTCCATCCCACATCACCATCGCCAATTCGGCTGATGAGCCGTGTTCTGATGTCTAGATAATGATAGCCAAGTAAAGCGTGGGTTGCATGGTGTCAACTTGTTGCCGTCAAGCGGTAGGCGGAGTCGCAACGGCGGTCCCCGACCTAACTTGTTCGAGTAAACACTCACATACAACCCGGAAAATGGACAGCCTTCCATTGACGGCAAATGTCTACCAAGAAGCTACGCGTGCAGCCAAGTTGAGGGGAGATGCTTGGGCCTTGATCGTTTTGAGTCGAAAGGATGATTATCCTTGTTTGTATAGGCTACTCGTTCTCATGTAGGCTACTATTTTTGCTATCAAGCACAACACTATTCAGAGAGACATTAAATCACTGCTCATAGTAGTGATATTCATTTGGAAGAATGAATGTATCTAATGACAAAGGCTTTATGGTGCATGCCACTTTGCATGTTCAACTTGCTGTGCCTGGTGCATTGTTTGGATTGTTCGACGCTCCAAACATCTGGAAAAGGTTCTCCAAATGGAAGGTAGATGGTCCGTCAGAAGGTTTTGGGCAGGAGATCGCCATTTTAGGCGACATGAGCCATTGGAATAACACTGACAGTCAAGAGCACACTCACACACTCTAAGGATGTTGCCCCCGGTCGCTATTGCTCATTGATTTGTATGACCGATCCCAAATGTAGTTGCACCTTGATCCATCCAGAACATTCATATGCAATATCACTCAACGTGGAACACAAATGATCTACTTACCGATCTTCATATTTCTCTACTTTAGGGCCCGACTGTCTGGATCTGTGTCTTATCTCCATGTATAGACGCGGAGGGACGATTAGTGTCTAGAGCAATGAATATACCTATTCTACTCAATCTGGTATGGTACTGTGTTCAGATGAACACATTCTTTATTTATCGCAACAGATCAGCCCAAAGGCCTAAAAGGCGTACTAATTATCATGCTCAAGTGATACTAGCACCTCAAATTCCGAATTATACATTATCATCGCTGCCAATCAGCATACACGGCGTGGGCGAAAACACCAAAGGGACCATGAAAAGGTTTGTTCAAGTTATCTTATTATTGTTGTTCTGACAACTATTCGTCTCTCTTACAGCCATCTTGGTAGCAAGATGTGTTGCATGCCCGCCCACCTGGCAGTGCTACTAGAAGGGAATATACACAAGGAAACAGACCGGTCGCTCTCAATGTCAAGGTCTGATAAAAAGAAAGGGTGGGTATACATGACACATAACCGAAAACTGATCGAGAGCCTTGTTGAAAACCGCGCTATGCACACATATGATGATTAAAAGAAAAGTAAATGGGGGGTATCCTCTTGGTCCTGTTCATCCTCTACTCCTGTTGATCCTTTTTGAATGTTTTTCTTTTTTTCTTCTTCGTTCCGTTCAAGTATTACAGAGCGTAGTTCTCTGCATGCAGGAATATCTCGTCCCTTGCGCTGTCGTTCCAGACGCTCCGTTGTAGCTCTGCGACCGTATCACTAACGGCAATGCGCATGCTTGGAGGACCGCAAACAAAAACGCACGTTCTCCGCCCGAAGTTCTTGCTTAGTTGGCGGAGGGTGAACGGTATATCTGGTCGTCCGTATTCGGTACTCCAGCCATCCTTCTTTTTCACGGCTGCGGGCAAGAAAGCAAAGCGCATGAGGTTCTTCTGGAATTCGGTCGGAGTCGATGGGAAGCCGAAGTCGAATCCTTGGATACCTTGTCCGTTGCCGCTTGGAGAAATAACATCCGGGTTGAAGGCGCCGCTACCAGCTTCGACAGCCTGGGAGATGTCGAGACTCAGATTGCGGTCCATGCGGCGTGCTGCTAACGATTGAGGAGATGGTGCCTCCAGGCTGGGGTTGGAGTGATTGCTGTGTAAGCTGGGGCGAGATAGATTCCTGTTAACGGGTAATAGATGCGCTTGAGGCAACGCGGTGATTGCGTCCTCATTCTCGCGACGTAGTTCCTTTTCTCTTTCGGGATCACCCTTTGCCTCATCCCTGATCAAGGCAGAATGTCGCTTAGTCGAAATACCGGAGATGCGATGATCCCGTGGGTCCCGATGATCCGCAATATTTTGGAAAGCGTCATTTACTTTGTCGTGAAAGAACATGCTGACGGGCCTGGTCGGAGTCTTTGCGCTGACCAATTGACCGCCAGCCATGCGTTTTGCGGCTGTAATGTAGAACTGACATTGAACGGAATCTGGCGGCGCAAATTCACGACAAATTCGCAACTCTTCCTTGAACCATTCCATAGTTTCCGGTCGCTTCAGTGCCCAGATAACGTGTATGTTGCGCGTCGCTGCCTTTCCGTCGCGCATTTTCTTGATAAGCATGAGAAGCTGCGAAATGATGGCAGTAATACCACTACCTCCAGCAATGAGAACAACGTCGTCGAACGCTTCCAATCTCCGTTGCATGCCACCGTACGGGCCATCGATAAAAGCGCGGTAGGTGTGCCAAGGTCCATGTTCCAAGGCTTTTTGGTATACCTTCCTCGTAAACCCGCCGAATGGCCTGAATACGAGAACCATGTCTCGATATCCTGGGCCATACTCCGAAGGAAAGTCTTCGTCGCAGAGCGAGGCAATTGTGAAAGGATGGTTTTCGAAGACAGAAATGCCCGGCATGCGAAGGTAGACATACTGTCCAGGCCTCCATTTCTTCTGGGTGGGAATAGTGATCTTGATGGCATTTTCAGGCATGATCGTCACAGCAGCCTCATCACCGACTAGCCAAGACATCCTGAAAGGGTGGGTCCAGTTGAGATAAAAGAGGCGCATGATGTAAGAAGTGAGCCATATGGCGAGTGTCGCGAACAGGTAGTGCCACGAAGTAAGGTAATTATGGCAATGCCAAAACAACATGGCGAGGAAGACAATCGCAACCGGAACGTGCAGTGTTACAAAGAGTTCGTACATGCGATGGCGTAGAGGAGAGAGTGAGTGAAGGCAAAGAAACCCAAGGGGAACGAGTGCAGCAATGCCTATGTTTGGTCAGACACGTTCTCGTTATTGAGATATTGCACTTACCCGTGCCGTATGCATAAAAGCCCTCGGTGGCGAAGAACGACTCGAAGACATGTCTCGCCCCTTTATCCCAGATTGGGGTAATATAGAATGGTACGGTGTGAATGATGCTCAGTGCAAGGCAAATGTAAGCACCCCAGCGATGCAACACATTAAGCCTTTCGTGGCCAATTCCTGTAATAAGAGTAATCATGTTGGCCTTCATGCTCAGACCAACGATCCAGGGCATCAATGCGACGGCCATCATGCCGGCTCGGATCGCCAAGGGCGGCGATCCATATCTGATGCTCTCTCGGAAAAGTGGTTGTGGGAGAAAACAGTACAGCATGCCTAAAGCGAAGGCAGCTGTTACGATTAAGCATACGCTTAAAGAAGGAAAGACGATTGGCCTCCATCCTTTGCGAACCTGGATCTGGCGTATTGGTCGATAGAATATGAATCGGAAAAAGGCGATACAGTTATTGATGGGGCCAACGGAGGAGACGGATGACTGCGTCTGTTGAGGGCCTGGCAGAGGACCTTCACGGGGAAAGAACTTCATTGTGGATTTGTCAGTATACAGTACCGACATCTCGTAGTCTGTGTCTGGAGAGGAGGTTGCCGAGGATTTCTGTACCTCTTCTTGGTGCAGCGCCGACCGGATCTTATCTGTGAACAGATGGTAATATCGAATGAAACACGCAAAGGCGAGAAGAGGTATGCAAAAGTACACATAGGCTAATGCGTACTTTCCACTTTGACTCCATGGATCCTGATGGGCGGCGTCAATAAGTCCCTGGGGGCTCGTCTTGTTTATTGGGATCTCTATCCGCTTCACAAGAGTCGAAGAGGCCTCCAACACTTCTCTCCCGGCCTGTGAAACCATTGATTCGAGTTGCTCTCGCGCAACGGTGGTCCCTTGCACTAGAGTCTCCAGAACTGCGGGCATCTTGAGTTCTGTGGAACGCAAGGTCTGCGTCCAGCTGTGTATTGAGCACTTGGAAACACTTCTGCCAGCAGAAGCTTGATTCTAGGCGAGGAACGTGCCTGGAGTCTGAGAGAAACAGCGAACGCTTGGAGGCGGCACTTTTCCAGCTTTTCTACATGGACTGCGAGTGCATCGGGATGGCAGATGTGATAATGCGACGAAGATGCAGTAGGAACGCTATTGGGTCGCGAATTGCTCGCAGCCACTCGCTAATCGCTTTATGGTCCTTGGTCGAACGCCTGCAGGCTGTCTTTGTTTGTCGTCGCAAACACCGTTTATGGGTGTAATTGAGGAAGTTCGTCTTGTATCAAGATGGAGGTAGAATGAAGGATGAAGGAGCGGGGAAGATGGCAGTACAAGACCATGCCCAAGCTTGATAAGATCGATCACAAGAGAGCGGGAGCATGAGCCGGTGTCTCATTCCTTATGTTCCTGGCTGAGGTGGAGAGCGGTGCAGGGACCAGCATCGCACAACCAAGTTGAACCAACTGGGGCAGGTATTCTGCCGCTC
The DNA here is from genome assembly GCF_010015735.1 of Aaosphaeria arxii CBS 175.79. Classification (NCBI taxonomy): domain Eukaryota; kingdom Fungi; phylum Ascomycota; class Dothideomycetes; order Pleosporales; genus Aaosphaeria; species Aaosphaeria arxii. Next base: position 1,107,997 of record NW_022983476.1, on the reverse strand, counting down.
ACGCAGCCCTCGACTCTTACGCTATTGGGCCAAGATGTGATAGTGAATTCCGAAGAGAGGGTCTGAGTAGGATTGATTTACGAAACGGGACAGACCCATGCCGTATTATCAACTCCCCTGCTCTCCACTACTCGAGCTTGCGAGAAAAACAAAAGTGACGGACCCTAGGCGATGTGGGCATGAGAGCAGCAGCAACCGAACTGGGGGTTATGAGTGGCAAGTCTAACGGGTTGGCAATAGCGACACTATACGGCGCCAGGGCCAGACTCAGACTGATTCCTGACTGTGCCAGCGGGAGGCGTTCACATTTGCAGCGGACGGATTCGACATCCCGCTACCCGAGCTGCGCTCCCCTCTTGTGGTCGATCATTAGATATTGCAATGATCGTAGGAAAAATAGCAATGGGTGATCTCCCTGTGCTGGTTTTGTGTAGCTCATCGTTTAGCGATATTGTTGCACGACAGAAGGATGATTGATTCATTCCATGAGCACCGTTACCGATGCTGAGGTCAGACAAGAGGTCGTGAGGCAGGCCCCAATGTCACTTTTCTGCACGGGAGCAGGTTCCAGAACAGCTACACAATGGCACCTAACAAGCGGGAGAAACAATATGTGTGCGTCCGAACGAGCAAGCCATCGCGTGGAAAAGCGTCAAATCAAGGCACAGATAGACACCGAGACGGTGGTTTTCTTCGTTCGCATGACTGAGCATGGCCAGCGAATGAAGGGGAGGAGAGGCAGGAAAGACTGGAGTCTAGGGAGAGACAATTCGTGCAAAGTACGAGTACGCGATTGGGGGACGGGACATGCATTGGAACCTGCAGTGAGAAAGAGAGAGCGGACATTGAGTGGTTGGACGAGGTTGGGAGGTTGGCAGGTTGGCTTTCTGATATTCGAACCCTCCATCGATTGGTTGTCATTGACTCTGTAACCGCCCGCATTGAGAGACGGTGGAAGCTTGAATAGGGGCTAACCCTAATGTGGGATGAACCGGGCCACGAGGGTTCCATCGAATCCACTGACCCTCATGGTCCTCATACTCGTCTCCTCATCTCCTCCCCCGAGTTCACCTCCTCACCCACCTCAAGCCCTCAAGCCCTCAATCAACCTATCTTATCCTGCCTCCGTTCACCGCATTAAACATCTTACCAATCCGTATCCCTCCCCCCCGTCTACCCTTGTCAACTCGCATTAACCACCAATCTGGCAGCATCGTCATCACTCTTCCCCTCATCATTGAGTCTGTACAGTATCTATTCGAACAAGATCTTCCCTCGTTTTAATGTCCAATCGAGGCACAGCACTATTCTGCCGTTCGCGGGTACTACCTCCCTCGAGTCTCTACCAGTCTCCTTCCCTTTCAAGTTTACTCCACAATTCGTCGCATTGACTTTCACACCGTTTCCTGCAATTGCTCGTCTCTACACGCCCTGTCCCGGGGTCTTCCAATTTCTCTCAAGTCAATTCAGTTGTGGATAAATAAGTGACCATCCCTGAAAGCCAACATAGGCGCTGAGACAATCATCTCCCCTGAAGAGAATCAGTCTGGGAGAAAGACAAAGAGCGCGCGCGAGGCCGTTTCTCAGGGCCACGGACATGCATTGCCGCCAGCCCTACAGCAATCCCTCGGTGACGTCTGGCACATATCTCTGAACATGCTTTCTGCTCGACCTCTAGATCGCCAGGCACAACGCACAGTGCCCACACAGGCTCGGGGTGGCTTCAGCATGTTTCGCTACCTGCAATTGCTTACCGAAGGCCTGCAGGTTCTGGCAAGTGGACCGCTTCTCGAAGCGCTTTGTTGATCGGAGTACGTACAGATGGCCTATGAAGCCAGAAGGATTCAAGATGCACCATTCGCCCGGCCGATTGTGGGGTCCATGTACGGAGTGCTCCTCACAGTGTGAATATGTGCTGGGCTGCATCTAGCGAACAGTGCAGGCCATGTGTTCGTGGCATGTATTGACCCAGCGGGCCTGTGGCTTTCCAACGTGCGCTTCCATCACCAGCTCAACTGTGCCACATGCTCTTCATCAACTAACCGCCCGTGACGCCTGCGAATACTTGAAAGATAAACGCCTACAGTCCATGTCCGGCGCCGTCTATCCATCACAAAGTCCTTCCCTTCTTTCAGTGCACTAACACTCGGATCGATCTCACCGTTTTCCTTCATCAATCTCAATACCTGCCGTACAACTTTCTCCCAATCTATTCTCTCCCCTCCTCAACCCTTTCCCCCCCGTCACCGCATCGTCATCCCCTTTGCCCGCCGTAAGACTCCAATAAACACCACAAGGCACTTTTTCCTCTCACCAAGACGCCCCGCGGAATCTTCCGTCCATCCTATGCCTGCCCGCATCTCACCGCATGCGTCCGAAGATCCGTTTCGAAACATCCACCCAATCACACACCCTCGTCAAACGAACCCAGAACTTATCAATAGAAACATTTACATTTCTCCCTGTAGGGCATATACCTAGGTATGTATGTACCTATGCACGCACGCACGTTTTATCCCATAACTATCTCTCGTGTAACTCGACTATTGAGCCCAGACATGCTCTGGTAGGGCAGAACACCTCGCGTAGATGCAAAAGCCTTTCCATTAATCTAGCGAAATCTCTCTCCAACGCCTATTCTGACCCAAGATCTCTATTCTTCTTCTTGCGTGATTTGGCGTGGCCAGCTGGGGACCCCCCCAATCCCCTGTTGCACCTTCCCCCTCTTTCCTCCACCCCCGGGGACACCGAGTACACAGCAATCGCTAAGAGGACAAGCTCGGGGTTTGAATGTCTCTTATTGCATGATATATAGCATCCATCCCCAAGTGGTAAACGAGCGAAAGGCAAAACTGCAAAGTGACGATGGGTGGTGGATTTATTTTTAGTCCTCCGCCTACAACTCTTTCCTTCTAATGTGTATCTTGGATACCTAGAGAGTAGATGTGTATGTTGTATGTAAGGCCGGCCATCACTATCCAGGGCTAGTTTTGAAAATCTCCGATGGAGGACGGCTGGTGTAGTTCACGGCGGGCGTTATGCAGGTACGTGTAGTGTGGATTGTGGAGATGAATTGGGGTTGAATTTATTTTTAAACCTGCGCTCAAGCTTTGCTGAAAGCAGAAATTTGGTAGATGTATATTTTTGATCGTTATCCAGTTGCGAGATTCGCGAAAAGGGGAGAAAGGACTGTGCTGTATTTGGGAATTTGGGGAGATGAGATTGTTGGTTATTTTGCGTGCGAGAGTGTAATATCGCTAGATTCTAGTTATGGATTGCTTCTAAAAATTTGCACACCCAAGATCGTTTGCTTTTTTGACACCTTTCCCGCCTGAAGGTGAATATAGTATCATTGATATTCACAATATAGGCGCTCTGCCGGTCAAGTAAGCCTCAGGATCCTTCATCAATATCTCACATGCATCGCCAAACGTCAGTACCCCCTTTCTATTCAAGAGCTGTCTGAGCGTGGCGAATATCTTCGCTGGCCACGCGAGGTACTTTTTTAATTCGCCCTCACTGTCTTCTTCATCATCTTGTTGTAGCTCGTCCAGCTGTTTCTCGCACCATTCCACCATGGCTGCGATCGGATGTTGCATGGCGGCGGGAGGTGCAGATAACGGCGAGACGATGAACCTGACTGACATGAAGTACAGCATGACGATACACCCGACCTTGTTCGTGGGAGCTAGTAATTGCATGACTTGGTGCTGCGGTCCCGTGGTGAGAAGTAGAAGGGAAGACATGAGTGCGTCGAAGGAGTGGTCGGGCCGTGGTTGGGTTTGGTCTGGCGGTGGTTCCAGTATGGAGTCAATTCCGTGTTCTACAATGCTTTCGAAACTGAGGGCTGGGTTTGCGTGGATTAGAGGGTTGCTGATGCTGGCGAGTTGTGAGGGGACAATGACAGGTGGGTGTATCCGCTCTAAGGATAGTCCTGGTGAGTTGTAGTTCAACAGTAGAGGCGAAGAAGGGTCGACGAGAATTGGTGAACAAACAGGTGATGTTGATGGAGTGAGTAAGGGACGGATGCACCCCACTAGTTGAGCAAATATTGCTCTTTCAAGGGGTCTTGCTTCGTCTAATAGAGGGACAAGGAGGGTTAATGCCCGTAGGGCTCCACGTGCAAGTGGTTGATTCATGGCCGGGAAGTTTATGAGCCTCCTTTTAAGGCCAGAGCTCTGCATTTTAGGGTCGACTTTGAAGACCCCCGGCAGGCCACCGTCGACTATCAATTGCGAAAGGAGATGGCAACCACGAAGATTGACAATGTGGTCGAGGAAAGCGTCGGGTATATAACCTGCTTGGAAAGCAAGTAAGAAGGAAGTTGCTAACATGACGTGTGCTTCTTCGGCGATTGGCGGCCACCTAGTGAATGCTTCCTCTAGGCCAGTTATTGCTCTATGGCGGTGAGATAATGCAACTCCATGTTGAGTGTCTGTCGATATCGAAGAAAGGTGAGAACTTGCAAGCGCAAGCATTGCATGCATCAAATAGTCATACTGGCATAGTCAGTGAAAAGTCCATCTGGATTAAGTAGTGATTTACCTTATGACTATATGCTGGAACCTCAGTGGCCCACCTTGTCTCCATCTCTTCAGGTATGAACGGATGAGCAGTGATTATGTAATGGTGAAAGAGGCGCATGTCGTTTGCAGAGTAGATTGGTGTATCAGAAAGGCGGACAGATTGGCGAGGACTCTGTCTTTTGATCATTTCGCCGACAATTCGATCATGCTGTGCAGCCTTGAAGACCCTATATACAGCCTATTAGCATGAATCACTGGAGCGTACTATGAGTGTCTTGGGGCAGCATACTTTGGATATCTACAGACTGTGCCTTTCTTAACACAATGTGCACATGACGGCCACTGCTCTGGACACTATTCTAGTGATTAGTAGGGGACGTCTCTCTCTAAAGGCCTAGTGCCAAGATACCTTGATCTTTCGTTGTTTGCATGATGTACACCCTAGTCTGGATTTCGTATGTCCCTTTCTCTTTCGAGCTGTCGAAGTGGACTTTACTGCATTAGGGGTTGAGGAAGACCTTTGGAAAGTATCAATACTAGAGAACATCTGGAGTGGTACCATGCACATACTGTGGTGATTCACTTTGTTCGTCTGCTTGCAATGGAATTGACAGACTGGTATCGGTATGTAGTTTCTGCACAACGGCTGCACCTTCCTGTACTCTAGTAACAATGGCTTCCTGTTCGAACAAGTTTCCCATGGACGGGACGGCCAGCCAGCCATCGAATAACTCTTCAGAGAACATGGCGTATGCGTACTACACGGAACCAGGATTACGCGAGGTTGAGAGAGCGGAGAAAAGGCTGTGACTACATGAGATTGATTGATGATGTATGTTCAATGGAGTTTGAGCAGCATGTTGCAGGAAAGAAGCACCGAGGTTTCATGACGTTGATACCATCTGGAATCACCCGTAAGCCCTTGACTATAGGACTGTAGTCTAGCGTGGACTATGGGGCGGAGTGCTGTACTGTGTATGTATGGCTGGAGTGCACTAGATCGGTACTAAACGAGCAATCCGAGGGGAATACGAGACTCGAAGTCGGCGGTTCCAAGCACCGATGACCCGGCGAAACCAGCCGCACGTGCCGTTCCCGACTTGATGGTCAACTGTCAACTGTACCTGTGGTCCTCTATATTAATTGTTCATCCATGGTCCATCCCATAGGTACCTACCTAGGTAAGTTATCAAACTCGGTCGGATCTTTACATAAGTATAAGTCTGTACTCCGAACACACATGTACCTAGTTCTGCATCGAATTTTCATGAAAATCTAAACTATCACATACGTCTACTTGGCTCACCCTATCGTATTGAAGGCATTTCCCGTTCCACGACGCCAATGTTTACAACAGACTTCCTAGAAATCGACCAGATACCCCTCCACCAACAAACAAACAATCACTCTTTGCTCAAAAATTTCTCTTGAATTGACGAGCGGATAATGCGGAGTGTTGCGAACACGTCCTCAAGAATTTGCTGGATTCAGCGTTGTCTAAATTGACATCGGTGACCCTGTCGGAAGCCTGGACCATGAGGTTGCAAAGGGTTCAATACGTAATGCCAGTGCGGCTTTGCTGATAGGAACAAGCACGAATTCCTTCTACGAACAACTGGCGGTCGACCGTTAACGCATATTGGCTAAAATGAAGTTTCTGAGTGATTAAATGGAGTAAAGACTTTTAGTGTTGCAATTGTTGATACACACATGGCCGGGATTCTGGAAGGATTGAAGAAGCTTCCATCTGTGTTAAGTATTGACGGGCTCCAACTGGGGCTTGGCGTGCTCGGGGGAACTGGGCGTCGATTGCGTTGGCTTCACCGCATGACGATCCTCCTCGTACTTTACAAGTAACAACCACCACCTCGCCTCACCTTCGTACTCCCGTTGCCATTGACCGTGCCATCGCCATTTCTGGTGTCGACACGCACACGCACCATATCCCTGGCGCCAGTGCCAGCGCTGGCTTCTCATGTGCTGCCTAATCGCGCACAGTTACCCCCGCTGAGCCATACCTCATCGCCCTCTATCTAGCACACGACCTCCCACCCTACCTCGCCGCCCGCTCAAAGCCGCTTCTCATCGGACCAACGCCGACATGCCCTCGATTCTCTCTGACGACGACAAGCAGACGGTCAAGCGTACTGTACCCAAAGCTAACAACAAGATCCATGCCGTCGCCGTCGCCAAATTGTACATCGCCTACCCGGACCGGCACCGATGGACGTATACCGGGCTCCAAGGGGCAGCTGTGCTAGCCAACGATTTGGTGGGGAATACTTTTTGGATTAAGCTTGTCGATGTATCTGTGAGTTGAGCTATTCTGGGCAAGGTCGAGCGTCAAGAGCTAACTTGGGGAAAAGCCCGCAAGCCGTGGAGTAATCTGGGATCAAGAGATCTACGATACCTTCTCGTACAATCAAGACCGAACCTTCTTTCACACTTTCGAGTTGGAGCAATGTATGGCCGGTTTGTCTTTCAGCGACGAGAAAGAGGCAAAGACTTTCAAGAAGAAGATGGAGGATCGCGAGAAGAATGCCCATAAAAACACAAAGAACAAGCCCTTCGGAGCTTCCTTGGGCACAGGTTCGAGTTTGAATGGAAACACCAACCAGGGACATAGCCATAGTCGCCTGGGCGGTCTATTCGGACACAGGCACTCGACCCCTACGCAACAACCTCAATCCATCATCCCGCCTGCGAATGTCGTCTCGCCGTCCCGAACAACCCATTCGAACACGTCTGCATCCAACCCATCGAGCTCAAGGAACTCCGCTATCGACACAACAGATCCCTCATGGCAGCCATTACTGAAGGAACTACTTGCTATGGGCATTACGGAAGATCAAATCGAGGAGAATGCCGACTTCATCAAAATGTACATTGAGCAAAAGAAGGCACAAGAGAAGGTTTCGGACGAGAAAAAGACGAGAGCACCACCGCCACCACCCCCAAGTGCACCTCCTGCCAAATCCCTCAGCCCTCAAAATACAGGTGGATCGAAGCGAGGACCTCCTCCGGCGCCTCCGCCAGCACGAAGGACTGGCACGCGGTCAGACATGCCCACCGTCAATCGTGCCTCTTCCTCGAGCCCAGTACCGTCTCCTCCCAGACAACCGTCTCCACCGCCCCCAGCTCCAGCAGGCCCTCGATTCCGTGCTCCCCCGCCCATTGCAGATGCAGGAAAATTTGCCCACGAGCCACCCGCTCCTCCTGGCCGAGCCCGAGCAGCATCCAATGTGGCCAACCCAGGACCACCTCCTCCCCCACGGCCACCAAAGACTCCCGTTGAGGACGAGGAGAGGGGCTCGGCCACGAAATTCGGGGTACCACCTCCATTCACAGGAAATAGAATTCCCTCATCTGGCCCACCACCTCCCCCGAGTCGCGGACCAGTCCCTCCACCACCTCCTGCTCGTGAAGTGTCAGCTCCAGTCGTCCATGCAGCGCCGCCCCCATTGCCGCCGAAAGCTCCAGGGGCTCCTCCACCTCCTCCGCTTCCACCAACGAACAATGTGCCTCCGCCCCCTCCTCTCCCTCCTTCCTCGTCGCGACCAGTGCCAGCGGCACCCACAAATGCGGCACCTCCACCTCCACCGCTCCCTCCCATGAACAATGTACCTCCGCCGCCTCCTCTACCATCTTCTGCTGCTCCTCCACCCCCTCCCATGCCAAACAAAGCCGTACCCCCGCCGCCACCCATGCCGAACAGTGCCGTTCCCCCACCGCCTCCCATGCCAAACAGCGCTGTTCCTCCGCCACCCCCCATGCCAAACAAGGCTGTCCCTCCCCCGCCCCCCATGCCAAGCAGCGGCGCTCCTCCCCCTCCTCCCCCTCCGCCTGGTGGACCGCCGCCCCCGCCGATGCCACCCACTGCCTTACCGAAAGCTCCAGCAGGACGCGACAACCTACTGGCAGATATCCGAGGCGGTGCACGGTTAAAGAAGGTCTCCGACTCCGAGAAGAGAGATCGAAGTGGTGCTGCAGTACCTGGTCAGGAACCTTCGGCAGGTTCAGGTGGTGGAGGTGGCGGTGCGTCATCTGGCGGTGCAGACACTGGGTTAGCGGGAGCTTTAGCCAGCGCTCTCGCTGCAAGGAAGAGCAAAGTTAGCCATAGCGGTAAGTCTCGTGTACCAATTGGGTATTGAGAATCATCTACTAATGATATGTGTGCAGACGACGAAGACGACGGCAAGGATGACTGGTAAATGAATTGCAATTGAGTGCTTGGAAAATCTGGATTCGTCATATATGCCTAATGTCTTAGGAAGTATTTTATCAGATCTGCAACAATTACGTTGATGCATGCGTTACTAGAGATGCGTAGAATCGTGAGGTCAGCAACCTAGACAACACGATGAGAATTTGTCGGTGGGACAGTACAAGTACGAAGGGTGCAAAGTTGATGGAGTAGATAACAATGACGTAGAAGATTGGGAAGTGGGAGTAGCAATGGAAGTAGCATTGAAAGAGATGAACAGATATTTTGAGAGCAAGGCTGTGGTCTGACTACACGGCCTACTGATCGGCACATTGACGTTAACAAAATTATGTATCTATATACCTGCACATCTCTAACCATATAAAGCACTGAGTGCGAATGCGCAAGTGGACTGTGCTGTGCCGTATACGTACAATTGTATTCGTTACGATTTGTCGTTAAGTACGGGCTATGCAGCGGCCAGCCTGTGCTTCCCGTGGTGCTGGGCTATGATCGGATCAGTGCTCAATGTGCGCGCCAATCATAGGGCCCTTTGGTCCAAGTTTCGAAAAGGGACGAACACCCTTCATCTTCATTAGTCTTACAACTGAACGCGTAACGGAACCAGCCCAGCCCAGCCACGACAACGGCATCATGTTTGACGTTCGGAGCTCAGTCCTGAAAACCTCAAAAAGAAATGAAATGCGGATCGTGCTTAGTGACCAGTTCCAACTTCATGATATCTCTCCCCATAGGTTGGCAGGTTGAATGTTTTGCATCTCAGCTCGCAAGAGACTCCGCAAATGTGTGCTGCATATGTATGTACAGAAACTACTCGTATAGGCAATCCAGGTCCCATAACCATCCGAGCTTATTGCTGACAGCCCCGAGGAAAGGCCTCGCTAGTAATTAAGGCAGACACCAGACGAGATGGGACGTGATGGCGTCCGTTTAAGCACCCAACCTTGCCCTAACGACGAATGATGTCCGGGTGTGGCATAGCATGGGGGCACTGCTTGATTTCGAACACCACTTTTAGCCCCCAAGCTCGACAATGGCAGCCTGATAGTCGTACATAAGGCCGGCAGAGACACTAATACATAAAAAATGCTTGTTGACATTCATTGCTCTTCGCCTTGATACTCCATCAACATCATCACGAAAATGGATTCACAGCAGTTGAATGATGCGAAGCTGCAGCCAGATCCGCTCTTCTCCCACCCTCCGACTTCGATACGCGCAGGCGCACACGATGAGAGTCAATTCGCACCACAGACTGAAACCAACCCATTAGAAGTACGCTCAGCTTCGTCTGTTCAAGCTACCCCAGATTATCTAAACCGTGGAGATCCTTTCAAACAGCATACACAACATGGAGATGAACCGCCTCCGCCGTATGAACTCCAAGATCCATCAAACGCCCCAGCTTCTGCAGATCCAATTGAGTATGCCTTGAGGAATCATCCGTATCCGGCCGTTGCCGGACAGCAGAGACTCCCGCTGAGTCGAGGTCAATCAATGGCAAGTCAGAGTTCGAATTCCACAATTGCGAATTCGTTAGTACCATCGCCGCTCCATGTTATACCTGCACGAGCACCATCAAGTTCAAGGGCACCGGAACCAGCTCAAGCGTTCTCTTCAGCGAAGGCTCGCGAGGCTGGCTTCGAAATCGAGCCAGATCACAGAACACCCCAAATGTCTAGCTCAATGTCAAGCTCGACCATCAGTGCCAGCAGTCTCCCTAGGATAACGATTCTTTCTTCCACAGAAGCCCTCCAACATACCCGAGAACCAGGAAAACTCACTGCTTACTTGATACCATTTCCCAAACCACGACTAAAGGATGTGCAACCAGGAGGAGTCCCCGATCGATTCCTCGTCTTCACGCCGCTGCCACCACCACTTGCTAAGCCAGCTCCGGGGGAGAAGGAGAATGGCTGGCGGAAGACTCGACGACAGTGGCAAGAAGACACCAGAAAAGGCCTGATGAGGAACGCCTCACTGGCTACTTGGGCTGGGATGAAAGCGAAATCTTCCAAGCTCCTTACCAAGAGCGTAGACTTGACTCGTTCCTCGAATGTCGAGTTCTTGGATAGAGTCGCTGCTGACTCGATTGCGTCTGTAAATGTGGACGAGACATCCGCATCCGCCTCGTCGAGGGGCATACCTGAACCCACCCAGGGCGCTGTTGAATTGCCTTCCCCCGTGCCCACTGCGGCTCCACACGGAGTCGCCGAGCTCGAATCACCACTTCATCCTTCCATGCACGCAGGCATTGCGGAATTGGAATCACCAAGCAACGACGCTATACCAGCAGGCGTGGCCGAACTTCCAACCCCCATAGGACCGCAGGAAAAGATAGCCTCTCAGAATGCATTACCACCATCATCCATCATATCTCCAATGCGAACAGGAACGACTGCCAGAGCCCCACCCCCACCAGCCGTGATCTCGCCAATGTCCACAGGATCTTCATATCGCTCTACAACTTCCGACTCATCCACTCAAATCGGATCCCCAGCACCTAGCAGATCGTCAAGCATCCCAATGCCAGCAGGAGGAGCCGTAGAGCTCGATGCCCCGGTACCTTCCGCCGCGCAAATCGGCCGCATCGAACTCGACACGACTCCATCCTCCACCGCAACCACACGTACCGATTCCATCAACTCCCAAGAAAAAGAAAAGGAGAGGGAAAAGATCCTCGACCAACTAACTCTAATCTACCCCCCCTCCATCGCCCTCCCGCCCACAGAAATCCGCAAAGAGTTCCTCGACTCCCTCACCCGGCTCGGCGACCGCTCCCGCAAAGACGCCTACAAGGCCTCCGCGATTCTCCCCATCGCCGCGACACTCGATGCCTCTCTCATCGTCACGCTCGGCAGCCTGTCCGAGGTGTCCGGCATGTGGGCCTACAACTCGTTCCTCGGCGCGAAGGTCAGCAGGAAGCTCGTCCGGGGCATCGAGATCGGCGGCCGGGATCCCTCCACGCCGGACCTTTCCGCCGCACAGGTATCCAAGACGCCGCTCTGGAAGAAGACGCTCACGAAGGCGCAGGGCAAGGAGAAGGAGAGGGAGAAGACGGACGAGGAGAGGAGCATCGAGCTGTGCATGCAGGAGAGCGCGCAGGTTGAGATTCTGAGACGGTATCTAGAGCTTGCGTGCTTGGAGGCCGACTTCCACATGTTTCCGCAAATCGAGGCGGCGGCGGGAGATGTGAGCGAGGGGACGGTGCTGGAAGCGATTGGGTGGCGGCCTACGAGGAGACAGGGCAGGGATTTGGAGTATGAAATGAAGGAGAAGGTTACGACGACGTTGACGCCTGAGCAGGATGAGCAGTGGCAGAGGAAGGAGGCGAAGGCGGATGTGAAGAAGTTGTTTAAGAAGGGGGCGGTGGAGTGGGCGGCGTGGTGTAAAGCGTTTAATAAGGACCCCGAGGGTGCTTTGAGGAAGTAATCGAATATATGTTTAGTGTAGACGTGTAGAATATAACACAATCTGGTTCGATAGACCGATCAATACGCGTATGTTTAGCTCAATTCTTCCACAAATAATAGTGCTACCAGTAAAGCTTCCTACAATTACTATTAGGCCCTCAGCACCCCTGAACAGCAGTTTCCATATCAGAAATCCGATATTGCTTCCAAGATTTGGTAGTTGCGATGCAAAAGCCCATCAGGATATCAAGCAGCCCTGCACAAAGGGTGGCAATGTTAATGATCTCGCATGCGCCATTTCACAGCTAGAATTGACTAACAAAGCACCGAAGGAATACCGAAATCTGCCGTCAATCAAAGGATATTTCCAATGTGCAAATGGCACCTAAGAATTCTTCTTTTGCCAGACTGGCATATGGTCAATACAAGGACGATCAAAGATTGAGAACTTATGGAACCTGTACTATGGTGTAGACTGCACTGTGACGTTGATTCTCTGATTGCAATTGACGGATGTCAAGGGATCTAACGATTGAAACTTTGAAATACTTTGGGGCATTCCTTCCTAAAGTTAGGAGTACTCATGGCGTACGAATAGGAAATCCTGTTAAACTAGGTAGAGTAATTCTCGCATGAGGGTCACACTTCACGGCAATGCATGTAGATATGGTCATGTAAGAACACTTTTTGATCGTGATACGTAACAGTCAGAACGTCATCTAAAGTCTACCTAGGACTCCACATGAGTTTAATTAGAAATCTAGTTTTTAACGTAAAGGTCGACATATTGGTCAATGTCCATATTGTCGAGCGCCTTGGTATCCTGGGCGAGGCTGACGAGCTTGTCGACGTGCTCGGCGGGGTAGTGAGGACCGAGATGCCTCTTGTACTTGGTGAGGATCTCTGGCTTAGCCTCTTCACGTCGCCAGCGGTGGCCAAGAGGAGCCTCGACAACCTCCTCCTCGAGGACAGTGCCATCCTTGAGGGTGACGGTAAGGGCGTTGGAGATGGTGCGCTTCGCGGGGTCATGGTAATCCGCGGTGAACTGGGGGTCTTCCACACAGCTGATGCGCTGGCGGAGGGACTCTACGAGCTGTGAAGTGGCAGCCTCGCTGTCATCGGGGTAGTCGGTGGCCTCGAGGCGGTTGAAGACGAACATAGTGGAGACCATGTACTGTACAACGCATTAGTTGTGCCAATTTGTATACTCTGATGTACAATCTTACCTGGACGCAGTGGTCACGATCAGCGAAGTTCTCCATGGGCTTGAACTGCTTGTCAATGATGCGGATGCAAGCCTCGTGTGTGCGGTTAACAACACCCTCGATGTCCTCAGCGGACTTGCCCATGGCCTTCAACTTCTTGTTGAGACGCTGAGCAGCCTCAACAGCGGTCTGGGAGTGGAACTCAGCTGGGTATGAGACCTTGAAGAGGACGTTCTCCATGACATAGCTACCGTAGCCTCGCTGGAACTGGAACGGCTTGCCGCCGAAGTTGACGTCGTAGAAACCCCAGGTGGGGGCAGAGAGGACGGTTGGGAGACCAGGCTCGCCCTTGAGAACCTTCAAGGCAAGGTCGACGGCCTTCTGGCAAGCATCACCAGCAGCCCAGGACTTTCGGGACATGGTGTTGGGAGAGTGTCTGTAGGTCCTCATGGACTGGCCGTCAACCCAAGCTTGAGAGATAGCGTCGCGAGTCTGGGCCTCGTTGAGACCGAGCATCTTAGACACAACAGCAGTAGAGGCAAGCTTGACAAGCACGACGTGGTCCAAGCCAACCTTGTTGAAAGAGTTCTCCAGAGCCATTACACCCTGAATCTCGTGTGCCCTGATCATAGCCTCAAGCACATCCCTGACCTTGAAGACCTTGCCGTTTCCAAGATTTCCTCCAGCCTTGTTTGTTCGGGTAATCCAGTCAGCAGTTGCGAGAATAGCACCCAAGTTGTCGGAGGGGTGACCCCACTCGGCCGCCAACCAGCAGTCATTGAAGTCCAACCAACGGATCATGGCACCGATATTGAAGGCACCTAGGATAGGGTCGAGCTGGTAGTTTGTTCCGGGTACTTTGGTACCATTGGGGACAACGGTGCCCTCAACAACAGGGCCGAGGATGTTCCTGCATTGCTCGAACTCGAGAGCCTTGAGACCACAGCCAAGGGTGTCGAGGAATACCCAGCGAGCGGTGTCGAACTACGTATATTTGATCAGTCATTTACGATGCCATTGTGTTCAATCAAATACCCACTGCGAGCTCTGAGTCGATTGGGGTGTTGTGGATGTAGCTTGCGATGTCCTTGATCTCGGGATCATACTCCCGCTTGCTAGGGACCGGCGGGGCAGCGCTCTTGAGGGAAGACATTGTCGAGAATGGAGCTGCAACAGCAGTGCGAGTAGGAATCGGTGTAGAAAGAGTAGATCGGAATGCAATTGGCCTGATTGCTCTGGAAGTGATGGTTGACCGCTGTCGAAGGGTCCTGGATGCGGTGCTGCACAGGTTGCGACTGAAGGCCGACATTGTTTAAGTTAGCTTTTGCCGTACCCTGACGACCTCAATGCAGCTTTTGAAAAGGAAGGAGGGAATTGCCGTACGGGTTTTATTTGAGGCGATACTGGCTTTTGAGTGGCCTGGCTGAATAGAAACTGTGGTAGCACGGAGGGGAATTTCTACAAGCCGCAGACAACCGAGGTCTGAGGGGTGCAGATATCCGACAGACCGACTAGCTAGCCCGACTCTAAGCTCCTGGGACTTATAGTTGTTCAGACTGTTATTTAGAAAATATAATTCTGCAAGGGAAACATTAAGAACATCTACTAGTTGACTAACTAAACTTCATTGCCTCGCCGGAACTGGGGCTGAGGCTCGGAGCGGGATGTTTCTATCGTCCTCATATGATCTAACCTCGCTAGACTTCATCCAAGGCTGTATCCAACATTCACAAGCACTGTTATATTACCCCGCATTAGTTTACCAAGTCGTATGTAGCGGAATCGATCGCGCACATGGAAAGTTACTCTACATATCCCGTGAATCAAGATCACCCCGAAGCGCCAAGAGCTAGGCCGGAGGTACAATGTCGGAATGGAGTGTTGAATGAGGATGCTTTGGGCTTCTCGATAATTAACCTACCCAGCTCTATCGTCACATTCCTTCCACTGCAGACACAACCAAAAGCATCAATTACTTCCACGCTTACGCCAATCACCACTTTTGCCAATTATCACAATGGACCATAGGGGTAACAAATCCCCACCAAGAAGACGTATCAACGTTGTCTGGCTACTATTCCGGGAGCTTGAAATTGACGAATGTATTGTGTTCACATAGGTATCAGCGCTTTCATTGTCCTCCTAAGATTCTGTACGGGTTGCGGCACGACTTTGCCGGCTCCTAGGTTTGCTCTATCGGGTTTATACTTCAGGCCCATCCCTTTGAGCTCTCGATGGTCTGTACGTCGAAATCTCCCGCTCGTGGATGTAGCCTTTTCTAAAATCATCATCGCATGCAACGGCTTTAATCAAACTGCGTTCCTGTGAGCATACTAATGATGAAAGTTGACCATATTGTACTTACTGGTGTGAGGAACGATTCGGCCACAAAACGGGCTCGTGCATTGAGCTGGCATTGTTAGCATTGTCCTCGTTTGCGCCAGGGGGGTGCATCAACATACGAAAAGCTTCATCTCCGAGATCTCCTTATCAACCTCTTCCATGAATTGGATAATGAAATCAACAAGTTTGTGCTTTAACATCTCCTCTGTGTGGAAGTTTGTTACCAAAAAGGAGATATCATAACCCTGGTGCTATTGTTAGCCATTGTATCAAGTCCGCGACTGCCCGGCTGCTGTGTACCTTGACTGGCTTCCGCCGGAGGATGAAGAATGCCTCAGCTCGCTGAGTCAAGAAGCGCGTGAACTTATGAACCAAGATATGTTCGATTTCATCGGCCTGCTTGATCTTTATGCTAATTCGCACACTGTTGATACTTGGCTCAATAAAGACCTTCTCATTTTCGTTCCTTGATACCGTGAGCGGGTTTAGGAGTACCTCCGGTGAGCTTGCAGCTTCGATCTCGGGAACGTTATGCCTCTCGGAGGCTTGAGATGCGAAGTTCGAGAGGGAGAGGGCGGCGGTCAGCGACGAGCGTACGCATTGTAGGTAAGGTCGGAGGGATTGAGACTATCCGGTATCAGCGTGCTTCGACATTCTGGAGCAAAAGAAGGCTCGGAGGGGTCTCACCATATTTGCTGGAGCTTCAAATGTAGCCCGAGCTCGATTCGAAAGGTACTGGTAGCTTGAAGCGACTTATCCCCTTCCAATATGCCAGTTTCAGGCACCACGTCGTGGCGGGGGAAGATTGAAGCTGGGATCAGCGGCGGAAGCAGTGGCGCTAGTGGCCTCGGCGCGACTGACGTTCCGATTGTTTCGATGGACTGCCATTTCGCAACACATTCGCCCCACGAGCCACCTTAAATACTCCAGCTTCACCTTCCTTTCCCTCGACACTGATCTTGATAGACAACTGATTGCATCGTCGAGATCATCATCGAATTCATCATGGCTGCTATACCAGGTTAGTAAGATCGCTCCGATGCCCCGCCAAGAGAGCTCGCTGATAGTTTATAATCATAGTGGTTGTGAAACATCAGGGCAAGAAGTACGATGTTGAGGTCGACCCTACTTCCAACGGCGAGACCTTCAAGTATCAGCTCTTCTCTATGACTGGTGTCGAGCCAGACCGACAGAAAATCCTCGTCAAAGGTGGCCAACTCAAGGATGACGCCGATATGTCCAAGCTCGGTCTTAAGCCCAAACAAACCATCATGATGATGGGTACGCCCTCCGGAGACATGAGCAATATCATCGAGAGACCCAAGGAGAAGATTAGATTCTTGGAGGACATGACCGAGGCCGAAGCTGCGCAGGCTGAGGGTGCTACTCCATCAGGTCTACAGAACTTAGGCAATACTTGCTATATGAACTCTACCCTACAAACTTTGAGATCTATTCCAGAGCTTCAGGAAGAGCTTCTCCGGTATTCCGCAAGGTATGCTCGTAAACGAGAAATATCTCTGACCTCCCATTAACACTTCTTAAGCAACGCCGGATCAAGCTCCGTCAACCAACTTAGCCAGTTTGGGCTCGGCGGCCTCGGTGCGTCGATGGATCTCACTGGTTCCCTCCGCGACTTGTTCAAGCAGATGTCCGAGACTCAGCAAGGTTTCCCGCCGCTCATGTTCCTCAACGCCCTTCGAACGGCTTTCCCACAATTCGCACAGAAAGCAAAGGATGGAAACGGCTATGCACAACAAGATGCCGAAGAAGCATGGTCACAGATTGTTTCTCAGCTTCGCCAGAAACTCAAGATCAAAGATAGTGACTCGGCTGATGATAAAGCACGAGACGTATCCTTCATCGACAGATACATGTCCGGAAGGTTTGAGTCTGTGATGGAGTGCGATGAGCCTGCGGCGAAAGAAGGGGGAGAAGAGCCTGTCCACAGCGAAGACACATTTTTCAAGCTCAATTGTCACATCAATGTTGAGACCAACCATCTTCGCGATGGCTTAACGGCGGGTCTGAAAGAACAGATCGAGAAACGATCAGAGGTCTTAGGAAGGGATGCACTCTATACTAAGACGTCGCGCATAGCGCGTCTTCCGAAATATCTGCCGGTTCATTTTGTTCGATTTGACTGGAGAAGAGACACAAACAAGAAGGCGAAGATCATGCGGAAAGTCACGTTCCCCAAAGAATTGGATGTGGTCGAGTTCTGCACGGAAGACTTGAAGAATCTGTTGATTCCCGTTCGAGACAAGATTCGAGATATCAGGAAAGAAGAGGAGGATGTCGAGCGGGCACGCAAACGACAAAAGCGCATCCGTGCTGGCGAAGAGAATGACACTCCCGCCAGCAGCACCAAAGAACCTCTACAGAAGAAGAAGGAGGCTGAAGAGAAGAAGGCCGCCGGTGCCAAAGCTGCCGAGGATACTGAGATGCCAGACGTTGAGTACAAAACGGAGGCACAGATTGAGGCCGAGCGAGCAGCATCTATTCTTGCCGCCAAGAAGGAGCTTCTGGCCCTTGTCGATCCCAAGCTATCTTCTGATATCGGTGCCAATCAGACTGGGCTCTATGAACTCCGTGGCGTCATCACTCATCAGGGTGCCAGCGCTGACAGTGGACATTACACCTCCTTTGTCAAGAAAGATGCGCCAAAGGACCCATCCTCGGGAAAGCGCAAGGAAGAAGATGGGAAATGGTGGTGGTTTAATGACGATAAGGTCTCTGAGGTCGAGGCTGAGAGAATTGAGACCTTGGCTGGTGGAGGTGAGTGAATCCCCTTTCTCCAACATCTTACAGTGCTAATGGATCGTAGGACAAAGTCATTCGGCACTGATCCTCCTGTACCGTGCCGTTCCCTTGGCCGAGATCGAGGCCGACGAGCAGATGCAAGAGTAGATATAGATACCCCCTCCTAGACAAGGGTGTTTCACACACTTGGAGTACTTTGGAACACATGCAACCTTGGGCAAAAGATTGTATGCGATGTATTGCATGGGTATTGCATGGGTATTGCATGGGTATTGCATTTGCATAGGTCGATGCGGAGTAAAATCCATTAGATCACCAATCTAGATCCCTCAAAAATGCAGCGTCACTGGCATTCGGGAAGTCCTACCTGCAAGCTACCATTGAGTAACTTTTGCATGAACATTTGTGTGAATCTGTCGCGTCTCCATTTCTAACGTTCTTTTGGCCGTCAAATCCTAAGTAGTATCTCTCACGTTCAACCCAGTTCACTTTTCCTCAAACCCCTATCCCGCCTTATATGTTCCCCCCATTAGACGACGTTGGCTGGAATTCGGAGCATCCGCGACTATTCATGTCGATGTCTCTTTCTAGGCGCGTTATTGCGCGTGCGACTGTCGCGTCACGCGCCTAGTTGCCCTTGAGCTTGGTTGACTGAATGCTGCCAAGAACTGGAGATACCTCCAAGTATTTCTCCACGCCCTTCACTTGCGCCGTCACCTCGCCCCAATGCTGTGACGCCTGTTCCTGATCTCCATTCTTGTACGATTCGTTTACTTTCGACGTTATTAAAGCATAGTTGTCATGTTTTACAGTCACGAGGGTATGTTGTGCTCCCCAAGCTCTCTCGTTAAGTGAGCAGCTATAGCAGAAAGCAACGTCTAACTGGCGCAGTATTGACCTCACGCGAGTACGGGGTTGCAGTTGTATGGTAAGGCTTGCTTCATACACGATCTCAATGTCTTTGCAGCTCATTCGAAGCACAGGTTGGTAGCAACCCTAGGCGCCAAATCCAACTCGAAGAAGATCAACCGTAACGCCATCCTCGGAGTCGATGTACCAAAAGCATGTCAAACCATTAGAGATCCGGCCGCACCCATGGCATTGCGTTTACAAGGCAGTTTGTTGTATGTTGCCCTTGCTGCCCTAGTAATGGCCATGTAAGTGAGCTGCTGACATCTGACAGGTACGGAGTATCGCGCGTGTATACCCAACAATGTGGATATGTTCTTGTAGACGCTGAGAGGGCAGACCATTCAATGCGATCAATGGTCAAAGTCATGAAAGACGCAGCAATCGATCTTGAGGCAGGAAAGACAAGGTCAATAGTCGAAGCTCGCAATGAGCAGGATATAATTCACTGACGTATAAGCCAGGCCAGAGCAACTTCTGCTTCAAGACGACCCCTCGTTTCTTCCGGAGCTTATACTTCCACCTCTCGATATGCTCGAAGATCTAGGTCTTGACCCTCCCGAGAAGGCTCGCCGGTCGGGTGAAACTCAATCGCTCACCCCATTTGGGTCACAGCAAAACGTAGCCGAAGGAACTCCGCCAGTGCCCCTTGGCAGGCTTATAATCCCATCTTCTTCGTCTGGAGGACCTGGAGAATTCATGCTACAAGGTGGTGATGAGCCCAGTAGTGTCGGTGCGCGAATAGGACTTCCGGGCCGCGGAATCGATGAGCCATTCCCGGAACCTGAGTTTGATATCGACGAGGACGGAAACCTTATAGAATTCAGCCCGCGAGCCGGTCATTCAGTGACACCTTTTAGGATGGCGGAGTCAGCGTTGCCGAGCGATGCTCCTTTGAGCGCTCGCGTGAGAGTCGACTTTGAGGAAGGACAGGGAAATGCAGCTGCAGTGAGTTGAACTATAAAATTGGCTACAACTTACCTTTACTTTTCATTCACATATACCCTTTATCGCTTTCACTCATCTCCTCCTTTACTTCACCTTTGCTAAATAAACACAGGTTCCCGGTGACCCTATGGACATCGATCTTCCTCAATTCAACGATGACTTGCCTGGACAAGATCTCGAACTACTCAATGACGATACGCCATTGGAGCAGCCTAGAGAAACAATTGCTTCCTCCACTTCATCCTTGGCAGCACCTATGCATCGCAAAAAGCGCACTCGTCGTGTCATTCCTGCCGACAAGAATATGGAGCTTAGGAACAAGGTTCTATCAGATTGGAACGTCAGCTATCTTCAGAACATGAAAGATGCAGCACGCGCCAAGCATATACAACGAGCTTCTACCCAAGCCAAGAGTAATGCTGAACATTATGTGTGGGGCGTAGGTATTGGACGGTCCGGCACCCAAGGATCCGTGACAAAGACCCCATTTGACAGTCTCTATGGCGATAAATTGTTCGAGCTTTTCACAGGCATCAATCGAAAAGCCTTCAAGGGAACTAAGCGCGACCGAGACAGTGGTATCGACGATTACACTCAAGCAGAGTCCCGCCACGTTCGACAAAAGACTGAGGAAGAAGAGATCGGGAGGGCCGCTGAAGATGAGGGAGTACTCGTTCATGACGAAGAGGTCGAACTTCCACGCGAGGCACCCTCTGCCCTAGATGATCAGCAAATGTTCTCAGCTATGCCATGGAACATCAGTGCTTCCATCCGCGGCTCATCGGCCGTCCCTCGCAGTGGTACTGGCACGGGCCCAAGAGGCTCTTCACGGCCCCTTGGAGGACGAATGGTCTCTGCATCTCCACTCCAAGGCCGTGGACAACCAGGAGGACTTCAAGCTCTTCAGGCGTTTAGTGGAGAGGACGACTTCGGTAACATTGGACCAGAGGACTTTGGTATGGGCCCTAGCTCTGACGGTCTCGATCCTGATCCCGAGCCTTTGGTTGCCACGCAGACTTCTATTCGCGTCCGCGAGGCACTTTCTGCTGAAGGTGGCAACTTCCTAAACTTCGTATCTGATGCCCTTGCCGAGAAGCGGATCCATCGTCCAGCGGCTGTGGAGCAACAGGCATGTACTATGGACGAGGTTCTGTTCGAGGAACTACTTCCACCTTTCGAGAACACTAAAGCTATAGCCTGCCAGGGGTTGATGATGGTTCTCACACTCGGTACCAATGGCTTGCTTCATGTGCGTCAGGATCTTGATCTGGGAGAGATCGGCCTTTCTTTGACGGCAAAAGCTCTTGCTATTCAGCGCGAGATGCAAAACCATGATGCAGATGACAATGAAGTCGGTCACTCAATGGAGAATGCGGAGGGGGGAGAAGAGGAAGGTGAGAGCGCAGGAGATGGGTATGATAGTGACGATGACTACAACTCACTCTACGGCGACTAACAACAAATCCCACGCCTCCCAACCATTCACATCGAGATTATATGCTGGATGGGAAAACATACTTCGGCCTTCATGATGGCATGGAGTTTTCGGGTCTAAATCTACAAAGGGTCTTTCTACGATGCTTCTGACATAGTTATCATATGAAGGCTGAGCATAAACATATTCATGCTAATCACAGCAAGGGTCGGCGTGCCCTCGGCTGGTATACGGCCGTTCCAAAACACATATAGATCTGTTCACAAATAAGAATCATGCTCTTCAATGAATCATTACAGTGAAAATTTATTGCAGTCTTTCACTATGCTATACATGACTTTGCTCAGCGTCGTACGACTTAAATCGACAGTGATCCTCTTATGACGAGTAGTGTCAATATATACCGTTTCAAGTGATGTGAGTATCAATATGTAGAAGTAGGCATTCTTATGGGGTCTAGTACAATCAAAGAGAAACATATTTTTTTTTCTAAGCACTCAAACGCCCCCTAGCTTACGATGCAGCAAAGCCTTTCATTATCCCTTATATAGATAGCCACTACATCAACGCAACGCCATACCCGTTGCACTACCATGAGAAGGTCATCAGGGCTGGGTTCAAAGCAATCGGTAGCAACAAATGGCTAACCGTAACTGTCGCCATCGGTAAGATAGCAACGAAATCCTTGATATGCCACGAATATGGCACGAATGGTGCGACAGCGAATGTGACCATCACCACGATTCCAATCAATGCGAAAGCTATGCTCCACTTGAAACTTTTCAAAACCTTGGGTACCTCGAGGAAGAAATTTGAGAACTCGGCTTCTTTGGAGGTCGCGCCCCATGTCATGTCCACCTCAAACATGTGGGCAACGATCGCTTGAGAGACGTGGAGGGAGAGGCCGCCGAGGAAGATTGCGAGCATGAGAATCCACTTCATGTTTTCAAGAAGTGCGGAAATGAATGAATGTGTGCCAATGCGATAGCGCATCACGGCCAGCGCAATGTTACCAAGGCCATTGAAGACGATCACGATAGAGAACCAAACTTTCCTGCATCATCTATGAGTGAATGTGGAAACATAGGTAAGTTCAAATACTCACCAGCTATCGATGTAATATTGGTCAAGGTAAGCATTGAACCAACCTACTGCGAAATAATTCGCTGTGGTCATGATCCATGCCGCACCTATCGCATAATATGTGCCAATGTAAGAAATGATTGTAATCTTCGAAGTGAAGCGGATGTTGGAAAATAGAAATTGGCGGAACAGCTTCGTGAAAGGCCCCCGGACGAGCCAAAACCTCACTGGGTAGAATAAAAGCTCGTTGCAACCATATGCATATTTTTCCCAGCGGGCAAGTTCATCATAGACAGTTAGTGAGACTCCTTCTTTGAAACCTTCACCAGCCCATGATGCGAGCCGAATTATATATCCATTCACTTGAAGGCGAAGCGACATGTCGAAGTCTTCCGAAACATGGGACTCGGACCAGAACTTTTCGTAACCATCTTCGTCGAAGAAGGATACTTCCTGAATGGCAGACCAACGCAGTACGGCATTATGTCCGACGAAAGGAGCAACGTCGCCGTTAGAAACAGTGTACTTAATTGCTGTGTAAATGAGATTAGTAAAGAATGTGATACTAAGGAGATCAGCACTGAACTTAGATTTCCAAAGGGCACTTACCCATCCTCGAAGTAATTATTCACGACCTGCATAACGCCAGATGAGAACTGCATGATTCCAACCTCAGGAGACTGTTCCATTTCACTACAAGCATCAAGTAGACAATCCGCAGGGACTCTTGTATCAGAGTCGATAAGCAGAATGTAATCGCCGACGCGTATGTTACCGTCCGCCCAAGCGCGATCATCCTCGAGTAACACTTCTTTAAGGCATCTTTCATACTCCCGCGCCTCATCATACTGACTCCAGTCTTCTCCCCTTGCAACTTCTGCGAGCTTAGCTTCAACTTTGTTCGACAGCTTTAGACCGAAATTCATGTTAGAAGCCTTTTTGAATTTTCCCTTGCGGACGAACCCGCCGGAGCCATGCTGAGGCCTTGCTGTCCATCCAATGCCATGGTCCGCATAACAGTCGATCCGCGCTTGTCGTTCTACTGGATCTAGAATCTGAAGACCATCGTCATTGATGAACATGTTGGCGGAACCACCTTGGAGTTCGTATGTCGATATTGCCTGCTTGATAGACCTGATTGTGGGCGCGATGACAGCCGAGAGACCTTCTTTATAGACGGGGCATTGGATTGTGACGTGTGGAAGTCTTTCAGTGAGTCGACGAGGAGGCATAGCGGAGTAGAAGCGGGAGTTTGCCGCCATCTGGCGAACGGGTCCAATGCACTGAGCAATGCAACCCACGAAAACCTGGGCGAAAAACTGTTGGAACTTTTAGCACTTTGGCTGAATTTCTGCCAAGTATCATGGGCAGGTAATAGAATACACATAATAAGATAGTGGTACACCAAGCGCGTGAAGCACCTACCAAAGTGAAGAAAACCTGGATTGGGACCAGTGCGAGCAGTGCAAGACGTAGATATCCCTTATCAACCATCGTTTGGATTGCAATCTGTCTGGACCCTGCCCCGAGCATGATTATGATGAGGCATAGAGTGCATGCCACAAGCACGGAGTTCATTATGTGGATGGGTCGTTCCTTTGAATTTAGCTCTCCACTTTCCTCATCGAACCTTACACGCTCTTTCTTGGCCGCTTCTTGGGCGGGTTCTGGCTCGCCAGCCTTCCAAACAAAGTCCATTAACTCATCTTCGATTGACGTTACACGAGACATAATGTTTTGAGGGTCATCATCCCAGACGATAAGTAATGCCTCTGCGGCAATAAAAGCGGCGAAATGATTCTTTCGTGCTTTAGGAAAATCATCGAGAGTAGGGAGAACTTGAATGCGAAGCCCGTTGGACAAGGGGACTTCTGTGGCATTTGGAGACCACGCCAGGAAAGTTGATATAATCCGTGACGTGACCGTCATTGCGACCTGAACCTGATCAGAATCTCAATAGAGAGGCCCAAAGAGTATCGATCTTACCTGAATGTTCATTATTGAGCAGTGACACGCAAATGATGAATGTGCCAATGCTGGAGGGCATGCTAGGTAATGGCCTCTCCTTTTCCTGATGAGGACGCCTTCAAGCTCTCCACTCGCATCCTTAATCCACAATTTTCCGCATTGCTGTTGGAATAGATAGTTCGTCATAATTTCGTGTTTGATCTCATCTAAAATTGAACTGCTTCCGTACGATCTGGACGAAAGAGAAAGGGAATTTCGAATCGAGGTTTCTGTAACCGTTGCAGTTCCGCTCGCTGTAGCAGTCTGTGGTGTGGCGGATCCGGATTGCAATGGTGATAAGAGTGGCGGTGCCTGATTTAGAAGAATTGATGATGGATGATTGATGAAAGTTGGTTTTTGTGTCCCAATTATGGTCGTTACATTGTCCTGGGATGGGGTTGAAAGAGTTGAACGATCCTCTGCTGCGGACTCCATATCATGAGGTTTCTCATCTATAATGAAGCTCATGTCAAGTAATTGATGCCTAAAGAGTATCTCCAGAGCCTAGGAAGATTTTGACGATGCTCAGTTAGTCCTGACACTTGACTAGGAAAGGGGGATGACTTGCGAGCGAATGGCGGGACAAGAAGAGAGGGAACGGATACTAAGAAAGATATGAGAAACTTTAGGTCAGACGCTGCGCATCAATCTCCTCCAGATTCAGTATCGAACAAGGCTTCAATCATGAAACTCCAGCACGAAAAGCAGTTGCCAGAAAGAAATCAAGGGATGTTAGCTCTCCATGACAAAAGAGCATTTCCCGTATTGATCAATGGATACTGACGGTATCATTTGCCGTCCAAGGTCAGATACAAAGATTGAAGGATGTAAAGCTGCTCCCGAGCACTGACATGAGCAAGGTTCGATGACCTTTTACCAGGGACTTGCTTGCTAGGAAATGAAGTGTCTTACTTTATCAACAGTATGTGATTGAGACCACATAAACGCCAATCCGGCAGTGCGGCTTGTGATCCTTACACAGTGTTTCGGTTATGCTTTCTTGCAGCTGTTATCGCTCAGTAACTCCATAGTCGAGACCTAAGACTTCTAGTAATATCTAGTAGTCATGGCTGACGGTTACATTCATTGAATGCTGCGGAAAGGTTGGTCGATTCCTAGTTGCGATTTGCCTTTGGGCTTCGCAATGAAGGAAACATCTGCCTCTGATGACCTTGTACAAACGGTGTTTGTCGTCGCTCAACCAGCGATGTGATGATATGATTTGGGACAGGGAATGCCTGCTGCGACTTGCCTTTGGCAACGCTATTCGACTGAAGCGAGTCTGTCTAACGTAACATTCCTTCATGTACAACACCAAGCCCAAGCTGTAGCACAACAGCTGGTACAGCGGGAAATTCGCCAATCATATGAACATAAGATGTACCAGACACTTTTATAGACCAGTTGTACGGTACCAGGTCAAGCGAGATCATGCAAAGTACCCAGCTTGACGAGACGACCTTAACATCCAGCGTTTCATCCTTACCAGGTAGTTGGTTGTCCCTATTAAGAGCAAAATGTGGCATTGAGCATGATACTATAGGTAGGCACTTTATTTTGCCCAGCGAGGATCAATTGATTAAAAAAAGAATCCGTGTGATTTGCATCCCGAAGGTCGGAAAGCCAGATAGCAGTGGCAAGATCTCTCACAATAGGTACACATAGATGAGACGAGACAGGCGTGGCCTTGCTGAAAGTATGGCAAATCTACATCTCAAGTGATACTGACAGTCGAGATTGCCGTACTCTGAACATTTCTATCTGAGTGAGCACCTCTAGGCGTCAGATGTCCAAAGAACGTGATGTGTGTCATCGCTCTTAGACCTTGCATCGAGCTACGAAAACAATCGCACGCCACCACCATGAGTGTCTTTGAACGAAGCGACGAAGATGTACGTAATACGAACATGTATGAGCATGGCTGTGCGAATTGATGATTGCAAAATAGATTGGCCCAATACTGGACGGCGTGGCAGATATCGGGGCCAGCATTTGCTTTGAGAGTATACTTTGAAGCTATTCACTCGATGCACTCAAATACTGTGCAGGCCTCGAGTGTTAAATATGATTATGTATTCTTTCACACATTCCTAGAATCAGTGTCATATGCGAGTAGCAGGTATGGTGACTTCCGAGCAAGTCAGCTGATAAGTAGATTGATCAAACATGAGGCTTAATGTGTCTTGATAGAAGCTCTTCAAAGAGACTAGTTGATGTTCCACTGTACGACATGATCACTGCCCCATGAGTCATATTGAATGAAACGATGTCTCATTCAATTATCGAGCCCTTGACTAGAGGAGCATTTCTCCATCTTATGTGAATGGTTTGTTGAAGTCTAGTAGAGTAAGGTTTGCTTCCTAAGCAAGGAATATCATAATCAACATCCGATCTAAACATAGGAATAGAATAGCTTCAGACCTCCGATGCGCCAGCTGTTCTCCATTAGATGGCATACTCATTTGAAAAGTATCACACGGAATACCTTCAACATGAACGCCTCACCAGCCACAAATACGAATCAGAAACAGCCATTGTAACCAGCCTGTTGCCACATCTTAACGCTTTTGACCTCCATGCGCCCCCTTTCCCTCCACGTAGGATACCACTGGTCGCGGGTCTGCCAGAAGTCTCTTCTGGCCGTCGGACTCGTATCGACCCAAGGCTTCCCCGATTTCCCGTCTTTGAACCAGCCATTGGTGCCGCCTACCGCCACATTGAGGATCAGGTAGAAATCCTCGTCGAAGGGGGCGGTGTTGCTGTTCTTGTAAGCCCACGGATTCTGGAACCTGGTGCCATTGGCATCGGAGATGGGGAATCTTCCGTAGTCCCAGAACGGTTCGTCGAAATGCGTGTACATCACCTGCATCAGCCTGGTGCCAATGTAGGTAAAGATGTACTTTTCGCTCCACTGAATTGACCAAATTAACGCAAACTTAAAAAACGCCGATAATGTGACGGAAACGTACCTCGACTCCAAATGTATAGAAGTCATCGGAATAAGTAGTGTGTAAGACTTTGTGCTTGACGTTGTTGCGCCACCAACCGTCATTATCTGAGTTTGGACCAAAGTGCAATGCACTGCTGACGATGTTGTTTCCACCTTGCCCGAAGGTGTAATTGTTGCCTCTCGACTCCATGATATCAATCTCCCCGGACCGGGGCCACTCGCCGTAGACGCCTTTCTTAGGAAGCATCCAGATGGCGGGCCATAGCCAGTCTCCCTCAGGCAACTTTGCTACAACTTCAATGCGACCAAATTTGATTGACGCACCGAGCTTGGTGTTGATTCGACCCGACTTGACTGGGTTTACGATCGTTCCGTTGGTAGTGTTCGTGCCTGTGACGCAGTCAGTCCACCTGGGGCCGGTGCATCCGTGTCCTCGCAAGTCGACAACGGTGTCTTTTTCGATGAGGCGCCGATCTTGGATGGTAGGTTTGATTACGAGCCTTCCATTCTCAATGAACACGTTCTCATTCGAATTCGTCGTCATCTCGAATTGACCATTACTGTTACACAGTAAGCACATCAACACTGAAATAGGCGATATGGTGGGCTATTCACCCGTATCCTCCGACTTCAACCTCTTTGGTCCATATTTTGTTATTTAAACCTCGCGAGAAGTCCTCATCCAAGACCTGACAATATTTGTGCTGAGAGACTGCTCGGAGGCCCTCCCAAATCAATACGCCTGCGACACCAAGGCCGACCAGTATACCAATGATCGGAATGATCGTGACCCATTTCTCTTTAGGGTCCCTCTTCTCGAGCCACGGTCTTTCGATCTCGCCCTTCTTGATGCGTCGACTCCTGAAGTATTTCTCGCCGTTGGGAAGGTATAGACCGCTCGAGGACGCGGAGGCAGGTTGATTCCTGGAATGAGACCCAGAAGCCGAGCCAGTTTGTGAATCTGACGTCGAGCCATTGACGGAGTCTCGTGGAGACGATCCATACGGTGTTGAGAACGGATCCGCTTGCGATTGACTCGAGGGTCCGGCATTTGTTTCTTCCTTGCCGTTATCACCAGCTACTGGAGCTGTCTTTGGGGCAGGGGGCTGTAAAATCTGCTTCTCAATGGGAGCAACATCATCGTGGGGCTCACTAGGATTCATGTTTGCGCTTCGTCAAGCCTCATTGACTTGGTCAGAACGGCGTTGAATGAATACGCTCCGTGAGTAGATTTGATGGGTGAGGGACAAGTGTCGACCCATTATCCCTCATTCGGGTACCAGAACAAAATTGAGTATGTTCTGGTTATGTCTTATCATCTCGTCCATTGACTTCGCGAATCGACTGCGCTTATCAATTCCAGTACCATTAACTGACCCGGTAGGTTGTACCAGCGAGATCTGGCGATTGAATCCATGTAGGAATAAATCTAGCCTTCGAATCCAGACAAGGGATTGACAAGTCTCGTTGAATGTGGATATTCAGCGACAATTGGGATAGTGAAACCTGCGACAGCCACACACCGGATCAGGCACAAACAAGGGACATCGTGAACCCCGATTCAGGAACCAATGCACCGGATCCCAGAACCAAGGGTTGATGTGCAACGAACCCTCATGTCGGTGAACACGTACAATCTATTTGTAAATAATATCTGTTCCAGTCCTTGGCAAAATTTTCCATCCCAACAGGTTTACAGGATTGTACCTGGAATTTGTGGATTCACGAATCCGTGAGCATTTGATGAAACCCGGTCTATGATGACTCTGATAGACGGCCACGCTGCTCTACATGCGAAGCTGTCTTGCAAGCAACCAACGAATCGATACACCGAAACCAATGCAACTTTCACAGCCCAAACCTCTCCGCAATTGAAGGCGATCGGTTAAGCACCCGCCACCAAGCTCAAGTAGATACTCCACCCCACACCTACCAAACATCCAGCGACGACCCTCTTCTCAACAGGAATCCAAAGGAAACTGATGAGCGAAAACGCAGGCCACAGCTTGTAACCGTCCAATGTGATGGGCCACAGCTTCTCTTGAACGTCACGTGCGATGATATCCCACGGATTTTGCTTTCCCCCTACCGGCGCATTGACGTAACCCATGAAGACCAGGAAGAGGAGATTGTTGAGGACGATGGCCCCGAACGTCTGATCGAGGAGAAACTTGATCAGGATGTTGCGCCCGCTAGTGCGGGTCTTGTACTGTGATTCTGGCGGTGGTTTGCCGTCAACGGTTGAGGATTTCGGGGGCGCTTCGCGGACGGTTGTCGGGAAGGAATCCTCGAGGAAGCGTTGCCAGATGATGTTTGGTGGGTTGCTGATGATGCTAAACGTGACGAACTTTGCGATGGGCCCGAAATCAAGGGTGAATGGTACCTGAGATCAATTTCAATACGTGCAATTGAAGAGTTTTAGTACGATTGAGCTGTATGAGACATACATTGTACTTGTACGATGCGATCACTTGCGCCAAAACATTCGCAATGATGCTGAGCACAGCACCCTGCGCAGTTTGGGAGACGAGACTCGAACTCATGGTTTCCGGATTAAAAATGAAGTGGTCGGTGTAGTATCGGACGGTAAAGCAAAAGAAATTGTTTAAGAAAGCAATTGCACACGATATCAATTTTTATATATGAAGATTTGTAATGCACAGCACAGCACAGCACAGCTAGTTGTTGATATGTGGCCACTACAGCGGGGCGTGCTTATACTGGTAAAGTAGTCTACAGATTGCGTCAATCGTCTCCTTGACCTCTGACAGCAAATGCACGAGATGAAACGATGACATAATCCATCAGGGTTGCCTGAACATCGCTTGGCATTTAGTATACCCTTCAGGATATGTATTTACTTTATTTGTTGTTGCAGATTCCGCTCGTATTGTTTCATGCACTTCTTTTGACAGGAACGAATGCTTGGTCGGAGATCTCTAGGAATTGTGTACTAAATTCGGAAAGTATCATTCAAGGTGCAGACTCCTAAAAGATAATACGACCCTCATTCAATTATTCTCCGAAGCTTTCCTTAAGGAGCCAAGGCCGTTGCTATGGTATTGTTTTATTTACAAGCGTTGATGCACGATGGTAGCCTGTATTGAGGTGGTGTAATTACGAGGCAAAGAACGATTTCGGGATTCGAGGAGCAAAAGTTCTTCTGGCCTCTTGATTTGCCAATGTTGAATGTATATTCAAGAAACAGTCTAAGCACGAAGTATACTTGATCCGCAAGCTCAAAAGCTCGAAAGTGCGTCGACAAAGTCTTTGGACACCTCATATCTCGCCATCCTTGATACTGCACAAGCGCATCTGATATTGACTTCTAATGCGATGCGGTCGCTCTTAAGCAAATTCCACCACGGCCCTTGTCGTATAAACAAATAAATCAACAACAAATCCTAAGGTCGCAAAAGCTCTTCGAATTCACGATTTACGGGTCGATCAATGTAGGCCCTTAATTGCGCTGACTGTATTAACCCCACCCGACTTTGTTGGTTTCGCCGTCGACAACTAAACAGGACGATGCATTGACTTTCGGTTGAGAACATGGTTGTAGGCCCAAACGATGTGCATAACAATAGCTTGGACGACGCGATCTCGAAAGCGGGCCAGATTTCTTTCCCTTTTGTTTGACAACTTTATACGAGATTTCCCATTATACGAATTGGAAAGGCTGGAAGAGCGAACGACTCGTCCCGTATGGGGTTCTATTCCAGAACGTCAAAGCTCAGCGTACAATGTAATCGTAGAATTACACGACAACAACGAAAACCACATGTGAATGCCGCCGCGTTAGTGGGTCAGCGAAGCCCCGTGTATTGCGCCGAGTTAGTGTCGTGAATCCAACAACGAATGGATCTAGTGCATGGCGCCCGCTCGCCCTCGTGTTTTTCGCATGTGCCTGGCCGCCAGCGCGAACTCCAATCATGCCCACGGCTTGGGTTCCGCTGATCCCGATTGTCGTTACCGTCTCGAGAGGTATTCCTGCAGAACGCTATGGAGAAATCGTGAATATGCATCGTGGCGACTAGGATGTTGGCGGAAGACTAGTCGGCACAAGTCCGGTATTGCGATCTCGTTGAAGCTGTGTCAGGTAGTTCTCGGCAAAGCTGTACTTTCCAACCTTTCAGCCATGAGCACTAATTCTTGCGCTGAATTAGTCTTCGAATCTCTGCAACCGTCGTTCTGCATAATCTCGACTGCATATGGACAAAGCCATTCGTATTGCGGACAAGACTCCGAAATCGTCGACGTCAGTATACCGGCACAGTTGAATGCTTCTTCGAAGTCCCCGGTAGCCGAGCAAATTTCCCATGTTGGGAAGATCTCAGAACAGCAGAGAGGGATCGATGTGTGTGCATGCCATCAGCCAGTGCTAAAGTTCGATTATGCTCCCGTTCGTCGATCTGATGTGGTTGAATACGGATTGATGCGATTTCTCCCCCATGTACGGGGTGAGATGGATAGTTGTAGGACATCGGTTTGGGTAGGCGTGGATCGTCCGGCGATACCTGTGGGTCGACATTATGATTGTGCATCGATGGCGGTCGTGTTCCCCCTGCATCTAGGAATTGTAAAGAGCCCCAATCTTCAATATGCATCCAAGTAGTTTCATTTCGCTTCTTTTGCAGATTCCCTTTCACGACGACGGTCGGCAAATTTCTCAAGCTTCCTCTCCAATTCCTCCTTCCTACTGACGAGTTGAGAGCGGACGACTTCGAGCTGGGCTATCTTATCCTCGGGTGTGGCTTGTCTGATCTCTTGTTGTTTCTGCGCGGGAGAGAATGCAGATTAGCGATTGGAAGAACTGATAGTTAGAGTAAAACAATCAATCGTACCTGTTTGAGCTCTTGGCTGCCTTTCAATCCAGCTCCATACAATGTTCCAGTAACTGTGATGGCTGTGACTGCACCAGTCATGATCCATCTGCGCACCGCCTGCTGGGTAGTCATGGTGGCGTTGATCGGCAGGGTCCGACGGGAGTGAAAACCTCAGATCGCGACAAAGACGAGGCACGCAGGAGGTCTTTATAGATCTGGGGTTAGCAGGGTGCTCTTTGTACGTTGAAATAAAGATTGGGAGGAAGGAGAAATCGTTTCCTCCCGAACGACGATCGAGTTTACAACTTTTAGGTAAGAGGGAGCTCCACAGGCACGCGGATGACAGGGGAGGGCCAAGGCTAAGCTTTGTGAATTTGACATCTCCGCGGGAACATCGCGACATCTGCCCCCACACCCACACACGCGAACGCCTTCCCAGAACAAACAAAACAAAGGGAATCTGGTCCCTGCAACGAGTTACGACCGTCACTGCTCACCTCCCACGATTCCTTTACCCGCGTTCCAATATAGGAACACTCTCGGCGATCCACGATGTCGAACTTCCAGCGTCCACAGACGAATTCCTCGCGCCTCAGCACGATGCCCTCGCAGAAACCCCGTCAGCTCGCACACCTGCAAGCACAGCTCGGGCAGTTGACAGCAAATGTCGCGGATCTGGAGAACCTGATGCGGATGACTGCGATTCAGGCGCAGAGCATGCGTGGACTAGGGGGATACGCGGGAGGAATGTGAGCGACCCATTCTCGCTAGATACCAATTTGAGGGGAGATATCTCAACTTGCCGTGCACTTAGCTAATGGATTCGGGATCGCAGGTTCATGGCAGCGAGCAAGGTTCTTGGAGAAGAGACGGTGAAAGGAGGCGTAGAGGCTGGTGCCTCCGGGCAAACACAAGGACACAATCAAGAGAAATCTTGAAGCGAGCCAACGCATCAACCAAAGATGGGGGACAGATACGACAACACGATTAAGATTATAGGAGCAATTGGTGGAAGCGATCTGATACGGGAAGATTTCGACACGTAACTCCCAGCAAAGATGCTGATGCTGATGCACAGAAATGGCGCAGGCATTCTGGGGAAGAGATAGGATAATGCGGAGACTCTCCAGGATATTCGCCCTGATTAGGGCAGATACGATGCCCGGACTAATTATCGTGTCAATGGAAGAGGAAGGTCTTATCAGAAGTCGAGCATCAAGCGAATGAGATTGCCTATGCAGCGGTAGTTGTTGCCGAAGAGGACTGCAGATGATAGGGAATGCAGATGATGGATGGATAGAAGCAGCTACCACAGTAGTAGACCAGTCCCATCAAGCATTGGGGGTTGGGCTAATCACCTTTTGCAAACATACTTTCCCCAGATATCCCTTGTGGGGTATCGGTCGAAATTCACAGTTAGAGAGATAGGATAATAAGGGCTTCAAATTCAAGCTTACCTGATGAAGCATGTAGTATGAAGCATGTACCTGAAATGATCGCCAGCTCTTCATCAAAGGTCCCTGATACGATAGGGGGTTACACAAGCTTTAGCAGATGAGTGGGAAACCAAACTACAATCCGCTCGCATCCTATCAAATCGAATTCTTTGCCCGTCGTTATCTCGCATTACAAGATTTGTCTTTCGCTTCAGCGGCTCTCGGACGGCGGTTCTGATACGCATATGCAAGTCATTGCTCCCTCCCCTCTCCGCATTCAGATAAGATTGCTCCCCAGTGCCCTGATAGGAAGCTGGGCCTTGCACAAGAGGGCAGACCAAAGGCGATGGATGATAAAGAGTCGCCTAAAAAATGGAAAAAATGTGTCACCATGGGGCTTGAGCAGCCTTGTACTTGAGTTGCACGTCCAATAATCCAATAATGAGCAATCTGACCCCCAATCGCAACTGAACTGGAACGAGAAGCTGGACAAGGCGTTATCAAGCTCGTCATGATAAGCTATCATTGCGAACTCTGCTGGCTTGCTGCCGCCTTCTGGGCTCCGACTCGATGTTGATGGAAAATTTTGGAGTATAAAGAAAACGGCTGTCCCGCCCATCCACCCCCTGGGAAACTCGGTTGCCCTGCATAGGGGAGAAATAAGTTTTGGCATCGCTAACCCTACGATTCGACTCCTCCGCTCCCGTCTCCGCTCCGCCCACACTCGGGTCACGTTTTCTCCCGTCCCTGCATTTGGATCTGCCAAGACAACACACGATGGAGTCTTCCTATTTACCAGAGGAGGGGTGGGACATTTGATATGGTATTCATTTCCTGGTTCAAGAGGGGGGAAACTTGGGGGATACCCACTACTGCTGGTGGCTCCAGTGGGTATCTACTGAGAGCCTGGAAGGTGGAGGGTAATTACAACCAAGCACACACAAAGAATGGGTTGAGGCATGCTACCCATCTCTTCGACATACGGGGTCCTACAGTCTACCTACCGGCCGGACATGCGAAGCCATGGTCCGCATGAAGCAAGCATGGCAATTTCCGTATTGTTGAGGAGGGCCTGATACGAGTTGGACGAAGCAGATGGGGAAGGGAAATAGCGCACACGACTAGGGCCGCGAAGCAATCCACCCACCAGCAACGACGACGTCGTCGCCGTCTTCCACAAGGCAGGGCAGGGCAAGGCAAGGCCCAGTATACCTACCTAGTGTCGTGTGGACGATTGAACCAGCCGCCGATACGAGGAGCGCTACTGCGCTCACACGGTATGCAATCATCCAACACCTGCAAAGAGACCTTTTACCGTTGATCGGCGACGAGTCTGACGACACTTGCATTCCCTCGTCGTCGATAGGGAGAGGCTATGAGCCAAAACGATATGCTCATATTACGGCCCCCCCACAGATGTCATCCCGCGCCCACAACGCCTGGAGCCCTGTGCTCCGGTTGAAGACCCCGCCAAGTTCAGGTCCAGAAGGGTTCACCCTGCCCCATATTGCCTATCTGTGCTGCACGCATAAGCCCATAGCTCGGCAGCGGCGGGTATAGGGAAATGAATGGAAGAATCAAAGGGAAATGGGATTGCATGTGCATCTACGTGGGCGCGGAGATGATGATTTTCTTCATACAGTTTTTTGCGGAGTAGAGACCAGCCATCTAAGTCATACATGCAAGTACGACCGTGGCAACTGAATCTCTGCTCGTCTAATTACCGGAGCCGGTGGTTATGGTATGCACTGGTATAGTTACTGGCATATGTGGTAGTGGGAGTGGTAGTTGGTGGTGATGGTCGTTGGTAGGCAACGTCATACAAGACGATCCAATGGGAAACGGACCGGAAGGCATTATCGAATAACTGTAAGAAATGGTTTTACACTCCATATCTAGCAGCTATCTCGACAATCTCGAATTGGGTGGAGTTTTGTGGATTCCGTGGATTCGAAAGTGGAGAGTGGGCGCATCAGAGATTCGGAGGGGTGTGAGGATACCTACAAGGACAAGCTGTGAGAGGAGGAATGGAAAACCTCCAGGCCCGCAACACCCGCTTGTCGAACGGATTCAGTCGGTTCAAGGCCTAGTATCCTTTGTGACTCGCATTAGCAGATAGATCCATGCCGAACAGAGCATATTCCCCCCACGCAATCCCGGTCATCTACTCGTCTCGTCTCCTCCACTCTACTTGTAGTTTCTCCGTACCCTACCCTACTCTACTCTATTGTGCTCCATACACTGTATACAATACCTTTTCCTGCGCATTCATCATCATTATTTCATTTATTGGATTATGCTGCAGCATATGCATGGGACACAAACTTACTAT
This sequence comes from Aaosphaeria arxii CBS 175.79, assembly GCF_010015735.1. Lineage (NCBI taxonomy): Eukaryota > Fungi > Ascomycota > Dothideomycetes > Pleosporales > Aaosphaeria > Aaosphaeria arxii. The sequence goes on along the minus strand of NW_022983476.1, from coordinate 1,071,596 downwards.
GTGCATCAACCGCCCACCCGCTCCCTCGCGTCCGTCACCATGATGGAGTGGATAACCACATTCGGGAATCGGTCTTGAGAACAGAGCAGGACAATAATCAACGATGCACCACCACGGAGGGCCTGACCTGACCTGATAATCATCTCAACCTCACAAAGCAAAGTAACCTATTTAGCTCCGGTTTGGGTTGGGCGGTGGCACCGACTAAGCCGGGATAAACGTTTAACGCGACAAGCCCTCCCCTCCACCCCCAAACAATATCCAAAGGGACGGCTGTCGAATGTGTAGACGTGCGCCTCTCGTTTCAAGCCACCATGTATTATTCACCGTGGTCTCGAAGAATCGAATGTTCATGTCGCTACCGGGTACGTACGTACACAGTACCTACATACGCAATCATGAACGTACCGTCTACCTGCCGTCCAGTGCAATATTGTTAGCATGTGAAAGTCGAGCTACTTGGTTGTACAAACTTCGAAGACCCTCTCTCGCTAGAATCGAATCCAAGGAGTGCAGGGGTCACCAAGCCCAGTGAGCACAGGCGAAGTCGATCCCTTCGGAATCATCGTTATGCTCCGAGGTACTGTATGTATGTAGGTAGGCATGTACAGCCCCGAGCCTAGAGGCAAAGGGGAACAGGTCGGATTTATGGTCCTTGTCTACAGTGATGTATCTACGTATACCATGTACCTCGTCCCGAGACGTCACCTTTCGAGACCAAGAGTATGTGCATTCAGGAAAACAAAACATAATTGTAATCGTACTCCGTAGAGTACCTTTCATTTCAAGCATGGTCTCAGGTGGAAATGAATGTCCAGCTAGGTAATGGGTCTTGCATAACAAATGCGAGCACCCAACATGTACTTACGAGCTGGCGTTCTCGACTCTAATTTTCCAGGGTTCACAGATTGGATGTCCAAACTCCCGAGATCTAGGGTCAATATGTCCCCTCCCACTCACGGTGCAGGCCGAGCACCTTACCTCTCGTACCCTAGGTATACTTGTAACTACTGTCCAGCAAGGCGAACGGCTAAATCTTGAATGAAGACCCGCTTTCGCAGCAACGGTCCGTCGGTATTACTTTCTGTCGAGCTTGCTGTTTCTGTCTCGTCTCGTTCAGCTCTCATCCGAACGCTCTCCACTTCACGTAATTTGGGTATTCGTACGGAGTACTTGTACTTGTACCTACCAACTCAACCTTGTCGACCAAATGAATTGAATTGAATCCAGCAGTTATACCTGCAGAAGTCACCGTAGAGCAAATAACATCTCAAATGATCCCAGACAAACGAACAAATGAAGATCCATCCCAATTCCCAATCCGGCCGGCTTTAGCACTCCGGAAAAGCCACTACCATTCTTCGCCAAGTCATTTACCGTACAAATAATGTTACTTACTCACCAACTCTGACCGCCCGTCATTGCGCCAAATCAGAATTAATGCTCTCGCCATTGGCTCGATATCGGGCGCCACGGAATGGTCTCGATATTCCAGCGATCGAAGGGCTGTGATTGGCTGCTTGCTTCACCTCATGCTCGCCTTCCAACATACACATGCGTTCACCTGGATCCGATACTACCTGCTCCAGATCTCGATTATGATCTTGATCTTGATATTGATTTGGCTGTAACCGTGACTTAGCCGTAGACCTACATACCATTGCTTACATCTTCCTCATGCACAACCTGTGTAGATATCACGCATAAGTTACAAGTGCATACATCCGCACGGCGAGTATCATCGTGATCCTCAATCTCATCCCAGACCAACAACAACAACGACGACGATGAGCAACAATGAAGATCTGACGATCATCCGCCAATCCTTCCCAGTATAATTCTCCACCAACCAAGTACAAAATCTACCCATCTTTCCCATACCGTACACAGTAATTACACTGCAATGCACTTTACATCTTACGAGTACCCATTCGTGTTTCGTGGTTTTATAAAGGGATTGGGATTACGAGGAG
>NW_022983476.1:258900-469578 GCF_010015735.1 Aaosphaeria arxii CBS 175.79 | reverse complement strand
GGGGGGGAGAGAGGTACAGGGATAGGAGGGTGTGGTAGATTGTTTGGTCTTCTGGGTGTTGGGGTTGAGGGGGGGTGCTTGAGGGGGTGGAGGGGGTGGTGGTGGCGGCGGTGAGGTAGGTTGTGTTGCAGTATCTGGGAGGGAGTGTTAGTTGGTGGATGGAGTGAGGGGGGAAAGGGGGAAGACGTTACTCTTCGGCTTTGTCGTAGTCTTTCAGTTGGAAGACGTAGATTTCTAGTGCTTGCTTGTGCTGGCCGAGTTTGCTTAGAACGACGGCTCGGGGCTCGTAGTAGTCGGGATCTATAGATCGTATCAGTATCATTCCCTCAATATAAATTGTAGTTGTAGGAAGTAGACTTACCATTATTAGGCAGCTCTCTGAAAACACGCATCTTGTTATACGACTGGCTGGTCTTCAAGAACGTCTGGAACCTATCTCTCCAACTCGCTCGCTCCTCATCGCTATCAAACTGGTCGTGTCCACCCTTGAGCCGCTGCAGGAACAGATCAACAAGCGTCTGGTGGAAGTCCGGCGTCGTATCGTTCAGCTCCTCGATGATGTGCTCCAGGAACTTGACCGCGAGCTTGAGATCGATTTTCCGGAGGAAGTCGAGGACTTTGTGCCGCGGGAGAGACTCTGCGTTCTCCGAGTCGGCAAGGAACACTTCCATACCTAGCTCGGGGTCCACGTGCAATGGCCATTCGGCGAATTCGAGGATCAGGTCAATCATCTCGGGCGGGAGTTGCTGAAGGTATCCAACTGTGCGTTGAGGTCCTTGGAGAGCGGGCGTGACCTCTTCGTCGGCTTCATTCTTCCCAAACTTCTCCAGGAGTTCTAGAGCCTGGCGATGTAGTTTCTTGCCGTGTAGGAAGTCGATCAAGTCGGCGTAACGGCCTGTCTCGTACAGTTTCTCATTGACGACATCCGGCTCGCAGAAGTTGGGCAGTCGGAATAGTGGGCCAGCAAGACTGGGGCTCGCGAGCATATAGGCACGGAAGAGCGTCGTATCAACCAGCTGAGCAACTTCTAGCAGTCGCGCTGCCCAGTCGATCTGTCCGGGAGGCGATGTTTGATGAATGAAATAGTGGAAGGGTGGCAGGTAATCCTCCTGCTGGCTCTCGCTTGTCGCTGGCAATGGTTCGATAAGGTTGCCGTCAATGTCGATAAAACGCTTGATCTGTACTCGACACTGCGCGAGGAAGGACTGTAACGAGTGAACGGCGATCTTGAGATCCTTACCCTCAAGCTTCTCGGGTTGAGTGGAGGCTTCTGAAGCCTTCCCCCTGATCGATGCACTATCTGTAGCATCGTCCTTGGTTGAAGACCTAATCGAAGCCGTATCGGTGTCGGCCTTTTTGCTGCCTCCAACCCATCTCCCCATCATTGATCGACCTATGGTGGATGCTGGTGTAGACGGCGCCGCCTGGCTCTCGTCCGGCTTCTTCTCTGCCTCCTTTTCTCCATTCGACTCTTCTGGATCGGCCTCACTCTCAGGCGCCTTCACGCTCTCTTCCACCGAAAGCTTCCCTGCGATAGACCGCGGATACAAAGCAATGACCCGTTCAGGAGGTGCCTTTGCCTCGGTGAAAAGATCCATAGCCTCGCGATACTTCCTAGCATCGAAAAGCGTCTGTGCTTTAAGCATCATGATCTCCCTCACCCTCCCCTCCTTATCCTTTAGCAACGTATCCTCAAGCATGTTCAGCAAACTCAACGCCTCGTCGTGTCGCCCATTAACAACTAATTCATCAATCTGCGTTTCGTAGCTCTGCGCCCCCATCCGCCATATGCACCTATCGCTCGCGACCAAGAATCCTTTTCCTGCATGCGCAAGACTGATGTTCGGCTGCGGAACATGCACGAATCCCGCATTCGGCAGCGCGATCGTCTGCAGCAGGTTCAATGTGTCTGGATTTCTGACCTCGAGCCCTCCCTTCGCCGGTGCTTGCAAAGCGAGCATATAAGGGTACGAATACGCGATCGCTTCCGGTGCCGAGGGCCATGGCACCTGTCTCTTCTCCTTCGCATTGCCGTCGACGTCGATGAAAAGACTGTTCACGTCTTTCGCCAGCAGCAGCTCTCCCTCTCCTAGCGGAGTAGCGAGAGGTTTTGGCACCCAGCTTCCCATGCCCATGTACCCCATTCCACTAGACGACACGGCGCCGAATCGCGTCCCGCCTTGTCCACCAGCACCATCGCCCAATGCGCCAGGTTTGACTATGTCGGCCACCTCCTGCGACTCGACGTCCACCATCACGAAACCGGGGTCCATGCCGACGACGATGTTCTTCCCGGTAGCCCACGTCAGACTCTTGACCGTAGCGACGAGTGTGATCTCCGCCGCCTCTCCGCTCAGCTCCATGTCCTGCCATGTCCAGAGAATGATCTTGCGCTTCACAGCGACAGCCAGACGACTCACGATGGAGGGAATGCCCGTGCTGGAATCCTTCACAATGTTACTTGTGACCGCAAATGCTGTGGCTCCCTTCGTCTTCTCGAGTCGTTCTTGCAGCGCATAGGTCTGGAGGTCGTGGATGGAGACATGGTTATCCGATAGCGAGACGAGGATGTTGGCTTCTTTGATGATAGCGAGCTGGGTCACCGGGCGTCGCGAGAACTTCTCTTCCTCGCGGAGGAGGTCCGCAAGTCGGACTGCTGGGGTCGGAGAGGGTGTCGTGGAGGCAGTGTCTTGTGCGGGCGGGCTGTCTCGACTTGTTGCGGCGTCGTCTTGGGGGTTGGGGACGTCGTCTTCTTCGACGGTCTCGTTGACTCGGTATATTCTCAATGCGCCGGTGCTTAGACCGACTATTACTCTGTCTCCATATGCGAGGATGGATTCGATCTTGGATTTGTCGCGTTGTTTTAGTTCGACGATTGGGCGGGCTGTGAATGCCGAGAGCATTGTTTCAAGGTCGAGGGATGAGATGGTATATGCGGAATTAAGATGTGTCCGATGACGAGGAATGTAGGTGGAGGTCGGCGAGATATCACGCTGCAATTATTAGGGTATCACTGCAGTCGTGCGAAGCTTCATCGTCCGATCCTGGAGGTAGTAGACATTGGAGGTTAGGAAGGGAGCCTTGAGCTTTGAGGTCGGAAGCTCTCCAGCGTCATCGCCGCGGTTGGAGCTTTGGTGGTCTGTGCCACCTTGGAGCTGCACGTGGACCATGCATTCACAGAAATCAGTATGTCTATAAAATAGCATTTAGATGAAGATAGACTTCAAGCATAAATTGCAGGCCAATGTATGTTGTGTAGAGGGAGAAGTTTTTTGTCAATTTAGTGTATCTGCGGCAACCCAGTTCTATATAAACATTCTGGTCGGTTGAAACCGCAAACCTTCTCCCTCTCCTCTCCCACCATTTCGATATTTTCTGTTATATACTGCCAAAGGAGTGTGTTCCTTCGCAAATATTACCACCAGATGAAACAGGCCAGGAGACTCACACTCAAATAGAGAAAGGTTCTTTCAAGGGGTCAATTTCATCCACGCATCCACCACCATCCTACACGATTCCATGGAAACTGTCCCGGCAAAGCCAGGGATCGACAGTATCGCGAAGATTCGCGACAGGAACTCAACCCACGATCCCAAGGAAAGGGAATGTTCTTCGAGTCCGCGTGTTTTCACACGCGATTACCGGCCAACGCAGCGACAATCTCTTTCTAAAACTCCAGCTCTTAAACAATGAAGACAATACTCCTCCTCTATCTTTGCGGTCCAACGAAAAACAAAGAAAACAAAGGAGGAAGGTAATGGAGGGAGTGCTAGAACACTTGTTATCGATCAAAGCAAACTCTTTGTCCTCGATACAACGACCAACACACTGATCTCTATTTCTCCTAAGATGATAGGGATGGGTCGGTCGGATCGGCTCCTTCCTCCCAGCTCGACAGCCGACTAATCGGGTCCGAAGATGCATCCATGATAGGGCTGGAGGGGTTGACCTACAAAGTGTATGTAGGCGGAAGGGAGGACGACAGAGGCGAATGAGCGATCATACACAATATGCCCGGCTCGTGCACAGGGACGAAACAACCAAGCTGACATTGCAGCCTTGACTACAACGCGAGAGAGTGGAACGAGGGACTGCGGAATGCGTAAACTTCGCGGCCAAGCGGGCAAGCCAACGACGAGGCGGGGAAGAATACGACAGACGGGAGTCGATCAAATCCCACTTCTGCGGAGAAGGGAAATGTAGCGAAGGAAGGTCCCTGGAGAGGAGCGGGGTTGAAAGTGCCTTAAGGAACAGACATACCAAGGAAGACATACAAGCGCCTCAGTATTGGAGATGACATAGGAGAAGAAGAGAGAACAGACTCTTAGTATGACGAAAAAATATACTTGACTTGAAAAACAATGAAAAGAGGTATCCTAAAAACTTCGAAATATGCCAATTACTGAGGGGATATCTTCCAACGCCGCCTGACAATGTGCAGAGCACAACACATAACAAATAAACCGAAAATACATTATGCCCGCTTGGTCGAGCGAGAAGGCATCAGACCGAAGCTGGGGCAATTAAATTGAAAAGAATGTAGATATGAAATACCAGTTTCATCCCAGAGAGAAGCGTTAGCTCCTGCAATCTGGGGTTACTAAATCAGAGAGCAAAGCATCACCTGATAAAGAGAGACCTTAGGGACCAAGGTACGTAACCCGAGCAATTACGTCTACATCACAGATCGATGTAGCTAGCACATCCCAGCCTCGGGAGACTCAGAACGCGAACGAAAAGGTCATGTGAGGATGGGGGTGCTAATCGATGAATACGGATCTAGTGGAAGGGGTTTCGCTTCTGCTCGGTAGGTGAGGCGAAAGGATTGGACTTCTCGTCGAGGGGTGAGGGGTCTGCAAAATGACCATGACTGCTGCTTCGTGCATGCCCTGGGTGGGCAGATTCGATGACCGAGTGTTGGGCCGCGACTTGGCCGACCGTTTCCGTGTTGTTCTCGGTTGTGCGGAATGGTCGAGGTGTGATTGTGTACGACGGCTTCGTAGTGTGATACTCGTATGGCGGAGCAGCAGTCTCGGGATAGTCACGTGCATTTGGCCCAGATTTTGGTGCATTCTCGTCCGCAAGGACCGGGTTGATGATGTACGGGTCTGCAGGAACAGACCGATTGCGGCGCGGGAAGAGAGTGCAGGCGTAGATCACGCCACCAAGAGCGATTAACAAGTAGATACAGATGAGAGCTGTGGAGATGAGCGCTTCGGTGATGATGCCAGAGATGATCTTGCCGACAACGTAGTCGACAGCTTCGGTAATTTCGTCTCTGGCCTTGCCGTTGGGATCAGCGAGTAGTTCGGCAGCTGAGGAAGAGTCACCGTTGTTGGCCAGGGCGCTTATGGAGAGGCTGTCGTTGCGCACACCTGGGAAACCAACGTGGGCGTGGTCACGAACCCAGGTAAGTCCTTTCTGGAAAGATGCAATCTTCAGACCGATTAGGCAGTTGAGGACGTCACCAATGGGGTCGCGCAGGATCGTGTCGCCGAACGCCGTATCTAGGGTCTTGCTCATTTCCTCTACGAATGTGTTGAGGGTGCCGTTGACTGCTTCGGTGGTTGTATTGACCCAGCCAAAGATGTCTTCGTTGATTTCGCTATCAAGCTTGTCGATCACCCCGTTGACACCATTCGACCATGACATGGACGAAGCGTCAAGAGACGTGATGACCTTTTCCGCGAAATCAGCAACCTGGCCGGTGAGCTCTGGAACCTTCTTCTGTATGGCCCTCACGAGGAGGTATTGGCAGAGACAGGAGAAGAGTCCAGCGATACCGAGAGCGAGCAAGAGGAGCATGGGGACGGAAGTTGCGTATGCCCATGCCCAGCGTACGATTGTCTGGCGGCGTTCAGAGCCAAAACGTTGGCCGAGCCACAAGCCCCAGCTTGCGGAGTGGGGGCGAGAGGCAAAATAGACGACGTCCATCCCATCGTGGCCTTTCTGGAAGAGTTCCGCGTGTTCTTTCATTTGGCGGTAGCGACGGATCTCAATCCAGGCCATGGGAACGCAGACGAGAATGGCGGCGACGATCAAGACGGCAAGAGCGATTCTGCGGCCGGTAATTCCAAGTTCGATAAGTTCGTCGAAGAAGCTGTTGATAGAATTACCCTCCGAACAGAACGTAAGCCGTTCTTTCTGAGGCACGGGAAGCAAAGTGCGGTTGAACTCGTATTTATCCAATCCTCTGATGAGTTTCTTGACTTCCTCGAAAGGAAAGCGGAGGACAGTGTCGGTGAAGTTCTGCACTTGATCGAAGGTGGGAATAGAACCGTTGAGCTTGTTGATTCCCTCCTGAATTTCTGGGGGTGCTTCGAGCGCCTTGAGCTTCGTGATTTCATTGCTGAGGTCGATTGTAGGTGGCTTGAAGTCATCGGTGAAGGGCAGGCTTTGAATTTTGTCGAGAATTGAGTTGATGCCGTCGGTGACAGTCTTGGTGGCATCACCCATGCTGTCGGTCACCTCGTCGATGGTCTTGTTCAAGCCCTCGGAGATCTTTTCGCCAATCTCTACGGCTGCCTTCATGCTGCCGCGAACGGCGAGGGTGATGAGGCAGAGGTAGGTGCTAGTCATCATGTGAATGACGAAGATGATGATCTCCTCGACGGCGGTGACACTGAGCTCGAGCATCTGCATGAGGCCACTGATGGCCTTTTCGACACTGGTGGCGGTCATTTCGTTCATGCCCTGGGCCATGTAGTGGGGCATGGAAGCCATGGAGCTTCCGATGTTCTCGACTTGGGTGCATGCGCTGAGAGCCTCTCGGCGAGCAGAGGAAAGGCTCGAGTTGGTGCCCGCAATGGCGAAGAGAAGTCGGACGAGTACGAGCAGGAGAAGGATAGTCCAACGGTTGATCCATATCTGTGAGAGTCTAGCTCGAAGGCCGAGGTATGGTGTAAGGTATGGTGTCCGGTTTATGGTAGGTCGTGGTGCATCATGTGGGGCGTAGTAGTCTCGCATCTCATGATCGCCAGCGGAAAGAGATGGAGGTACGGCCGGGAAGGGTTGCTGTTGGTTCACTGTGGAAGCCATGTTGGAAGATGATGGCTGTGAGCGCGAGGTCTGGGCCTTGTATTAGAGTCGGTAGTGACGATGTTGCAAGCAAGGCGACAAGGGAAGAAGAAAAGAGATCTATGCAATAGCAATATGCAAGCTGTTTGGGAGGACGAGGATACTATCTGCCAGAGATATTGCGCGCGGCGCAAGAATAGTACAGAATAGAAAAGAGGTATTACTCTAAGTAGGAACAATAGAGAGGATGCAAGACAATAGAACAATAAGAGAAAGGAAGTGAAAATGGAAATCAACACCACACAATGCAAAAAGGTGAAGAGAGAAGGAAAACTGTGAAGGACAAGGTGATGGAGAGAGGTGACAGCAAACAAAGTGGGTGAAGGGGTATATTTTTGTAAAGCGAGTTGCTATACACCGTCCCCAATGAATCACCGTTGCACAATGACATTAAGAAAACAGGTGAGGATGTATTGGCAAGCGCCGGGGTACGTACCGCGAGAGAGCGAGGACCTATTTGCAGACCAGCTGCGGAGGAACCAATAGGAACCTCAAACAGGAGGTCTGCACGACCAGGGCGTTTCAACAGCGCATATATTTTCCGATGAGGCTCTGTCCAGGAACGGAGGGATATGGTGGAATGGGTGGAATGGAGACTTTTATTAACTTAGGCGCCCTTGTGGGGAGGGAGTCGGTTCAAATCCTGAGGGCCAGTCGATTGGTTGTCAGGTGGTCAGGCTGGGACGTTGGAAAAAGGTAGGCCAGGCTAAAAGAAACGACACGCTACAATCAATGAGCGTTGTGCAAATCGATCTGTAGCAAATTGTTCCAAGAGTTTTATTTTAGACTTCTGGTTTGTTTCGTCGTCTGAGATGAATGGATGGTTCTGAGGTTGATGCGCACGCTATCGAGTCACGCAGGCGATCAGTCAAACAAAACAGATGGAGAGACAGAGGCGAAGTCTTGGTTGTCAAGGCGGGAGAGTCCCATATGGAGGTTCCACGGCTTGCGATCTCTACTGGCTGAACGTCGCCCAGGCGCGTCAGTCGTACGTGACTGGGACCTGTCTATGACGATATTCAGGCTTCTCCGCAAAATGAAGAAGATTGTCGGTAGAGCGAGTGCAAGGGAACACGACCTCTTCGTTGATTCTTGTCTGTCGTGTTGGTCGAAAGAGGAGGTGCTCAAAGAGTCGGAAAACCACTGGGGGAGGGGGCAGTTTTGTATGGCCGGGTCGGTCTGGGCCGCAACTTCCTTGTTTGCTCCCATCAACGTCATCTCATCTCCTCCACATCCTCCTACTAACAACTACCACCATCAACAATTAAATGTTCCCCCTTCTAGTTTTGAGGAATACAGTCTACATTCACGCGATAGATAATTTCCTGGTGTTGAGTATGTGTCGCATCACTTTCCTAATGATTACAGGCTATTCACAAATAGCAACAAACAATAGCATACAATAGCGATGGCTTTCTTCATGACGCGCCCAGGCTACTTCGCAACAAGAAAAGTATGGGCGCACAGGCGGCCTCATAAATGGGGAAGTCACAGACTGCTCAATGATTGGCCTAGCTTGTTTCGCCTATAGAGACGCTCCTGTCCAATCATTGCCATGGCGGCTACCGTACTTGGTACCGCCAAGAAGCATTGGTCTCCACTACCTACCGCTAGAGCATCTGAACATCAACCTCATCTCAACTCAGATCCCAATCCATCATCCATCTCCATCTTCATTTTCATCTTCCATTTCATCTTCGTTTCCATGTCCTTTATAATATCCCATCTACTGTACCTTTTCTTTTATCCGTAATGCATACTCCACTGCTGTTACGGATCGTCTCACAGGATGTGCCAGTACCGCTACTTACTACGGAGTGTAAACAATCAATTATCCAGCATCCGAACTCCCACCAATGCATTTCTGCTCAGGTCATCGTATCACATATTTTATCATCCATTAATCAGATCATACGGATCTTATAATGCGAGCAAGAATGAGTAGTTCAAAAATCTCCCTCTATCTGAACTTGTGATTTACTGAATGTTATCGTTGGAAGGCATTGGCTCCGAAATCCACGTTCAACTATCCGCAAACTCACAATTACATTACAACAATTGCGAGAACATCATACATGCACATCGCGTCATTCCTTCTCACCGATCAAGTTCCATAGCTCTGGCTCACGAAAGGGCACAGATGCTCATTCTCGTGGGGCCGCCGTAACAACGTTGCATCTTCTCTTGACCTCCAAATTTGCAATGACCTAGAGACGGACTGAACGCACGCATCTTATGACACAACTTCCCCTCTTTCTTTCTTTCTATCTTCCTCTTGTTCTTCCTGTCTAAACGTGTCCAAACACAATGATGCTCTGCTTCAATTAGACACAATAACAGCACCTGAATACGTCGCAATCTGGTTTCATTCTGCCATCCCCCCTCCGAAGTACTCTGTTTCGACGAGAAACCATACCTACGTCATACCCGGCTGCCATTGTGAATTGCGTTGTTGAGAATCACAGTCATTTATTTAGCTTTGGTTGTGGGGAAACTTGGTTTGCCTACAACCGTTGCCTTTGAGTTATAACAACACCACAGAGCAGCACGAATTTGGAGTTTTTTGGCCTTCTCATTGGTTCGTTCTCTATTACAGGTAAATCCAGCCTGCAATCACTTTCACAATAGAGGTCAAACTTCGTTCGTATTGTCATAGAATGGGAATCATTAGCGTATCCTAAGCTTCATATCTGTCGCCTCGGGCAACACACTGCACAACTTCCCTCATACTTAAACACCTCATTTCGACTTCCAATTCATACAACCATCAGCTACAAATCGCAAGACTGTCAGCTGCTTTCGAGGCTCCTAAGAAAAAACGTTGACTTCAACGGTATGTATGTATTTCACTTCCTTTGTCACTGCCAATCCCCTCCCCCACATTTCCTAAGCTCCGGCTATTTTTGTTTCTTGCATACAAGAAGCTCCGGTCGCCTATGGAGATGTCCGGACTAAACTTCAAAAGACCTCCGAAATCACTTCTACCTGGATTGCGGAACAACCCGACTCCGGGAAGTGAAAACGGTTCTAGCAAGGTAAGTAAAAACCCACACTGCTCAATGGGGGTCCATGTTTTGGCCAAAAAACGAACCCCCATGGGTGAGCCCTACAGTGCCCAGACTCGCAAGCTCAATGGGGGTCCGTAGGATAGCTTTTTTTATTTTTGCTACGGAACGAACCCCCCTTGGCCTTTCGCAGAGAGCGGTGAAGTGATAACCCTATCACTGCCTACTCCATCACCGCTTCGCATCACCGCCTACTGTGCCTATATCCTCCCGTGCCGAATATTTCCCTTTTCTTTCCTGTCACTTCTCTGCATTGCCATTTCGCAACTATTCAGTTTGGAACAAGTGCTAACGAAAATCGATCAGAATAGTTGAACCCACATAGTTCTACAATCTAACCACAGCTCTCGTGCATTGCACCCCAACTCGTACCAAGCGCCTTCGCCCTAGGGCAGTTCCATCGGTAGACAAGTAATTCCGTGCCAATCAATCGTAACCACCGGGTGTTGACCTTTAGGGTTTGAAGTCTGTCAACCCACGTCCTACTCCCAGATAAACTTGTCGATCTCCCGCGACCACCTCATGGCTTGGCGAAACGGCAAATGGACCACGAGTGGCCCCGGCTATGGGACGCGTCTCCCCGAGCATGACCATGAAAATTCCGACAACCCTCGCATCGGAGATCTTGCGAACGATTTGGACGGGCTTGGTATCAATAACAGTTCGCGTACCGGAAGCACTCCGGTTGACACCAGTCTCACATCGGCCCCACCTCGATCAGCTCGTTCCCGTTTCTTTGGATCGAACAATATATATGGGAGTCTGGCGGACAATGACAACGATGATGACTCCCAAGAAGATCTGAGCCCGGGGATCGATGCTAAAGGCTTGGATTTCAGTGTCAAGGCGCATGGCGATGGCCAATCTGGTACTAATGCTCCTGAGAGCCGTGACGACGCGAACCAAGAGCGCTCTCCCGAGTTTGGGGACTCTGGCAGCTATTCCTTGAACCTGGCACGGCAACTCAACCAGGTCGTCAATAACAAGAACGCACGCCCCAACACAAACTCGCCAAACAAGGGCCGCGACAGTTCCTCCCCTCGCCAGGCCATCGTACCTTATGGAATGATAGATCAGAGGGTGAATACCCGCCACGGCTCAAATGTCGACCCTTCCAAAAAGCCATCATCGGGCCATAGCCGCCATCCCGGTCGCCGAGGATACACCGCACAGAATCCAACCTCCAATACCTGGCATTCGCAAGACGCTATGCTCATGCAGGAATTCATCGTCCTCCGCAACTCAATGCGCCGTCTATTCAAGCACAGCGATGTGGCCAAGTGGAAACACGGCGATTACCTCGCACACAAACAGGCACAGGCTCAGGCAGAGATGGAACGGCGTGCAGAAAAGACTGAAAATGGAAAGATCCTCCGTGCCTCTCCGACCCTTCAGCAGAATCCTCTGGATCAGGTCACGCACGACCTATGTAGCCAACTCCTGGCTGGGCTACATTTCCAAGGTAACATCTCTTTAGTCCTTGGGCTTCCCACAATCTGGTGCGAGAACTGGACCGACGGTAAGGAAGAAATTGCTCCGTGGCCATCTATTGCAGAACTCAAATGGGAGGGTGACGACCGGGCCAAAACTAATGTCGGTCGCTATCCCCCTATTCCTCGCGAGATGGGTGCTCCAGGCATTGTCTGGAGCCAGCTCCAAATGGTAGAGCAGTATCCTCTGGACCAAGTCAGCCTCATTCCAACCATGGAGGATATCTATGCGCCTATCGAGGAGATTGAGGATGAGGTCAAGTATGACCTGATTCCGCGAAGCCTAGAAATCGCCATTGAGAAGTACCTAGAGTCCTAGGTCTATCAATGTCCAGCACACTTACATTGGTAATCATTACGAGCAACCTCACTGTTACCCGTATTGGTCTTGTTTCTTTCTGCACTGCCTTTCGAAGAATCCCCAGTTTTCGTGCCTTCAATGATACCCTATGATACCCTGCACATTTACAACCGAGCATTTTGGATCAACGCAACAATCGATTTCCGCAAACAAACACGACACGCAAAGAATATGAGCATTCGTTCGCCAAGTGCAGGCCCTGGAACAGCAAAACGACCACCCTGTCCACTTAATGATAGTCAGCCCAACACAACAGCTATTGCCGTCAACCCCAGCTTGGCGTCCAATGTCCTCGATTTCTTTCAGTCCTACTTGTTTGGAATATCGATTGAGCTACTCTGATTCAATACCGGTTCTTCTTTGTGTATGGCGTTCATTCATGTGGTCACGGTTTTTCTTTTCCTTTTGGGTCTTTTCATTATCTTCTCAGGCAGCATTATCAACTTCCTGCTCTCTCTACAAACTTGCAATCCGGATCGACACAGCATGGTATGGAGTTCTCGGATACACAAAATGCTTTCAACCCCAACATGGCATGACCCTTCCGATGTAACCGACTTGATATCATTGGTCCCCAGTCATAACTATCTCCCGATTTCATACCGGACCAACTTCCCTACCCTTCGGACCGATCCCGTCTTCTCCGGAGTCGCAGCCTTACATGCTACATGAGATACTCTTCCCATGCAGTCTTCCCTTTCTTTCTCCCAGTCATCCATGTCTCTCTCAATCCGATCCTGCTGGCATGCTAGAAAGATCCGTGGTTCCTCACTTTCCTCGGACCACATTCTCCCCTACCACCCGGTAGGCTTTTCCTATCCACCACCAACCTTCTGCAGGACCTACATCCCCCAAGGATCCAAGCCAATTCCAATCCCCGCAGATAAGATACACACTCCCCATGTACATCACCACCCCCAATTCCCCATTCCCACAGCACGACGGATATCATAATCAGCATCAGGCGACATACCCATTGGTGTACAACAGCAGGCAAACTAGACCAGGGCGAAGAGACTTTGGTTAGGTTTTTCTAGGCAGTCAATCAATCATGCATTCATCCCCCCACGACCTTTGCCCGCGATGAAACCTTCAGCAGCACCCCCTACGGCCCCTCTTTTTTTAGAAGGGGGGGTCTAGGGGGGTTGTGTGATTCCTTGGTACTTGGTGATTGCAGCTTTGTTTTTATGTTGTCATAGTGATGTGATGATATGTGTAGACCTACCCATAGCATGCGTGTCCACCACCCTCGCTCCTCTTCTCCCTATGAACAGTATACATCCACCCCACTACTCCACCGCCTCCCCCCAAAACATCCCCGTCATTCAACAGGGAAGTCGAAGACAGGCGGGTCCTACGCCAATTGCAGCTTCCCCACACCACGTACCCGATCCCAAACACCCACCCAAGTAACTAACGAAGTAAATACGCCTACGCACATCATTTCTCCGCACCCCTCAAAAATTTCCCCACACTAACAGCGAAAGTCGAGGGGAGGAGGGGCTTTGGGCAATTGTAGATTTCGGAGTTCCGAGAAACTACAATTGATAAAACCCCCCTCCTGACGGGTCTGCCCTAGGTTCTACGTGATGGATGGTAGAGCGGTTGGGGGGGAGTGAATTCGTTCTGGCTCCTTGGAGTTTTAGTAGAGGGAGAGGAAAAGGTGCTGGGGGGGTTGATCATGGGGAAGGTGGACACTCTTAAGCTTCTTCCAATGCTGAACTTATAGAAAGGCTATGGGGAATAGGGGAGAGCACTACTGGGGGGGGGGGTTTCCAAAAGGTGCAACGTTTTCGACCTTTTGGAAACCCCCCTATCCCCTCGATATATCTCCTTAACTTCCACTGGAGGTGAGAGCGGGAGAGGAGGGGGGGTTTCGAAAAGGTGCGACCATTTTCGAGCGAACAGCTTTAGGTAGGTGGAAGTCGGACAGGAGGGCTTATTTGCTTGAAATGCTCTGCTAGACCGTATTTTCAGCGACGAGGCTCTGCCAGAGAGAAGGATTTTCCGAAAAGTCGAACATCCTTTCACCTGATTGCTTAGACTGTAGAGGGTCATTGTGCATTGGCCGGCATGCAAGGTACAGACAGGGATTTTCCGAAAATGGAGGATGAAATTATTTTTTAGTGGAAGGGTAATATCTCGTTAGTTATTTTCCTTGTTGTTTGAGGAAGAAATACGGCGATGGTGGTGGTTGAGGGTTATTGTCATCTCTTTTGTTGAAATTCTTTGTTTGGTTGAAGTGAGAGCTTGAAGTTGGTTTTAAACGACGATGTAACGACTGTACAGAACAACCAACACCTCCTGAAAGGGAACTTACATTTTGAAATTTCTACTTCCTAGGGTTCGTCTAGGATGTAGTCTTCTCGAAAATAGGAAGTTTGTCTGATATAGTGTCAGATCTTCGGTGCATAACTTGGAGCATTTGGGCGCTCTGAAATCGATGTCACCTGCAATTTTGCTCGAACACAACTCGATAATTGCAGTTCGCTTGAGTTGAGTGTACATTTGTAGTCGACTTCTACCTAATAAAATTGAATAAAAAACCAGGACAATGTATGTTACCATAAGAATAGCTTTACAGTATGCAGAGCACGTGGTG
Organism: Aaosphaeria arxii CBS 175.79; assembly: GCF_010015735.1. NCBI lineage: Eukaryota > Fungi > Ascomycota > Dothideomycetes > Pleosporales > Aaosphaeria > Aaosphaeria arxii. The sequence goes on along the minus strand of NW_022983476.1, from coordinate 454,983 downwards.
TGTACCAGCATATCCGGCCCGGTTCAAGACTCCCCGCATTCTACAAGTCTACCCGTAGAACAACGTGGTACGCCATCAATGACCATCTCTCTTATACCTTTATGTGACTCTCTGGTTATGTACACCAAATGTCCCTACATAGGTAGTCCATCGATGACAGTATTGTCCGGATTGATTAGTCGCTGCTTGAATCGAATGATCGGAGAAGCGATCCATGGAGACAGCCTTACTCCATACTAGATGTATTTGCATCTATTTCATACTTTCATCTCCAAGCCACAGCTGACAGAAACGGAACGTTGTAGATATCTCGTATCCAGCCATGAATGACGCCAATCCCATCGATCCCGCAAATGGCAAGTTCAGGCGTCCCGGGCTCTCGCTCTCTTAGCCACATTCAGCTCAGCTGCGCGGCGGACGGCTCCGTTCGCTAATCGGATGGTACGCAATATGAAACGGTTTCTTTTTCTGTCGCTATCAACGACGAAACTACGCCAAAGGCACTTAAAGCCGCATTCTGATTCGTGGGCTCGTTTAGAGTCACGTTTTCTTCGTTCATTTTAGCCATACAAAGTACGGGGCTGTCATCGAGCCTACGAGTAGTGTCAAGTGCACGCGGCCTCCATGTTGGCGCAAGGGACAAATCTGTCTGCCTGATCAACGTACAGTATTGCGATTTTTTTATTTAAAACGCCTTGCATTGCGCTTCGTGTGATGCCAATTGGCACCTCTCCATCACACTCGTAATCATGGCTATCTTCACTATTCCCAAGGTTGCCATCACCCTGATCGCGCTATACATCGCCCGCCGTGTGTACTGGGAGGCCACAACTGGAGCTCGCCGCCGTTCGATAGCAAAGCAAAATGGATGTCTTCCACCCAGGAAAGTCCCTCTCAGGGACCCGATATTTGGCCTGGATCTTCTCTACAGCAACATCAAAGCCCACAGTGACAATCGATTACTCGAAGCGTGGAGTGATCGGCTGAAATCGCAGGAGAGACACACCGTTGTCATGCCCATCCTGGGCAATAACATCTACCTCACCGACGACCCGGAGAATATCAAATCGATGCTGGCGACGAATTTCAACTCCTGGAGTCTCGGAAGAGAACGCATCAAGATGATGGCTTCGTTCCTCGGGTACGGCATCTTCTGCACAGAGGGAGCGGCATGGAAGCATTCAAGAGATATGTTGAGACCGTGTTTCGAGCGCTCGCAGGTTGCAGATGTAGACATGATGGAGAAACATGTCAAGTGCCTGATCGATCAAATCCCCGACGACGGCAAGACAATCGATCTGCAACCGCTCTTCCACCACCTCAGCATGGACATCGCGACGGAATTCCTCTTCGGCCGGAGCACCAACGCGCAGGACCCAAACCTGAGAGACGAAGACGTCGAACACTTCGTCGAAGCGATAGAATACTGCTCCGACCCCTTCTCCAACGACAACATCAAGCGATGGGGCTTCATCGGCGCCTTCCTCCCAGACCCCAAGCACGCAAAATGCGCAAAAGTGCTCCGCGACTTCGCCGACAAATACCTCGACGCCGAAATCGCCTCGCGCTCCACCTCCACCACCACCACTCCCCCAAAAGACCGCTACTCATTCCTCGACACCCTCCTCTCCGCAACCCAAGACCGCACGACCATCCGCTCCGAGCTCCTCAACATTCTCCTCGCCGGACGCGACACGACCGCCTCCCTCCTCTCAAATCTCTTCTTCGAACTCACGCGGCACCCCTCCAAACTCGCCCGCCTCCGCCACGAAATCTCCACCCACATCGGGTCCTCCCAACCAACCTACGACACCCTCAAACAACTCAAATACCTCCGTGCCATCATCAACGAAACCCAACGCCTGTACCCCGTCGTCCCCTCCAACTCGCGCGAAACCCTCATCGACACCGTCCTCCCCCGTGGCGGCGGGCCTACGGGCGCTTCCCCCATCCTCATCCCCAAAGGCTCGTTCGTGGCATACCATTCCTACTCCCTGCAACGCCGCAAGGACATCTACGGCGAGGATGCGGAGGAGTTCGTGCCGGAGAGGTGGATGCCGGATGAGCATTCCTCGGCGCCGTTGAGGCCGGGTTGGGCGTATTTGGCGTTTAGTGGCGGGCCGAGGGTGTGTATTGGACAGAACTTTGCGATTACGGAGGCGGGGTATGTGGTGGTGAGGTTGTTGCAGACTTTTGGGGAGGTGGAGAGTAGGGATGAGGGGGTGTGGAGGGAGAAGTTGACGATTACGTGTATCGGGGCGGGTGGGTGTAAACTTGGGTTGAGGAGGGAGTTGGAGACGGAGGGAGAGGCGGTGGAGGAGAAGTCATAGGATTCAATAGGCGGTTAGTCTAGGTAGATTTGTTGTTAAAAGAAGGTTAGATATCAGATGTCACACAACGTCACGTAATACCCAACTCAATTACAAAATAATATTTATGATTTGATAAAGTTTGTATGTATCCAGGAATCCCATCATCTGAATACATAACTCTGTTTGTATCTCTAGCTTATCGAAAGGACTGAAAACCTCAAATCGGTCCCACTGCCTGTTTCGTTAAGCTTCGAAGAAAGACCGGCCAATTTCCAGTCAGTGTAAAATATTTGCTCCTTAGGTAGGTTGACCCGGAGTAATGATGATAATTCGCACTCAATGATACAGGAAAAGTAGGGGAGGGGAAGAAAATATGTGTGGGGTATAATGCATCCGGAATCGAAGAAAGGCACATTGCCGGTGCCGGAAAGTTTGCTCCGTAAGTATGTTTGCCCGGTGCCCATGGTGCTAATTCGCACCTTCATAATACAGAAAAAGGTAGAGGAGGGACGAAGAGGGAAGGAAGGGAATTCATCCAGCCAAACCTCCCTCATGAGAGCGGTTTGTCTGAATGAAACCCGACCGATTCCTCCAAGATTAGACTTGGGAATGAGAAAAACCATCTATAACTCTTGTGACTCTAGAGTTCGGAAAGATGGCGAGCCAGTGTAGGTAGGGAAGACGTCTAGTATAGATCGATGAGGACGCCGACGGCTCCGTAGTCGTGTTCTTCTTCCTCCTGCGTCTCGGGCATGTCTTGAATCTCGTCCTCAGGTGCGTTACCGAGAAGATTGCCCTCATCGAAGAGGTCCGTGGCTGAGAGGTCTATTGCCATTCTGGTGTTCTCTTTGTCTTCGATGTTGTCTTGGATTTTGTCTTGAAGCTTCTCCTGGGCCTTATCCAACTCGTCTTGAGCCTCTTCTTGAGCCTCTTCTTGAACTCCACGCTCCTCTTCCTCAATCTCCCGCTGAATCTCCCTCAAGACCCTCGTCTTCTCTTTCCTCCTCCCAATATCAATCTCCCGGTTCTCCTCTCGCACCTGAGCGTCAGTCATATGGTCCATATCCCTGTGCTCTCTGTCCCTTCCGTTGAAGTTGTTGGTCGACCAGTAGTGTGCCGCCGCATATGCGGTCATGGCCTCCTGTCGCGAGGAAGACGCATAGGGAAAATCATAATCATACGCAGGGTATTCCTTATTAGCCGAGGGAGCTTTAAACGGGGCATCCCTTTGCGTCTCTTCATTCCCGGTGCTACGTCCGTCATGTCCATTGCCGACACGAGAGTTGTTCCTGGCACCCGCTGCGTTGCTGTCCCAAGGCGCGGCCTGCGGTGCATTCCTAGCGAGGGGCCTCCTGGATTCAGGACTGCCGGCCTTCGCAACCATGGCTCCGAGATTGTCTTCGAAGGCGCGGATGACGGCCGCGTCCATTTCAGTGCGCTCGATCACGATGGCGCTCTCCGGCCAGTACACATACGCCGGCAGCGAATTCCGGGCGCCATTTGTGCCGCACAGCTTGCAGGCGAAGTCGTTCATTAGTAGAGTTTTCTGCGAAGCCGTCCCCTTTGGCGCTGTGGCGCGGAAGATTTTCAGGAGCGCATCGTTGGTCAGTGTCGTTGTGGATCCTGCAGCGCCAGCGGCATCGCCATCACCACCGCCATCACCAGCAACGCCAACAGTGGAAACAACACCACCCTTCCCCTTACCATCTCCCTTCAACCTGAACACGCCCGAGAAATTCTTGACTACCTCTTCAGACATCCTCCTCACCTCCTCCCACGTCTTCCTACGCCTACGCATCTGCTCCCTATCCTGCTGACTCAAGCCCTTTTGCGCCGCCATATGGCACCGATTCCTCTGCATGCGCTCATCCTCCGCGCGCTCGAGCGCCGCCGCCATTCCGAGGCAGTTCCCGCCGCAGGGCTCGGCCTGCGTGCCGCGGATCGCGACGACGTGGCCGCAGGTTAGCAGGTGGGTCCGCGAGTGCGAGGTCTGACACGGCCGGGACTCCATGCGCGGGTACCCGATGCAGGGGGTCCAGCGCGCGGCGGGTTGCTGGACCGTCGTGATGCGGAGGTACTTGCGGGACTCAAGGGAGTTCGCCGTGTGGAGTACGGCGTAATGGAACGGGACCGTGACGCCCTTTGGTAAGTGTCGAGCGTAGCGAGGGGGGGCTCTCGCTTGTGAGGCCATTGTTGGTGGTGGTTTGGGGTCACTGGGTTTTCTTTGTCAGTATGATGGACGGGATGTGAGGTTTAGACGTTGTGGGTTTGGTGTTTTGGGGTGAGGACGGAAGGTGGAAGGAGGAGGGGTGGAAGGGGGTTTTTATGGTGCTGGAAGTCATGTGTGGGGGAAAGTGAAAATGTCGGTCTATGGACAACGGAAGTCACTGTGGGAAGAGATTGCACAATGGCTGCCTGCCTGGTCATTCACGTTGAGGGGCGGCGTCGTCGAATCATTCAAACAGTACATTGTGCACTATGTTGAAAGACGGTGAGGGTACCAGTCACTGACATTGTAATTCGTCATTGTCAAGAGCAAGTGAAGTTGGAATCTAGGAACAGCATAGTCTTTTGACAAGGTTTGATAGGATTTGGTCATAGAGGAAATCTGTCTTTCTAGAATATTTGACATTGTGTCGTTCCAATGGCGGCGCCGCGTCAACTCGTAGCAACCATCCCAACTCTTCGACCATCACTGCCTCGCCAATCGAGCAACCTTCTTCAGCCCTGTACCTGGTTTAATGTTCCAGTCAATACCCTCTCTCGCCCGTTGAAAAGCATCCTCAAATCCCTTTCCGTTTGGATTCAACCCACATGCACGTTCGAGATCTCCGGCTGCAAACAGAGGCTCACCAACCGCAGTATGTACAATGCCGCAGACATACCAAGACTCCCCCCTCTCCTCGTCAGTGAACCATTCTCTCTTGTTCGGCGGAATGAGCTCAGCAGGAAGACTCTGGAACCAGGGGTTAGAATTTGGAGATGGAGAATCCGTGGCCAAGGAGAGTGCTCGAGATGCCGCTGTCTCCGCGGCCAGCATATCTCTCGCAACCTCCTGTCGTTTCGAGACATCAACCGCGGCGGACGTCGAAGACACCCAATCCCCCTTCGACGAAGTGACCTCCTCATGCTGTCCAAACAGCGCCTTCGCGGTGATCAACTCGCACCGCCACCTCAACCTCTGAATCGCCTTATGGAACACATCCGCCTGCATATGCAGCGTCTCCGGCCTCGTCAGATACGCATACGTCAGCGTCACGACCCCCGACTGCGCCAACTGCGCACTCAACTCGTGCTCGCCCCTCCCGAGCGCCTCCTCCGCCCTCTCCACGGCCCCCTCCACAACCCCCTTCACCCCCTCCGCCGTAACCTCCCCCACCGTCAAACTCTCATGCAACCCCTCCTTATACCCAGGCAACAACCTCCCCGCCTCCCCCTCCTCAATCGTCACAGCGCCAAATCCATTCACCAACCTCAACAACTCCAGCACATCGCCCTGGAACCTCGCGAGCCCGAAACCGTACGTATTCAGCACCTTGACGAACAGCGAGTGGTTGCTCGCCCACGACTTCGTCGCCTTCTTGGCTTGGTCCCAGAAGTTGATGAGGCGGGGGAGGTACTGTGCGGGGAACATGACTTCTGCGCGCTTCTGGCTGCTGTTCTTCTCGACGAGCGTGAGGTCGAGGGCGTGGCGGGTGGCGGAGGTGGGCGGGCAGGAGGGCACGAAGAGGATGCCTGAGTCCGTGAGCATGGTTTTGGCGTGTCGGGCGTCTGCGGTGTAGAGCTCGAGGCGGATGAAGAGGTTGGTGGAGTAGAAGTAGTGGAGGGTTTCGCGGCTGAGGTGCCGGTTGAGGGTGAAGAGGGAGGTGGTGGTGGGGAAGGGGGGTCGGGAGGGAGTGAAGGTTAGGAGGGAGGAGGTTAGGGTGTGCGTGTAGGAGACGTTGGGCTGGGAGAGGTTGACGAGCTCGGTGTCGAGGAGGTGGGAGTAGATGCGGTTGCGGATTGAGGTTGGGAGGGAGGTTAGGGTTAGGGGAGAGCGTTTAGGGGTGGGAGATGCGGTGGAGAGAGTGGTGGATTCGAGTTTGTTGGATAGGTCGGAGGTTGTGGCGTCCATGGAGTCGCGTTTGGAGGAGAGAGTGGTCATCGTGATCGATATAGGAGGGTGTTCTGTACTTCTTCGTGTTAGATATATTCGACCCATTGAGGCATTGTAGATGCTGCAACCATAACCAGCCATGTGGTGTATGAACTAACATCAATGAGCCTGCCCAAGCTCTTTTGTATACCAAAAGAACCCTTCAACTACTTACAGCTATCCAGCCAACTATCCACTTGAAGATCAATGACAATTATCGTTCAATTGCAATCTCAGCGTCGTTCTACAGCTTCAGTCGCGTCACAGAAGCCTCACGAATAAGTCCAATCACAGAATAACAGCAATGATGTGGGAACAATGCAAAAGCGAAGTTAAAGGAAGCTCGGTATTGTTTACTGCGGGGTTCTATTTGTTTTATAGCTGCAACGACCAAGGAATTGTCCCACCTCCGCAAGAGATTCCATGGCGACGGAAGAGCGGAGGTGGACATGGCATGGCATGGCATGGCATGGATCTTGAGAAGTGCGGGGAAGTAGGATTCGTACAATGTAAGAAGTGGAGAAGCGAGCAGAGCGGATCCGAACATCCCATGTTGCCGCGAAGCTGCGCCTCATTAAATTGGAGAGAGAGTGGACAACAGTGAAGAAAAAGTACTTATACGCTTTTGTGTTGTAGAAATGGTTCACATTACAGTAAGTCTATATAATTCTAGCTACAATGTTCTAGTTGCACGCTATATACTTCTATACAGTCCTTACCACGAGTTCGGTGGGGCTTATTCCAATGAGTACGAGAGATGTACAATAAACGAACAAGATCGATACTATGTAGAAGCCTCGACAAATGCAGTAAATGCCTGCAGATCCTCCGTAGCCTCAAACTCCAACTCCACGCCCTGTCCGACGAAGAAAATGTACCCTTCCTTCAATTCATACTCTTTCCCCTCCGCCTTCATCTTTCCCGCGCCTTTCGTTGCGATGAATATACTCGGCCCGCCCAATTTCCCTATCGTTTCCGTCTCGCCGGCACCAACTTCCATCGCTAGCATGCTGAACTCGCTCAAGGGCGGCGCATACAACTTCGTCTTCCCGTTCTTGCTCCGGTCGAAGTTTTGGCTCGGGAGCAATGCTTCCCTGGGGTCGTGCGGCCGGAACGAAAGGACGGAAACGAAAGTGTCGATGGAATCGCGGTCTGCGCGAGGGCAGAATCCGGTGTTGAGGACGTTGTTGGATCGAGCCATGCACTCGATGATGTCGCCGGATAGGTAGGCGTGGATGCCGTCTGCGGGAATGTAGATGCTCTCGCCGGCCTTCAGCTTCATGTAGTTCATCGTGATAAGTGCGACCACGGTGCCGTTGTCGGTCTGGTCGTACTGCTCCGAAAGTCGAGGGATGAGATCTGGGATGTAGGTGTCTTGTCCGAATGCATCCTTTGGCAGTTGGAGGAGGTCGTGGTTGACCTTCTTGATCGTTTCTGGAGAGGCGAGGAGCATGGTTTTGACGATGTGTTTGAGGGTCTGGTCGTCGAATTCTGGAGTCTTGATACTCGGGAGAAATTGCTTGAGGGGCTCTAGTTGCAGGAGCTTCTCGATAGAAGCTAGAGGCTTGAAGCCACAGAATGCTTCGAAATCGCCAAGTGCAAGTGCAATCTCGGGTTTGTGGTTGGGGTCCGTGAATGAAGATGGATCACGGGAATGCAACTCAGCCGCAAGTTTCTTATTCTAGAATTGATTGACATGTCAGTATGACTTGACATACTGATGAAGGAATCAGATCCGTACAGGGTGGAGCTGCAATGGCAGCGCCTTTGCTATTGACAGGACCTTGGGGAGGTAAGGCAGCTTCGCGTGATTGAACTTCTTGATTACACCCTGGCCAATGAGTTCATTATGGTGCCTATCGAGGACATCTTGGAGATCTTCGCCGGTCGACAAAACATGGGAGGGTAGCTCTGGGTATGTGCCCATCCACCTATAACGCGTTGGTTAGCCAGTGTGCTATGTCTGTTGGAGAATGATACGACATACATCTCAGCATAGGGAGTATTCTCTTCGATGTTGAACTTCGTCCCGGGAGTTTTCGAACATAATGTTGCCGCCAGGGATTTTGAGCCCTGTTTACCCCAGGAATACTGGTTGCAATCACAACGCAATTGAATGACTTTTTCGACCATATTGTCAATTGTATTGAACTTCTATAGTGAAACTTAAGGTAAACACGAAAGCGTTTCTACACGAAGATATGTATCAGCAGAAAGAGAAAGAGCGGTTTTTAAATCCCAATGAGCCCCATAGATATGAAGATAAAAGATTATCGTGACCACTGTGCGACGTCATCAGGGTCCACTGAAAGTCTCGGATAGCAAGGCCGCATCGTGGTCATAATCATAATCGCTATCAAGGCGTATCTTCATCACTGCGTCGTGCCTTATAATATAGATATCTATGTGTGTGGCGCTGTTCCTGGAAGATATACTTTGTTCCCATGATATTCCCAAGTAAGGTTGGAGCATATCATTGGTAGGGTCATTCTTGGATGATGATTGGCTATAAACTCTTGATGTGTATTCAATAGTCTGGCCACTCAGCGTTGAGTATTTCCAGCCTACTTATAAGTTTTAAGATGAAGTCAAAGCATGATGTTCTTGGCTTACAATTCATGACTGCGGACTTGGGAAGGTCTCTTATGTGCATTGTAATCGGTCAGAGAAAATGTCCGATGCTTACGAGTCTACAAACTCCATAATATAAAACAACAACACAGTGTAGAAGGTCGTTACAGGAGATGCATTGATTGGAGTCTCAGGGTCTCGTTTAGTAAAAAAAGGAGACCTTGCGTCGTGCGCACGGGCCATCTACTTTCCGCGCGCCAAGTGTTATCATCCATCCATGAATTAATCGTTTCCCGAATTTCAATTTCCATTGCTCCCTCAATTATTCTCCCATCTCTCGCACGTATAATCGCACTGCCAATCCTCTTCTTTGGCACTGCTGACTACCTCAATTTCCCTTTCTTTAATTCTGGCCGCGACGCCTCAGCATGATTTGGTAGCGCCAAACCTCCTGCGCCATAACCCGACCGCATCGCTTCCACCCCCAACTACGAGTACCATCCCTCGTTTGGATCCGAACACCTATCTATCATCTGGTCTCCCTGACTGGCCCTCCTGGCCCTAATTCCTTTCCACGCACACACATACACATCTGAGAATGTACTTCGCCATGCCTCCGCGTAAGACTTCGCGGCCGCCTCCATACGCCGCCCGCAATTCCAGCTCGATGCCACCTGCGCTGCGGAATCTCCTTCGGCGAATTACACTGCGGACCGCCCTCCTCGCCATATTCGGATTCACGACGATATTATGGCTGTTGGGAAAGTTCGGTGACAGGGAGACAGGAGGCTTGGTCAAGCCTGTCATTGGAACAGGCGCACCCGTCGTCCTCGTGACGGTGTTGGATCCCGCCGCCGACGAGGGTTGGAAGCATCAGATTCGCAAGAACCGCGAGGACTATGCGAGAAGACATGGTAGGTTGCGCTGCAGACAGCATTCAAATTGTACAGGAATCATGAAGTTGACGAACTCGACATAGGATACCTCACCTTCTTCCCCAACAACAACGACTACCCCCTCAACAACGCACCCGCATCATGGTCTAAAGTCCCCGCGCTGCGACACGCCATGACCCTCCACCCAACCTCGACGTACTTCTGGTATCTCGACAGTACCGCTCTGATCATGAATCCCTCCGTCTCCCTAGAATCACACCTCCTCAACCCCTCCAAGCTGGAATCGCTCATGATCGCCAACGAGCCTGTCGTACCCCCAGACAGCGTCATCAAGACATTCGCCAACCTCAAAGGCGACCGCATAGACGTGGTGGTCACGCAGGACCGGGAAGGCCTCAGCCACTACAGTCTGATCGTGCGGAACGGCGAGTGGGCCAAGTACTTCCTCGACGCGTGGTTCGACCCCATCTACCGCAGCTACAACTTCCAGAAGGCCGAGACGCACGCTTTGGAGCACATCGTGCAGTAAGTCCCTGCCACACATCATCTCCTCGAACTCCCCTTTTTCAGCAAAGAGGGATATCACTAACAATCCCCCAACAGATGGCACGGCACCATCCTCGCCAAGCTCGCCATGGTGCCCCAGAACCTCATCAACGCCTACGCCCACGGACCCTTCAACCCCAAGAACGGCCAGTACAGCGACGGCGACCTCGTCGCCACCTTCCCGGATTGCGACAAGGCGCAGCGCTGCGCAGACGACATGCGTCCTTTCTTCGACGCCCTCAGCGGCAAGAAGAACTCGGATTAGAAGCACGTCGATACAAGGATATACGTAGCAGCAGAATGAAATCTATACGAACGGACGGGGTCGGCGCGGTTGAAGTAATGCATCTTATACCCCCTATCTCTTGGGACCCTCGATTGCACTCGTTGGGCGGGGAATACCACACCTCGCTCTTCAAAACATGAGGTCCCAAGCGAACACGATGCAAGCAAGAACGTAGGGTAACGACAAGAGAGGAGCAGGCGTGGGGAGGCAGGGGAAGGGGAAGGGAGCAAGCATAGCCACTCTGGCACACACTGGCGTTTATGAACGAAACAATCACATGGTTCGGTTTTTGAATACATTTTACACATATAGTAGTGGTAGTAGGAGCGAGAAGCACCCAAGCGGCGCGGACAGAGCCAGGGTCGCGGTGGAGATGTTACAAGATGGGGATCGAATGAATCGCATCGTATCGACATGAAGAATGGATAATTTATTTCAACTTGTCGTGTTTTGCATGCTCCCGTTTTTGTGCTTGCCAGATCGAGGATATGACGAGAGGAGATATGAAGTGGCGTCCTGTTCTTTTGCTCCAAGGTCTGTGTGATATCAACATCAATATCAACATCAATGAAAAGAGCCAACACCCTCCCACCCTGAACCCTCACTCTGGAAAAGTAGAAATTCCTTATCATCCATCTCACAAGAAAGCCAAAAGCCCGGCTTATCTGCAATCTCATCCCACGTCTGCTATCTCTAGAATTCATAAACAGATCCAAGACTATCGTACAATTCAACTTCCTTTCAGAAGGGACTCTCTTTCGTTTTTTCTACTCTTATATCTTACAACAAACGCCTACTTATACACTTTTACATACTTCCATACATTCATACATACATCCCATATCCAATACCCACGCCCCTTCTCCCTCCGCCATCGGACCGCCCCCTCGGAAATACCCTCCGAGCACCACACCCCAGAAAACAACTCACTCACTCACTCGTACTCCTAACCATCGGCTTCCTCTGCCTCTTAACCGCCACCATACTCCTCCTCGGCCTCGCCGACCTCTCACGACTAGAAACGGGCTTCGGCCCGCCGAGCACACTGCCACACATCGGCATCCTCGCGCCCACGTACTTGCCCAGCGGAGAGAAGACTTCGATTTCCGGGAACCATTCGTCCTCCTCCTCCACCTCCTCGAACCTCTCACGCGAGGAACGCGAGGAACGAGCGAGGGAGGAAGAAGGGGAGGAGGGAGCCCCCAGACCCGCGCGATCAAAAGCGTCACCCTCGACCTCCTTCGCACCAAACTTCTCGTCCTTGATTCTTCGCAGCTCCTCCTGCGCCGCCAACTTCGCGACCCGCGCGTGATTCGGATCCTTCTTCGCCATGCCGACGGGCTTCCAGCCGTGCCCGCGGCGCACCTGGCAGCTCACCTCGACCCAGCCGACGCCTTCGATCAGGATGTCGGTGCTGTAGATGCGGAAGGGGAGGTTCGCGGGTTTCATTTTGCCGGCCATGGGCGAGGTCAGGGCGCCGCCGAGCTGCTTGGTGACGTCCCATTGGAGGGGGAAGATGCCTGCGGAGGACATTTGCGGGCCTACGTTTGGGAGGAGGATGGAGGGGACGCCGGAGGGGCGGGTTTGGGATTGCAGGGTGCTGGCTTTTTCGGTGGAGGTTACGTGCGGGGTTAGGGGGACGAAGGGGTGGACGAGGAAGGTGAGGTCGGAGGAGTTGGGGGACGGGGTGAGGCGGATGAGGCCGCCGCCTAGGAGGAGGGATTTGCCGGGTTTGAGGACGTGGCGTTGGGCCGTGACGCGATGCTTCATTACGAGGTCGTCGTGGTGGGAGGGGTCGACGAAGGTGGTGAGCTCGGGGGTGGTGCGGGCGAGGCCTGGGAGGTCGATGAGCTCGCCGCGGTTGCGGCCGAAGGGGATGCGGATGGGAGATGCTGTTGTTCCTGGGAGTGCGGAGGCGATGGGGAGGACGGGGAAGGGGTTGTAGGGTTGACGGGGAGGGAGGAGGGAGTCGGAGTCGAAGTCTTCTTCGTCTTCTTCTGGGAAGTGTTCTGGGTCGGTGGCAGGCTCTAGGACGCTTTCTTTGCGGCGCGCCAGCTGCTTGTCTTCGTCCTGGAACTCGTCCTGTAGCTTTGAGGATTCTTCCATCGTTTTGGCATTCTGTAGCCTTTCTTCTCGTTCTGCCGCGGCCCGGATCTTGCGCAAGTCTTCGTAGTCTGCTCCTCGGCCCTTGGGGAAGACGACTTCGAATAGGTTCGACTTGCCCACGTTGACCTTACCAACCATCCACCCTGCCCCGCCGCGCTCCCAGATATCTTCCTTGACCTTCTTGGTCCACCATCCCCGTTTCGAACTGACGAGATAGACGTTTCCCAGACGAGCTGTTTTGTTCACACGGCCAAGTGCCGTTCGCATGACATTCTGTACGTATGGGAGCAACTTGTCCACCTGCTCTTTCATCGGCGCCAAAAGGTCCGCCCTGGTAACAATGAAGCTCACTTCCGCAATTCTGTTTGCTCCCACCCAGCCTTTGTGCCTAGCTCGGCGGTTCTGTGTCCGCAGCTTCGGTAGGCGCAGCGCGGACTGGAGGTTCGGAACGAGGGACAGTGGGAAGTCGGCGGCGTCTACGACATGGTAGATGTGGTTGCGTCTATGTGGAGACTCCGCGATGGTTTCCTTGATAGCGTCGACCGAGGGATGGTGGATGGGGTTTGCAATGTTGTGGTGCAGCAGATTGTGACAGCGATCGCAGTATGGAGTCTCTGGAGCGGCGTCCTCGATATGCTTGGGCGCATCGAGAGTTTCCTGATCCAAGCCGAGCTCTTCCAACAGCGCCGGATCTATTTCCTTCAGCCGGTTTGTGTAAATATCCGTCTCGACCTCCTCCTCCTTCTTCTGTGCTGGGTCATAGTTGAGATATGTCTTCACTTGTTTCCGGTCGATGTTGTAATAGCCCGCCTCGCTCTTGTCGAAGACTTGGGATGGTGCTCCGCAACCTGGACAGGCGCGAGGAAGCAATTGGGTGGGCGACGATGCGGTCTCTTCCGATGCTGGAGGCCGGACATCAGGCTGAATATGGTGCTGTTCAGTGCTAACAGCAATTTGTTGTTGTTCGCGATTTGATCTGAAGGTTGAGAAACTTTTCGATGGCGTAACTCTTTTGCGTAACGATGTGGGATGTCCTAGGGTAGTGGTGGTGGTTGTGCCTCTGAGAAGTGCAGGGCATAGGAATGCAGGAACCGATGCATTATTATATGCATGATGTGCGGCGAGTGATTCTGAGGGTAGATGGTGCCGTGCCTGGCGGAGGACAGCTCTCATTGTGAGTGCACCTAGATGTGTATGAACAATCGCAATCGTTGTCGTGAAGGACTATATTTTGTTGTCCATAGGCTATGTCACTCGGAACTGTGACAGTCGAGGAGCGCGAAATATTTCCTTGTCTGGGAAAAAAGAAAAGACGACGGAGGACGGAGACTCCCACGCTAGGACAAGCTAGCTATATCGGTCTCTAGCGTCCCGGGATTCGAGCGGCTCCGATTTCTCGGCGAATGACGGACCAGAGGAGGATCCAAGCTCCAGCGTAACTATGGACATCGTAGGAAAGAGCAGCCCACGCAGTTGCTCTCCCACCCCAAAAAAACAATCTACGTGGAGTCACATCTGGGGTAAATATTACTCACACCACCGCCATCGCCCATCACATCACATCACACCAGTTACTGTTGGATCCGAAATCCTTTTCTTCTTTTCCATCCTCCAAACTCATCTTCTTTCCTTCTCCTACATCCCCATCTCCCCAATTGCATCTTCCGTCATCATGCTCGCCTCATCCAGAACCGCCCTGCGTCAAGCTGCATCTAAGCAGATCTGCCTGAGGACCGGAGTCAGAGCTGTCTCTGCATGGTCCAACGTCCCCCAAGGCCCTCCTGTGAGTCTACAAACCACTCTCAATGGATCAATTGATTCATCTACGTGCCAATTGATACGAATTGAATGCTAACATCGACTTCCCACAGGATGTAAGTACCGTCTTGTCCTCCGCTGAACCGCTGACCCTCCGCTCACCGCCCACTCATCACAGGCCATTCTCGGTAAGTAGCTCTCAGGACGATCGACCATCAAGGGGAAAACCATTGTTTACTGACTCCCAACCAGGTATCACTGAAGCCTTCAAGGCCGACTCTCACCCCCAGAAGATCAACTTGGGTGCGTAGTGTCCCCTCTCCTTCTCTCCGTCTTCAAAAGCCACGCCACTGACACGACCCCACTCCAGGTGTCGGTGCCTACCGTGATGACCAAGGCAAGCCCTATGTGCTCCCCTCCGTGAAGGAGGCCGAGAAGAAGGTCGTCGATTCGAACTTGGACAAGGAGTACGCCGGCATCACCGGTGTTCCTGCCTTCACCAAGGCGGCTCTCGAGCTCGCCTACGGCGCCGACTCTGCCCCCCTCAAGGAGGGCCGCATCGCCGTCACTCAGACCATCTCCGGCACTGGAGCCCTCCGCATCGGCGGAGCGTTCCTCGAGCGCCACTACCCCGGAGCGAAGACCATCTACATCCCAACGCCGTCATGGGCCAACCACAACGCCGTCTTCAAGGACTCTGGCCTCAAGGTCGAGAAGTACAGGTACTACAACAAGGACACGATCGGCCTCGACTTCGATGGCTTGATCGAGGACATCAAGAGCTTCCCCAAGGGCAGCATCGTGCTGCTCCACGCCTGCGCGCACAACCCCACCGGCGTCGACCCCACCGAGGAGCAGTGGATCAAGATCGCAGAGGCCGTGAAGGAGGGCGAGCACTACCCCTTCTTCGACATGGCCTACCAGGGCTTCGCCTCCGGCGACACCAACAAGGACGCCTTCGCCCTCCGCCACTTCATCAAGGAGGGACTCCTCCCATCCCTCTGCCAGAGCTTCGCCAAGAACATGGTAACTTCCCCCTTACCCTCCCCCATATAATCTCCCCCAGACTAACACCCCCTCCCTCAGGGCCTCTACGGCGAGCGTGTCGGCGCGTTCTCCATCGTCTGCGAATCCGCCGAGGAAAAAGCCCGCGTAGACTCACAAATCAAGATCCTCGTCCGCCCGCTCTACTCCAACCCTCCCGTGCACGGCGCCCGCATCGCCTCGACCATCCTCAACGACCCCGCGCTCAACAAGCAGTGGCTCGGCGAGGTGAAGGGCATGGCAGACCGCATCATCACGATGCGCGCGCTGCTCAAGTCCAACCTCGAGAAGCTCGGCTCCAAGCACGACTGGAGCCACATCACGAGCCAGATCGGCATGTTCGCGTACACGGGGCTCAAGCCCGAGCAGATGGACGCGCTCGCCAAGGAGCACTCCGTCTATGCGACTAAGGATGGCAGGATATCGGTTGCCGGTATCACGAGCGGGAATGTCGAGCGTCTTGCTGAGTCGATTTATAAGATCACGGGATAGATAACCCCCTTCCTCCCCCTTAGCTAGATCCCCAACGATTCAAGAGACACATACAAATGTAACGAGAAACAGAAACTTGGCAATGAAGTTAAAGAATTTGAGTAATGCAAAACACACACATTCATCCATACATGTACCTATGCCTATACCTATGCCTATGCCTACAAAGTCCCTGACAGAGTCAATGAAATGGTAAGCGGAGTCAACACGGTGATGAAAGAGTCTGGGTGGTGGGAATGTATTGTCTATTGTCTGTCTGTGTCTACGGCTCGGGCGTGTATGACTTGCTGAGAAGTCTTAAGGCGCTTTCCTACGCTCGTGAGAAAGGAATGGAGAAGGATCAATTAGGAGTCACCTTGAACGAAACGACACTGGTGACATGGTTCTAAGGACGCACAGTCATGAAGCTTCGTTTTCGTGGGAGAGCAGCACAACTATGACTCTGACTCTTCGTTCCCATTCTCAATCCTTCAAGCCAAACCTGAATGGAAAAAAAAATCCAAAGAAAAAGCCATCCATCCTTGTGAAAACGCGCCATTTTCACATACTGGAGGCTACAACATATCCATACCGTCCAAAAGTAATGCCCATGCCTTTTTCAAAGGTTCCCATCATTATTCTTCGTTGTCGTATGATTGCCTATATCATAGTGTAGTGGGGAACAAAAAGCACGGTACATAACATAGTGTGCGTGCTTATCGATACCGATAGACGGAGTAGCCTAGGTGGGTACTTAACTCGTGATACCAATGTTCACGATCGAACAGAGTATGCTGTTCGTCAAAGACAGCATGACATTGGAACTTGGAAGAACACGACAATATTTTTATCGGCGGTTCTTTTTCAAAATTTTGAGCGGACATTGCCCTCGACACGATGCTATGGTGATCCTTTGCCCGATTCGGGGACACGGAAGCCGCATCGTGCAGTACACGAGATGGCCAGCCGTTTTGTCTTCTCGAGTTCGCTTACTGCTGCCGCCACATTATTGTGGTGTATTGTACCCGTGTGGCATACGAAAAAGCCATGGCGTGAGCAGAGTCTAGTGCGATGGGCCGTATATTTTGCAAGCTTCCCTTACCTTACAGCCCTGCAAGTGTGTCAATTGAGAAGGGAAAGACAGAATAGAAGTTTCCCTCATCTGAAATGGAGATGATGCACATGCTACTGGTAGCATAAGGCGGACGTCCAAGACGTCATGTTCGCTCCAGAGCCTAGACGGTTCGTTAGTTACCAGTTCGTTGTTTCAACTCTATTCTCTTATGGTTATTACCCCGCCAGCTACGAGTGTCACTTGTAATTATTGAATCTTTGGCGGCAGCGGGACATAGATCTTCCTTCGCATGCCTGCCCATGCCCAATGTTAGATCCGGAGGGAGCCTTAAAACCGAGACCGAACCGCCGACCCTGCAACCTGCAATGCTCACCCTGGCAATGAATATGTCCACTCCCACTCTGTGACATTCACCAGATGGCCACGAGATCAATTGCGAGCGCTGTGAATTCAGGCAGCTTGGTAGGCATTCTGCTGACAGATGGTCGGAATAGCTCGGAGGAGTGGCTTTTTTTCCTCTCACGGCAAGTGCTGGGTGAGAGGGGCTGGGAGATCGGCGCTCGCCAATGATGGAAGCAAGCCTGATATGGACGCAATGTATCGAGGTCTTAGCCGTGACTTGCTAGCTGGGATCAGCGCCCTTGCAGAGAAGGAACACAACGTCCTGTCCTCACTACGAGTATTGCCTCGTACCCAGAGTGAACCATTCTAGGTCCGTAATGTACCATTGTTGAGGAGAACTGGTGAGGCATAGCGCGTCGCCAGGGCTTTCGAGCCTTTTCTGGAATCTGGGGTATCACAGGTCAACAAAGGAACCCATGTGAAGGACAGAAGGCTACTCTGTACTGCCACCGCCCTTGCCTCAGAGCCTGGAGAAGGGAGAAGCTGAAGAGGAGAGGACACGCGAAATCTCCCTAGCAGACGCAGGGCACCAAGCCTAACGACCGCAAGCCTGGAAAGGCGGGACTGTAAACGACTAACGAGCGATATGCACAGTGACGATATAGCGCCCCATGACGTAGATTGTCAGACCCTTGGTTCGAAGCGGCCTGATTGCCGCACGCTCCCATCATTCAAAAAGTGAGTTTCGAAGCCCGAAAAGGTGAGCGATTGTGTCGTCTCAACCACCCCTCTGGCGACAATCACCCTCTTCAGACTCTTCCAGACCGCTTGGCGCGGTTTTTCACACATTTCTCCGGCATGGACATTGTGTGTGTTTCTCCACCACGTTTTCTTACAGCGGGGACAATAAGACACGGTGGACACCATCAGTCGGGCGGGTAGTGGGCACACTATCGACGCCATACCCTCTGTCAAAGGAAATGAAGCAGGTGTAAAAACCGTTTCGCTATGATCTAGTCCTTCCGGGCCATGGGATGGAAGGGAAGGCGACGGAGGGATGTACTGGTGGGACCTGGCCGCATCCTCGTCTTCCATTCTGTTTCATTCTGATCAATATGGACACGAAACACGGGTGCAGCAGGCGGTCGGGGTGGGATACGACGATCTGTGAGTAAGAGCCCGAGGACTGTTGGCATCGAGTTCGGTCTGTGACCCCACCTGATGAAGTCAAAGTACAGGACCATCGGTGTATGATTCTGCCTATCACCCGGCCCCTCCCCCTCGTAGCAGCCGTGGTGGTGATGCAAGTCACGTCAGTGACGGTATGCTGTACCGCGAGGACTCGGTATGGTAATGTAGATGTTCCATATGAACTGTAGCAGCCGAACAAGAACTTGATGGCCATAACATGTCATTTCCATAACAAAGCCGTAGATAACCCATTGTTTTTCCGCAGTTGCTTTGAGCTTTCATGGTTACAATCGTTGAAGGACAGCTCCCAAGGCGCCCGAGAACGGGTCCTAAGACAGGGAAAAAAACGAGGGACGGTCGAAAGCAGGGAGAGACGAAGAAGACATGGGGGCCATCACACCGATGCATCCCACATTTAGACTATCCGGCACAGGATTCCGAGCGAAGTGCAGGTCATGCAGCTGGGATTGGAGTCATTGGAGTCAACTGGCGGGGGTGCCTTGGGGGGGGCAGTCCAGGGTGGGACAGGATAGGACAGGATGGGTTGCAGAGGGACGGACAAACAGGACATGGTGGACCAGGAGGAGGAAGAATAGCGAGGGATGAATGGATGGTTAGAAAGGACGGGAGTGAGGGAGGATGCAGGAGAGGAGAGGAGGAAGAGGAGGAGATGGCCCGTCTCCGAGAAGAAGAAAATATGATTACTCGTCGTTCTCTTGAATCTTGCGTGTCTTCTCGTGCCTACTCAGGTAAGCGGATGTGATTTAAAAGCGTAGGCGCATCCCGCAGCTGCTGTCACCCGCCTTGAACGCATGCCTACCTAGGCAATCAGTATACACACCTGCATTTGACTTTGATTATTCTTTTGGTCGAAACATTGTCAAGCAACGATACTTTCAATTGTGTATCGTGTCAACGAATTCTGTGGTGTGCAATATCATTGAGCATACTCGATCAATTGGGATTGGTGACGTTGGTGTGTTGGTGAGAGATCGTATTGATACCGTATCAGTACCTATACCCGAGCCGCGGGAAGGAACGATCCATCCATCCTGGAGAGTGACGAGTGACATTTCGGCCATCTACCGAACAAGCGAAAGAAGGAAGAATCGAAGAATCGAAGAAGCACGAGCGTTCAACAAGCAAAGGGAAAGAATTCATCGTTACATGCCTGAAGTGGATAAGAACAGTCGTTAGTAAAAGAAAGGTAAGTAATGGTTTTCTTTTCTCTTCATATTCCTTTTCTTTTTTTTCATTCCTTTTCCCATACTGTGCAATGTGCGGTGCCAGTAATTGCTTAAAGTTGATTGAACGGGCCGAACCTTCCCTATTCTTTTCCATCAGGCTTGTTTCGTCATCGATCCAGGCCCGATTGAGCGGAGTCAGATCCAGAAGGAGCAGGCGCGACTCAAACGAGAGAGATACAATCACCCTTGCGGTTACATCCTCTTCTTACTCTACTCTCTACTCTCTACTCTTCCCTACACAGTGCATCCATGATACTGTGAACTGTCTATCCTCTATCCTCTACCCGCTGTCCACTATCCGCTACTGTCTCTGAATCTGCTGTTTACTGTCTTACCATCTCATCTCATCTGTGAGATTCGAGACTTGGAGCAGTCTCAATATACGAGTCGTTATACGAGCAAGTAACCAATACCCACTGTCAGTAATTCAACACCTAATCCATCCATCTGGATACCTTTTCATCGTCATTCTCCATCTCCATTTTATATTGTAAGTGGTGGGTTGATTGATTCAGCATTTCATCTATTTATTACTCGTCTATATCGTCTTTTCTCTCTTCTCCTTCAATTCGACTTCTCCTCTTTTTTTTCTTTTCCGAGTAGCACATGACAACACACCATTCTACATCATCAGCATCATCATCATCATCATCATCATCATACCACACATCATTCACCCACCGATCTATCTACTTATAGTATCTCCTCCTTGGTTACCCAATTCCGACCCTCTCTTATTCCTAAGAACTTGCCCCTCCCGTCCACATCCCGTCCTGATCCTCCATGCCCCCTCCATAACCATAACCTTAACCTAACGCTCCCTTGTCATCCATCCATCCTGGTTGATCTCTTGGTCTCTTCTTTTTTTTTTCTGTTCGTTTCTCGTTTCCGGGGGCCCACAAATAGTTTCTAACCAAGAGCCATCTCTTAGCCCCCCAGGAAACCCCCCCCCCATTACTCGCCGTTACCACTCTATTCTCGCACTACCACCACTCACTCTACCAACGCTACCACACCCACCACCTCCCACCAACATTTATTATTATTATTATTACCGCCTCTCCACCGCTATACCGCCTCATAACCTCTTCCTGACTCTTTACCTCTTTAAACTACTCACTGGGCTCCACTCCCGCTATTTTCTTCCTGCCACTCACAGCTCACCTCTCTTTACCCTTTACTCTTTACTTACTACCGTACTCTCCCCTCTCGCTACTCTCTTACTTACATACATACGAGTACTCTTCAAGGGAGTAAAATAGTCCGACTGCTACCACTACCACTACCTTATTAGTACTTGTACCTCCCACCACCAACCTACCTACAACTTACCACCACTCACCACCTCCAACAACAACTCGACCACCATCACCATCACCGCTACTACATTTCCCGACCGGCTCCCGTCCAAAGGAAACCAACAGAAAAAAAGTTCAAAAGACCGCCCGCCCTCTTTCTTCCACTCTTTGTCCTCCCACGAGCACATCGCACGATAACAACGTCAACATCCCATTCCTTGACTCTGCGCGCGGCAACCAACTGCGACTACTGCGATTACTTTGTGTCGCGCGGAACAGATCCTGATTGCTCTCGTTTCCCAACGTCGCGTGGATAAATATGGCTAGAGCAGGTTCGGTGAAGGAGGAAGACAGGGTTCGTGTTACCCCTCCATCTCCATTATTGCCCTTCAACTGTATACACTCGATTGCGACTCAACTCTGCCTACCTATGCACTCGAACATCCTGACACAGCTCATACATACAATCTCACACATTCTCACACCCTTCTCTCTCTTGCTCCCACTATCAATCCCAAACATCTGGCCATCCCTCCATTCATTCCTCACCCTGCATCCGACTCTCCAGCCCTCCAGCCCTCCATCTCTCCTACTCACCGCGCCCCCAACATCACACCTTAACCCACTTTCTCGCCTCGACCTACCCTGGCATTCCCTATCGCATCCTACGCACTTGCTCTCCACTGGCCTATCATTTCTCCTCTACACCTAGCTAAGCGTACGACATACGAAACAAGTATTCGTCACTGCTGACATTCTTCCTCTTGCATTTTCTATCCCCTTCGCATCGCTCTACCCTCCCTATTGCTATCATTTCCGATCAATTCTTCCTTTTCTCCTTCGTAACATTCTCTAATTTCCCCAAAGGCCGCAGACGGAGACATCATGTCAATCCCCGGCGCAGCAGACAGCATCGACCCGTCGACGTTTGAGCAGATCCTCGAGATGGACGACGACGAGGACGACAGAGAGTTCAGCAAGAGCCTCGTCTACGACTTCTTCACACAAGCCGAAGGCACCTTCGAGAAGATGGACTCAAATCTGTGAGTTCCCATGCCCCGCATCCCGCCTCGGCAAATATACCCGGTCGCTGGCACAGACTTCTGGGTCGTATAGATAACCTCCAATATCAGTCGCTGACGCATCACAGTGAAAAGGGCGACCTCAAAACCCTCTCCGAACTCGGTCACTTCCTCAAGGGCTCCTCCGCCACCCTCGGCCTCACAAAAGTCAAGGACTCGTGCGAAAAGATTCAACACTACGGACAGAAGAAGGACGACACGGGCACCAAGGACATAGAGGAGAAGGAGGCTCTCGAGAAGCTCAAGACCACCATCAAGGCCGCGAAGCAGGAGTTCAACGACGTTGAGAAGGTCCTCAGGAAGTTCTACAACGACGAGTCCTGAGGGTAACGTTACGCATCGGGCGCATCGGCTTACGAATGTCACGGATAGAGCTTTGGTAGACCACCTTCTCGAGCGCGCGTTGACAAGGAGAGGAGCATGACGAGGTCGGGCATCCCCCACGGCCGACAGCAGGAATGCTTGCCATGATCTCATAGGGTTCGCGACAGCAAGGAGGGCAATCCAATTCGCTCCCCATCAAAATTAATTCTCTACACGCCATTTTCTCACCATCTTTCCCATCACGTTTTTCTTCTCCTTTGTCGTGTCTCCCGGGCGGGACGAACTCTCCGACGCCCGCCCGGGGATGGCTTCTGTGTACAGGACTATTTGGGGACTGCATTGTTTGCGTTGCGTAGGAACGAAGGGGTTCTTTTCCTTGAATTGTACCTCCGCAGCCATTTAGATCACACGATATTGCATAGGCTTGGATCTGCACGTCCAAAAGCTCGTCCGTCCCACCGTCCGTCCGAAAGCAGCACCGTCTAAATCATCCGTATCATTTTCACGCACGTTCGTCCGTTATATGTAGCCCTATGCAAGTCTTCCCATGATTGTATAATCGAGCCATTGCGGGCCGATTGCGGAGTTTCTCTAGGCGGGTGCCGTGCCCTCCCTTCTCGAAGGCAGGGCAGGGCAGGGCGAGGGGCAGAGGGAGGGGCAAGCGTTTGCGTTGTGCGTTTGCTTTCCCACGTTGCGCTAACCCCACAGTTTATTCTTACGTCACTCTATCAATAGGTTAGCCTTGCATAACTCTCCAACTGCCTACCGAGCTGAACATTTATGCATACATAAAACGTGCATGTGGTTTTTATATCTGATGATGATGCTAGGCAACGAAACGACGGATTACTATGTAACCACTGACATTGATATTGACGACCACGGACGCGAATGTGAACTGAATTAACGCACTTTACGCAAAGAAGGTTATATCAGCATTAACATAGCGTCTCCTACCCGGTCTGGCAATTGAGTACCTACACTCTACGCGTTTAATAGCACCACACGTCGCACGTCGAACTATACAGCGCCATCATATCATCGTATCAACACACCTGGTCTAATATAGTAGAAAGAGATATACACAGTACACCCCAGGCTTCCGTTCGCTCCGTCAAGCTTTGCACATGCGCGGCGTCACTTCACTGCTGCCAATTGTACGAAGATCTGGATTCTCGAAACTATTTCAAGGGCAACCTCATCTACCCGTGAATACATTCAAACGGCACGGCAGTCGAGCTCTCAACACCACCCCTCCCACCAGAAGCCCGTCTTCAAACAGCGTGAAGGTGTTTCGATTCAGCCCACCCTCAAAACCTCAGACGCAACCAAAGCCAGAAGCAGAAGCAATGGGAAAACGCAAGTCCAAAAACCAGGAGTACAACACTTTCCTCGACGACGAGAGACCTGCCCCCCAACAGCCCCCCCAACCCCAACAACAATTCCAACCCCAAGAACAAAAGGGGAAGGGAGAGAAACTAACGCACTTCCTCTCCCTGCCCCTCACACTCCCGTCCGCCTCCATCATCCCACAGCTCCAGTCCGCCCTCGCGACGATTAAAAACGACGTCGATCCAGGGAGTAGTCCAAACGCTAGGTTCCCAGCACTGTTCCCAGCGGATGCGGTTCGGCCGGCGGGGACGCTGCATCTCACGCTCGGCGTCATGGCGCTGTCCTCCCCCGCCGACCTCACATCCCTAGAAACGTTCGTCAAGGAGCTTGACGTGCGGGGTTTGCTTCCCGCGCCCGGGCTCCCTGATCCCACGACAGAAGCACAGGGTACGCCAGCGGTGGAAGGTGTGGAGTTGGACCTGAGAGGCCTGCACGCGATGAGAGACGTCGAGAGGACGAGCGTGCTGTATGCGTCCCCTCACCCCACGAACATACCAGCGCAGGCGTTCGAAGCGTTTGCGACGGGGCTACGGGACGCTTTTACGGGGGCTGGGTTTGTGAGGGACGAGGGGAGGGGGTTGAAGTTGCATGGGACGGTCGTTAATACTATCTACTGTCGCTCGAAAGCCGCGCCGGGAGGGGGTGGTAGAGGGGGAGGTAGGGGGAGGAGAGGTGGGCCTGTGAAGTTTGACGCGCGTGGGATTGTGGAGGCGTATTCAGATGGGGAGGGTTTCGTTTGGGCGAAGGGGGTGAGGGTTGATAGGGTTCAGGTTTGTGAGATGGGTGCGCGTACGCTTGAGGACGGGTCTCAGGGGTATGCTGTTGTTTTCGAAAAATCGTTCATTTAGCATTTACATTTAGATGGATAGATTTAGATGGGTAGAATGGTTACACGCCCTCGCCATGCTCCAACTTTTCGACCTCACGCGTGATGCGTTCGATATCCCGCTTCAAGGTCACCTTCCGCGCCCCGAGATCACGCATCCCCTTCTCGCCCGCGCCCGCGTACATCTGCAGCGCCTTCTCCGCGACCACCCTCCTATCTTCCAGTCCCTTCTTCTCGGCCGCAAGCGCCTTGCCGAGACCACGCAGCGCGCGCTCGAAGTCGCCGCCCGCGGGGGAGGCGGAGATGGTGAGGCGCAGGATGCGCGCCTGGGCGTCCAGGAGGGCGGCTTTCGCGGCGAGGAGCTCGGCGCGGGTTCGCGTGGAGCGGGAGACGGAGCCGTGGGTTACTTGTTCGAGGGTGGAGATGGCGGTTTCGAGGAGGGTGCGGTGGAGGGTGAGGGTTGTGTGGGCTGTGTTTGCTAGGACTGCGTGGGCTTGGGCGAGGGAGGAGGGGAGGGTGAGGGTGGTGTGGGTTTTCAGGGCGGAGACTTCGTGGGCGAGGGAGGAGGGGGGGATGGGGGTTAGGGGGGAGAGGAGGGTGGTGAGGTGCGTGGTTAGGGTTAGGAGTTGGAGGGAGAGGAAGTGCGCGATTTGGGGGGTCGAGGTTAGGAAGTGGGTGGTCTCTGAGGAGAGGGTTTCGAGGTCTGAGGGGGAGAGTTGGTGCCGGAGGTGCGCGACGGCTATGGCGAGGGGTTGGTGGAGGTCCTGGGGTAGGTCGGGTTGCGTTGATGGGAGGGTGGAGAGTGTGGTTGTGAGGATGTTGGTTTGGATGAGGTTGGATTGGGCGTGCGTGAGGTTCTGGAGTTTGAGTTAGTTGAGTGTTTTTCTTGAGATGAGGATGTTTTTGGAGAGAGGGGGTTGAAGGTTTGTATGATAGTCACGGGATTGATAGATCCCAATTGATGCCAAGGAATGAATGGAAAAGTCATGAGATGGCATCGACGACTGCAATTATACAGCAAGTCTGTCTTCTGCAGGAAACGAAAGACGTCACGATTAATCGTGATAAGCAAATTCATTTCAACATACCCGCCGTATCTCATCATGCATTCTTTGCTTCTTCGTGTCCCTGGTTGAGCCATCTGGGTTCAACTTCCGCGTGCACAAATCTTTGTAAAGGATTGCAAAGCTGGGATTCCGCTGCAGCACGTTTGGGTCCACTGGAGGTAGCATTATTGCTTTTTGGATTTCAAAATCCTGATGTGGGTGGGTTTTGAGGATTGGATGTTGAGTGACGGTGAACGTTTGTTGTATCGGAGGAAGGAACTAGGGGATATTAGGTTAGAGGCTTGGCATAGAGGTTATATCAGATGAATGGAGTCTGCGCACAGTGCTTGATGACATTGTGATAGTAGACAAATCTTGTCAGATTCTTGTTAAATTGGTCTAGATAATTCTATCTCTTTCAATCGATAATCAGAACCAATCATTGGGTCTCCCGACATTGTGGCTCACGAATTGCCCTGAGTCCGCAATCGTGGCGGCATCAATGACTTCAATCATCTTCCTCACGTTCTCCTCTGGTGGAGATGGGCCATTGCATCTAGGATCCCACGCCTTGAACTTCGCCTCCAACATCTGGAACAATTGATCGACCTCAGGAGGAACTAAACATCCGAAAGTTAGCATACTAAAGAATCACAGATAGAAACTGAATGACCTACCATTCCCCTCTTCATCAACCTGCGTCAAAACCCACCCAGGACTCAACGACAAAAATATGACACCTTTATTCTTAAACTCCTCCGCATACTTCAGAATCAAAAAGTTCGCCGCGACCTTCGACAGCGAGTACGTAATGAAATTCGCGAAGCCCGCGCCCGACACCGCATCAGGGTGCGCATGTCCGGTACTGATATAAATCACCTTCTTGATCTCAGACTTCTCGACCAGCGGCAGGAACGCATTCGCCGCGTACAGCAGCCCCGCGGTGTTCGTCTCCATGGCCTTGTTCAGCGAATCGCGGAACATGTCTTCCTTGCCGATGAAGTCGGTGGGATTCTCGAGGGCGCCATCGAAGGATAGGTAGGCGCCGTTGATGATGAGGTGGTCGACGACGCCGTTGGTGATCGATGATGTGGCTTTTGCGGCGGCGTTGAGGGATTCGTGGGAGTTGAGGTCGCCGGCGATGATGTGGACGTTGCGGAGGCCGTCTTTTTCGACTTTCTGCTTCGTTGGGTCGGGGTTGCGGACTATGCCGATGACGATGTTTGATTCATCTGCGGATAGGGTTTTGAGGTATTGATACTGTGTGATGTGGTTAGCGGAATGTCTTGAAGTATATACAATACCGGTTGAACTACCCCAATACCCCTAGAAGCGCCAACAATAACCCAAGACGGCATTTTTAGATACACGATAAAAGTATACTAGATTAATGAATAGATGTGAAGTCTACATGAGAGTCTACAGCGCCGTACAGCCTTCCCATCCTCGCCTTTATATATCTTCCAAACCCCTCCTCCACTCGCCGTATCCGCGCCGCCCGTTTAATCTCACCGCATGCCAATGCCAATATCAACTCCCACAACTGCAGCCCATTTCTCCTTCTAGGGAAGGTCCCATGTAATACCTCTACGCCATATCGCTTTATTGGATCAGCGGCAAGGATGTTTCCGTCGTGGTTGGGGATGCTTGATGGTACGTCATGCTAGGTGAGATTTTAGGGCAGGTGATATGGTCTTGTAAATTCGTCCGTCCGCATTTGCATGAATCAAAGCCTTGAGGCGTCATTAAAGGTTGATAATAATGGAAGTTCGAGATGTGGGGTTCTCTTTTGATTTGTAAGGTATCTAGTGTGAACGTCTTTATTGCCCAGTTCGGAGATTTATAACATTTCAAGAGATGAGATCTTGGTTGAGTCAGCTACTGATAAATGTCCTCTTTCCTATTTCGTACAGATGCATGCTCCACTGGAAACTTTTATGTGATAGATATCGATCCGCTGTTTTACCTTCACTTGTCGTTGGAATATGGAAGATACCCGGTCAAACCGTTGGGAATGTACTTCACAATACGAGACATAGTGCTAGACGCCCGGCTACATTTCTCAAAATTGATTCTGATCTGTAATGTTGATACAATACGTTAAAGGTCTCGAAATTTCACTCCATAGACTGTACGGCAAGTGAGTGAGTGATTGTCTTCAGATCATGACACGTACAATACGTTCGTGAGATGCGGCCCCGCCTTCCCCGAGGGCGCCTTTCATTTGAGAAATATCACTGATACACTGTATTCAAATAGATGATCTTTGATCTAGGGAATTCATGGCTGTTGTGCTATAGTATTGTTGTTATTATGCTCCGTTGCTATAGTGAAGCACCTATTCTAAATACACAATGTTGAGCCTTCTTAATTTCATCCACCAAGCCGGATCCGCCAAGACAGCTATGAGCAACACCATAATCAGTGCGAACGCTTGAGGATCTTGAACTTCACTAACTTCATAAATAGTCGTCTTTGTGGCTCACTTCACCCCTCGGTCACTCTCTCACGCGCACTTGCCAGCATATCACAGCCTCTGCTTCGCACCTACCACGCTTCTTCAAAAGAACAGTCCGCCAAATTCTCCTCCAAATGCAGGCTGCTCCACCGGGATCAAGGTTTTACCGCTCGCACTGCTTCGTCTGCGGCGACAAGGGAAGCGATCTTCTACCACTCATTCGCCTCCCCTGCGGCTATCACGTTGTATGCCGAGATCCAGATTCACAATGCCTGGCGCACACGTTCCGAGTTGCCACGCATGACGAGGGCATGTTTCCTGCCAAATGTTGCAAGGAGATTCCTCTGATCGACGAATATCGCCCTCTCATGCCCGAGAAACTCTTTGCTAAGTACGAGAGCAGGGAAAGGGAATGGCGCGTTCCGCCAAAGTCGCGGACCTATTGTTCCAACGCGAAGTGTGCTGTCTTCATCCACCCGGACAAACAACATGACGTAGCGGGCCAGAAGATTGTACGCTGCGGAGACTGTAGCACCAGTACGTGTGTCAAGTGTCGCGTGAATCTCCACCATGGACGCGATTGCGGCAAACCTAACTGTGGCAGGTGCGCAAGCAAACTCACAGTCGCGATCAGGGCTCACGAGTGCAAGGTCTCCAAGGAGGAGCGCAAGTTCAAGGAGGAAATCAAGGCAGGAAACCTCCAAGAGTGCCCTTGGTGCGGCCGCAAGATTGAGCTCACGAAGGATTGCAACCGCATGTTCTGCCCCTGCAGGACGGTCTTCTGTTACATTTGTGGCAAGGAGTGGAAGGGTGTGCATGGATGCCCTACCCAGGGAAAGGCGATCTACGACAAGGACGGCTACAATCAGCGTGGTTATCACCGAGACACTGGACTTGACAGGAACGGAAACGAATACAGGAGCATGCGACATGGCCTTGACGACTTTGATGCATTTGATGAGGACGAAGTCATGGACGAAATAAATGGGCTTATGGAGGAGTAAGCGTTGTAGGCAAAGTCTCAATGATCGGTTGATTGACAGCAGTCAAGACTTCAAGCATGAACGTCAGAGACCGTTGAACAATGGAGGGTACGTACGACCCGAGTGTCAATTTCAACCATCTTGCTGACGCCTGGAAACCTTCATCCAAGTGTGTAATTCTAGTGCCTGATGATATCAGAAGGATGGATCATTTCAGGTTCAAAAATAGTACTCTGTAATAATAAATCAAAGGGAAGTTCGACTCAAGAAAATCTCAAGTTTGACAGTGAATAGGTAGTTCAGTCTTGTGGAGTAACAAGGAATAACCCTCCATGCTAGTTAAGGTCGACGTTTCTTCCAGACAGTACCTTACATCTGGTGAGGGAAGAAGAGCCCATGTACTTCCCATTGCAGGTAAAATAAGGGGGACTGAAGACGCAACGGTTCACCTGATCACGATGAATGACATTTCCGGCCTCAACCAAGAACCATACCCAAGAACCATACCTTCGGAACCCAACAAAAAGAACTCCTCGGCATATATAAACCAGAATTTCTCCTCAGAGCATCTGACAGACGGATTATCGAAACTTGCCGATATCACTACCATGCAGGCTCTACCATGGGACAAAACAAGTAAGCTTTTCCCAAGACAAGGTCTCCAATACAGACACTCTCCTTGGCGCCAATGTCATTTCCCTCTCGAAAGTTGAACGGAGCCTGCTCTCTATCTTCCATTAACGATGTCCGATATTCAGCGTCATTTATAGGTAGTGCTGCGTTCATGGAGACCAATACCACATTTTCTGGATACCACTCCAGTTTTTATTGAATTCTACCAAGTTTCCATCACCAGTACCACGGAACTAATGATATTGCACGGTGTAAACCTGGTCGAGTCGATATATTCCAACATTATTACCATGTCACAAATATTTTTGCGCTGCACATTTCCTTGGGTCAACAGGTTTGGGTATAAAAGCTGAGAATCGCCTTCATCTCTGAATCTACTCAACATTGGACATTACTCAGACAAAGGCATTTCAGCACCGGATGCCCATCATCATCATAAAGCTCATCGCTCAACGCCGATCGTACGTTATATCTTATAGCGATCTAGACATGTACGTATCGTACGTACATCTCATTGAGGAACTGACAGGCCATCAGGACATATCACGACAGAGACGTGGATAAGAGACCGACTATACAAACAGTACCTACCAGCAATTCTTTTGCCAATCTGTATCACGTCCCTATACACGAATGCCTGACACTGGCCAAGCCCTGGAGTGCTTCGTGTGCTACGACGCTGGCAGTGAAGAGATGCCTCTCATCCCTTTCGGCTGCAACCGCCATTACGTCTGCCAGGACCCACAGTCTATGTGTCTGAAGTTCATCTTCGAGTGTGCAACGAACAA
This sequence comes from Aaosphaeria arxii CBS 175.79, assembly GCF_010015735.1. Classification (NCBI taxonomy): domain Eukaryota; kingdom Fungi; phylum Ascomycota; class Dothideomycetes; order Pleosporales; genus Aaosphaeria; species Aaosphaeria arxii. The sequence continues at coordinate 424,173 of NW_022983476.1, read as the reverse complement.
TGAGTCCCTGTGGCCTGTAAAATGTTGTGGCACATTCATAGAAATTGGCTACTTCAACGACTACGTTCCGAAGCTCTTGCCAATCTTGACGTGCCTGCGGTACCAGGCAAAAGGGCAGGAGTACCGTATGCATCCCAGAACCCGGGTGTACTGTGCGAACGAAGAATGCAGAAACTTCCTCCACCCCTACATCTACTGCTGCACCTTGGATGGAGTCCAATTCGCGCGCTGTATCGACTGTCTCGATCTCACCTGCACCACGTGCGGAAAGTCGCTCTACGACAGAGCATGCAGAATCGCCGGCTGCATGGAGTGCGAATTAAGACCGAATCCAGAGCACTCGGCGCACGCGTGCAATACGGAGAAGGACGAGTCGTTCCTGGCCTTCTGCAGGGAACACAACTTCAAGCAATGCGACAGATGCGGAAACATGGTCGAGCTCGCCGATGCCTGCAACCACATAACCTGCATATGCGACTATGAGTTCTGCTATATCTGCGGTAGACGCTGGCTAGGACTGCATGGATGCCCAAGATACGGCCAGCCAGTGTATGACGACGAGGGTTTCAACCAGGACGGCTTTCATCGTGACACGGGTCTAAACAGAGATGGTGCGGCTCGCTTTTGGGACGAATTGGAGCCAGAAGATGACGATGCCGTTGTCGAGGAGCCCCAGGAGGAAAGGGTTTTAGAGGCATATGACACCGGGCGTTTTCTTGGCAGATGGTTGGACGACGGTTACAATCTGGTATACATTGGCGGAGCGGATCGGTTGGGTGCTCGAGAAGAAGAAGATGGAGCCGATGAAGATGAAGAATGGGAGACCGAAGAGGAGGGGGACGACGAAAGCGAAGAGGATGATGATTCTGATGACGAAGATGATGAAGATTACGAGGACGAGGAAGAGGACGCAGAAGATGATACTAGGAACTGGCATGATCTCTTCGAGGATCGACCGATCCGGGAACTCAACCCTACAGTAACCGTTCTTAGAGAGAGACTTGCTCGATACGACTTAACGCATGAGCATCAGGAGTGGGATGATGCCTTGGAACAAGCACAATTCTCCGATCATGGTCGGATTCGCGAGGCTGAAATCCTATATTGGTCCGATTAAGGTCAGATTAACGAAGAGGAAATCCTATTTTCCTCCGAGTTGCCAAACAGTTCACTGGACGCTGCTATTTGAAATACATCTTAAGTTTGTCCCTTTTCCCAGATGTTTACGCGAATTGCAAAGTAGTAGATCGTAATGGCACTCTCGTGATTTTTCTTCCACTGTACTCTAGACCCCTGTAAGATGGAGAATGCACTCTAATTAAAGCCACGAAACGCAACTACAACACACCTTTTATGACGCCTCATGTCATGGATTCCGGACATTTCTTATGATTCATATGACTTGATAACATATCTATCGGTAGTAGACACGTAGTCGCCGAAGCTTGGGGATGTTGCAATAATGATGCTGTCGATATCCAGGAGGTTGGCGCTACGCCAAGAGCGCCGCAATGTTGTACAACCGACAGGTTCTATTCTGGCACCGATCTTCTTTCAATGTTTGTCCTTTCATGCTATCTGAAAACCGCCGAATCGACTGCAGAGTACTAGATATGATTACACACTTCCGTACGCACAGTCGAACCTGTGTGCTATGTTTCGGACATGTGGATGATGGCTGGTTTGGTATGTGATGATTTATTGATCGAACGGGAGAATGTCTACTAAGTTTGCAAGTAGTTCAAGAAGATTACTTGACACTTCTGCCTCCGAATAGCAGCTGTTCGAATACGGCTTGCAGAAAGTGCAAAGGGGCACCTCTAACATTCCTCGCTCACGATCTTTGCGTAGGCATCTTACAGATACTGCGAGGCACTCAGCCTTGCGAGGTACGTAGCAATGCCACAGCTATCGAAGACCTGCGGACACCAATTTGGGATATGGGAAGGGCACTGGCTCCAATTGCACCTGGGCCGCCTGTGATATGGAGCCAGACGGAGGTCTTACAGTCTTCCTTCTGCTCTGCGACCATTTCAAGAATCTTGCGTGCATGGCCACGTCATGATAAGGTCTGGGAGTTGCTAGACCGGCTTCGTGACCTGCCGCAGGAAATTCTCCAGATCATCATATCCAACGTTAAAGAGGACTGTGCTTTACGGACTCTTTTCATCCTTTTTGGAGACACTTTCAATATACTTGTGAATCTCGAGTCTGACCAGGATCGGGACTTCTCAGTGTCGAGTGAAGATGAAATCTTCGCGACTTCCATTCGCATTGGCAGCACGACATACCTCACTGGGTTGTTCGATGAAAAAGTCGAGGACTCGGTCTTGATGAAGCCAGCTACCCTTCGAGGTGGGTTCCTCGTCGTCTGGCTTAACACTATCGGAGTCACTCGCGTGGAGTTTCATTCGTCCCTTGATTCGCTCCCGGATTGGAAATCTGATCGAGAATGGTTGTATGCCATGGCCCTACCGCATAGGATACAAATACATTCAAAGGTACATTCATTGCAGATTGAGAAAGATGATTGATATACTGATGGCTCGTAGGGCGTGTTTCTCAAACAGATCACCGACAGTGCCGGAGGCCTGAACAGCATTCGCTGGAACTCTTCAAAAGCGCTTCTTTATCCAAGCCCCCAACTCCCGCGGCTACCCAGAAATTACAAAATATATCTTCAATACGTACCACTACACGACACAACAACAGGCATATCCTTTGCTTTCAGGACCACTCAACTTCTCGCAATCATAAGTCACGGGGGTGCAACAGACCGGGCTGAGGACTATTCAAAAGCTGATGAAGATGCGGCGTGGATATACTGTCCATTACGAAAACCAGACGAAAAGATCGTTGAACTATGGTCCGTTCAGAGTGAATCTCCAGGCGTTGCAAACATAGCATTCATTGTAAGAAACCAGGGTCCTGTATCACTGTCCTTCTAATGATTGTACTAGCTTCGAACTGACAAGAAGCTACTCTGGATCGGAGTTGCTTACGAAAAACACCCACGTGCCAAAGAGAGGGCACTTTTTGAACCATTGTCGCGGCGTCCACTCCATGGGCTCTATTACAATGTACGTGATGAAACTGGTGCAAGGCAGGTAGTTGGTGCTACCAGCGAAGGCGTTGATCAAGAAGGGGGCCTGCCAATATCTCAACCGGATTTTCCAGCTCGCCGTACCGAGGGACAAGTTGAGCCAGTTAGTGCTTGGACTGAAAACTGGCATTGGTTCTACTCAGAAGCTCCACTTTCGTCAGTTGAACGCGTTCGAACGTGCTCATGGAACGACGATTGCCAGGGTGTGCTTCTGCGATACAAGGACCACGACGAGATTTTGGGGCAATACAGACTAGACATGCTGGAGTCGGAGTGGATCGATAATCCCCAGTGGGTTGTTGTTCGAACTTACGCATGGGTCCAAGTTTACTTCTCACAATACTACCCTACGGATGTGGATGTGGCCCAAGGTGATTGTGTCTTTCCTATGTCTGGCTTCATGTGTTGGTGGTTCCGACTTGGGCAGAATCCTCGTATTTCTGTAGTCTCATAGTAAGACTGATATGGACGACAAACGTGTGTGAGCACGAAGCAGTTTTCTTTCATTTGAACTTCCAACTGTATCACGGAAAACCAGGAAAGAAAGCAATACCTACTACATTGGACTCAAGCCCTGAAGGAAGAACGAAGAAGCGCCTATTCAATTTGCCCCTTCTTATCAGTGATTATTTGGAGAACGTACTTTCCATACCTCCATAGTTGTTTCCTTGTCGAATTTGAACTAGAACTTGTCTCTTGCAAAGCTGTTTGCTCGTCTGTTCCAGTTGTCCCAAACATTCCTACAGATTTAGCTGTAATTTGCTTGGAGCGGTTTATCTCCAATTGAGACGCCAAGGTAAGTATCTAGATTAGAACAGTGGCTTCTCGCGTTACATTTATTAGGAGTATATACGATGATTCCACCGCTCTTATTATTTGATTTGTAATCCTGAAGATGCTCTGCCCATATTTAACCAACTCTAGCCAGGACTAGCCCGTGCACTATAGTCAAACAACCACTTTAAGAACTGACATCATTCATCACATTCGACGGCCATTGCGAATATCCAACCTTGAAAAAGTATCTTTTGGAATCAAACCATTTTCTTTTAGATTCCCAGCAAGAAAATGTCTTATAGCAGAATCGGCGTTGTCACCGGTGCCAACAAAGTAAGCAACCCCCCGCCATATCATCATCTCAACATCTAACCCATTGCAGGGTATCGGGTATGCAATAGGTATATAATATCTTTACCATAACAATGAACGATACTGTTAACACCATATCCAAACAGTCCGCCAACTTGCCCTCCAATACCCAACCTCGCCCACCAACGCCGGACCCCTACTAATCTACCTTACGTCCCGTGACCAATCTCGCGGCGAAGCCGCCCTACAAAGCCTCCAGCAGGACTCCCAGCTCAAGGAAGCAAAGGCATTGGCGTCTGACGGCGGAGTCGCGGAGATAAAGTATCATGCCCTCGATATTACCGAGGAGGACAGTGTGGGGAAGTTCGTTAAGCATCTGAGGGAAAAGCACGAGGGCGGGATTGATTTTGTGATTAATAATGCGGGGATTGCGTTGAACGGATTTGGTATGTTGAGATTTCCTGTTTCAATGATTAAAAAATCATTGTGAGGCGGAGAATGGGGATTTAGATGTGTTTCAAATGACCTTGCTAACGAGAGTCCAGACATCGACGTCGTGAAGAAGACGCTCGGCTGCAACTACTACAACACTCTCAGCGCATGCCACGCCTTCCTCCCCCTCCTAAAACCCCACGGCCGCATTGTCAACGTCGCCAGCACCGGCGGAAAACTCAACATCTTCTCGCCCACCATACGCAACCGCTTCCTCGCCTCAAAGACAGAATCCGACGTCGACGCACTCATGCAAGAGTTCACCGCAGCCGTGGAGGCAGGAACGCAGTCTGAAGCAGGATTCCCTAGCGCCGCGTATGCGACGTCGAAGGCGGGACTGATCGCGGGTACGCGTGCGCTCGCGAGGACGGAGAAGGAGAAGGGAGGAACGGTGTTGATCAATTCTTGCTGTCCGGGGTATGTGGCCACGGATATGTCGAAGCATAATGGGACGTTGACGCCGGATCAGGGGGCGCAGACGCCAGTTATGCTGGCGTTGAAGGATATTAATGGGGAGACGGGGGAGTTCTGGAAGGATCTCAAGCATGAGGAGTGGTAGATGTTGATATGGTATCTTGTACGATAAGATGTTATTAGGAGACAACGAGGGGGAAAGTCCATGTTTTGGGCTATTGCGGCAGTCTATAATGTAGAAGAAAATAGCAACTGGACTCCAAGTCTACAGTATATAAGGGAGAGCGGCCTCCCTTGAGAACATGGCATGGAGGTGCAGCGAGAAAGAACGTTGTATTTTTCCCCGCGTGGATCCTTAAATCCGACGACATGCCGCTGAGTTTCAGGGTGTCTCGAAGAAGCACGTTCAATAAGATATTACAATCTAGTTGGTCTTCTTGTTCGAGCCTCCCACCGTGCCTTTCAACTTCCACAGACTGAACTTCGCAGTGAAATACATGTCCATGACCGCGCGAGGAAGGAAGAACCACACACCCCACACAATCCAGCTCATCTTGCCCTCCCAAATCGTCCTCTGCTTTCCGTACCAGTGATCCCCAGCGATCACCTGTTTCACGCAGCTCCTTGCATATGTCTGCGTATCCATGCCCAATTGCTGGCTGAACGTCAACCGCCTCTCGTAGTCGTCCTTGATAGGCAGGGAATACGAGTCCGCTGGGAGCTCTCTATGCACCCTCGCGATATTGCTGGTGACGCCTCCAGTAATGACATTCACGACGCGGACGCCCAGGGGCGCAAGCTCGACACGCAGAGTATCCGAGAAAGCGTGCAGCGCTGCTTTCGAAGCGCTGTACGCGGACGCCCATACGTACGGCAAGATTCCCGCGAGACTACCGGTCTGCACGATCGTTCCCTTTGCTTCGATCAGAAGAGGGACGAAGGCTTTCGTCATGGCCATCACGCTGTATACGTTTGCTTCGAACAGGTCGCGCACCTCGTCGATGTCGAGGTCCGTCGCCGGGACTGTGTAGTTTCGGCCGGCATTATTGTACAGGATGTCGAGGCGGTTGTTGGTGATCCGCGTCACCTCGTCTTTCAGGGCATTGATGCTTTGCTGAGAGGTTACTTCGAGCGGGAGATAGGTGATCTCGGGATGTGGTGCGGATGGGTATTTGGAGGGGTCGCGCACGGTGGCGAGGACGTGATAGCCTGGTAAGGTCCTCTCATCAGTATTTCGGCGCAATGGTTTGCAAGCCACCTTCATTTAAGCATCTCACTCGCAGGAAATCGTACATACCTTTAGCAGCGAACTCGAGAGCTAAGTAATGGCCAATGCCGCCAGGCGTGCAGCTGTTACGACGTAGAGGGTTAGTCGAAGGATGTCCGGCAAGCAGCAAGATGTTGGGTGGGGGAATAGCCGAATGCCATACGAAAATTGTTGTAGGATTTGCCTCTTTCGATGAACTTACCCAGTCACCAATGCATATTTCTTCTGTGTAGAGGCCATGGCTATCTGGTTAAAATATTGAGTCGTCTGAATGATAATTGAGATGGGATGAGATTGTTGAGAAGGCCCTTTCAACAATAAGAACAACAAGGCCTCGGGAACAGTCGTCGTCAGGTGAATGATCTCGGAGTTGAGGGAATCTAAACAGTCAATCAATTACTGTGTAGGAAGATCAATTACGCCTGACAACGCGCGGTCCATGGATTTGCTGAGTGAGCGACTGCGATTTGGCATGTGGTACAATACGAAGTCGATCATCGATGAAACTCAGAGCTTGAGCACAGACCTGGTCTAATCAAGTACCTAGGCAGTCAAATATCAGCTATCTAAAACCTACTCGCAACTACATACACAATTGAAGTCATATATACGATATGGCACTCCTAGTGTTGTTGTGAACTGATATGAGAAAGCATTGGATCTTTTCGGATAGCGCACGCATATACGAAGGTGCTAAGATGAAAGGATACAAACAACCCCTCAGCTCAACCCTGACGTAATAGGACGAACCACGACGAAGACAGCATTAACTATTCAGAAAATGGATGAACTACTTGACCCCTCAAAGCCACATCGGATCGTTCTCGGAGCTTTCTCAGCTCTTCCTGATATCTTGTGTCGTGCCTCAAATATCCTCCTCAGCTCTACCTAATGTCATGATCAAACGGAGACCTTCAAAACTTCACAACTCGCCCTAAAAGTACTGCAATAAGCATCCCATTTGCATCATGGCATCATCGTGGATGAAAGACCACATGCCGGGGTTTCTGCTGCCGGCAATGCTACTTACCCTCTCGTTGTACCGTACGCTTTAGCATCATATCGAACGTCAGTGTAGACCACTCACTCTACTTCAGATTTATTCATGACAATCTTGGAAGTCTCTTTTGTCCAGCTACAGCCATGGAAGCTCCTCAATGTGACAGACCTACGCTTCAAAGGCTTCGCCCGACTATGGTCGCACTGCGGTAAACCCATCCCATGCACCGCCCATCCCTTTCTACAGCATCCCACGTGATACACCCCTTAGAGACAAACGAACAAGAAAACAGAGCCCACAATAACACACACTCCTAAACAGGCGAAGAACTATCCACCGAAATGCCAGGCCCCATAACCAAACTACTCAGCACCTGCTCAGGCCTCGTCCTAGACATCGGCCCAGGCAGCGGTGAGCAACTTCGACACTTCACGCCCTCCCGCATCACGGCTGCGTACGGCGCCGAGCCGGCCGCCGACCTGCACCCCAAGCTCATCTCCACCGCGGAGAAGGTCGGGTTCGCAGGCGGTAAGTATCATGCGCTTTTGTGCGGCGCGGAACCGGAATCGCTCATCCCCGCGTTACACAAGAACGGGTTGCTTGCGACGGCCAAGAGCGGGACGGGAGGAGGAGCGGCGGGGAACAGCGCCGCCGGGAGCGAGGTCTTTGATGAGATATGCAGCGTCCGGGTGCTCTGCGGCGTGCCGCGTCCGCGGGAGACGGTGAAGGGTTTGTATGAGCTGTTGAAGCCAGGGGGGAGGCTGGTCGTGTGCGAGCATGTGGTGAATCAGAGGAGTGCGTTTGCGAGGGGGATGCAGATGCTGTATATGCTGCTTGGGTGGTCGTTCTTCATGGGCGGGTGCGAGTTGCAGAGGGATACGGAGAGGTTTCTCAGAGAGGCTGGGGAGTGGGAGAGGGTGGAGATTGAACAGGTGGGGTCTATGGATACGATTCCGTACATTGTTGGGGAGTTGTTCAAAAAGGAAAGGTGATACAGTAATGCTTGGTTGATCAGTACACTTGGTCACAAATTGTACGGTGGGTTTGCTTAGTCCTTCAGTTGTTGAATGTTCTACGGAGTACTGCGCAGGAAATGAAGATGGACCAGCGGGGTATGACGATTGCAATTTGTAAACAGAAAAGTTCAAACATGCCAGAGAAAAGGAAAAGGCAATTGTGTTGAATTGCAAAGTTGTGGTGGCGGAAGACTTGCTTCAGCCCAGGACCAAAAAAAGGAGGATTAGGGCATCGCTGATAATGAAAAGCCCCATGAAGAACATGTAGAAAAACACACCTGAGCGAAAATCGCTCCCGGTGTTACAAATTCACCCAAAGTGAGAGAACATCTCGATGTACAGTAAAGTATTGTATCGAATTCATTTCCAAGTCCATCTGAAGCAGCATACCGCACGTGCGGCCCAGAGGATGTCGTAGTTGAGTGTATCACCGCACAGTTGTTGAATTGCAAGCGCCTACGATTGCAACGTCCAACAGACGCTATTAATCCGTCATACTCTCGCAAGGTAGCATTCTGTCACTCCAATACAACGATTCCGTCCCACTGGTAATCTCCTTTTCCATAAACCTTTTTGCCGATGCATGTTTTCGCAGTTATGTTGGACAATGTATAGCGTTGGTAGTGTTGGTATTTATGGTACAGATGTTCGTCTCACGTCCCAGTTGGCATGGGAATGATGACCACGGCACCCGAAAGAGCTGCTGCTGTCTCCTTTGGCTTTGGGTCGGACATTGTTGTGCCAATTGTGTGCGGTGGAGCTTTTCTTCCTTTGGTCTGTTTGTATCGACCCCTGTGGTGAGGTTTGGTCGGGAGATATTCTGATTCTGGCGTCGTGCCTGGCTTTCTTCCGGTGATGGATTGATTTCTCGAGTGTCAAAATTCGCTTCTGAGACAGATATTCTCAAAGGTGGAGGCCTGATGTCGATAAGGTGTTCAGATCTCGGTGCTGTACCATTCTACCCTTATATATATGTCTGAACGAGACCACATCGAGAAAAGGGTCCAGCATAGTGCGGTAGGTATTCTAAGCGCCACTATAAAAAAGGTCGCATCGTATATCGCTAGGGACCGCTCTTCTCTCCTGCTTTTGCCTCAGTCTCGGCGATCTTCCCACGCCTTGAGTTTCTACCCGAATTGGGTAGGAAGCTGCGAGATTCACCGGTCCACCTTGGCGATCTATCGCTTAAGAGGAAATGAAAGTGTGGCTGGAATTTTCCTAGCAAGGGTTGGTCTCATCGCATCTCGACACTATGTATGCGCTTAGGGTTTGGATGTTTCTCGACTCTTTTCGGTGGTGGCTAAATGGCGGTTCGCCTCTGGAACATAATTAGCTTGTGGACTCGCGAGGCGAGATGGGATCGATCCTTGATAGAATATGATGGTGCATGCGAGTGGTATGAAAACCGAGAGACGAATGACATGAATTAAGCTGATGTTAGATGCAATTCTGACCATTGAGGTTAGAGCTTCGTGCGTGTACACAGTAAACACAGATCAGCCGTGCGCTTAGGACGCATCATGCGCCAGATCCATGTAGGACAATAAGGGAGTACCTGCTCAATGTCAACGACGATTTGAATCAATAAAAAGGCGCCATTGTGGGAGGGGGGATTCAATTTAAAAGACGATTTTACTTATAGTAATTGAGATGAGGGGACAACGCCACCAGTGAGACTACAGAAGGGAAAACCAAATCGAGAGGACGAAAATGAAAGACCGCTTTTGAGTAAGAAACCATGCAGAGCCCTGTGATGCTGGTCGCTTCCAGCATATATGGGCATCGTGCACTTTTCCAAAACAGGAAAAATAAGTGCATGCCAGACAAGGCTAAAGTTAGCCGATCTGTGTGCTTGGATGTGATGAGACGAATTAAAAAATGGTATAGAGAAGGAAACATGGAGATCTGCGAGACCATAAATGTTGTGAAATCCCGTCGTTCTATCGCCGTCGCCATGCAGGTGCCAAATAATCAATTTTTCTTCTCTGGAGTACCAACGTCAATCATGAAACCCATGACCATGGACGATGTCGCCATTGGACCAAACAAACCCAAATGCAAGGCGAAAGGGCAGAACCATATACAGTCGAACGGGGGAGGGCAAAAAGGATTACTCGCGAGTGGACCACGAACGCCCTACGCTCGAAGTCGCCCGTGGCTATTATGATGATTACTTGAATGCTGTTCAAGCTCGTTTAGGTAAGTCTTTCTGAAAGATATGCGGGTCAGGGTTGCTTTCAAAGAGCCTGGACTGGCTTGGGGTCGTAATATTCATAGAGTTTCTGGCCCTTTTCGCCATTCAATCCAGGCGCCTGAAATGTGGAAACGCCGGTCTCCTGATCATACGTTCGGTACGTAGATGCCAGTCGCTTACCGCCACCTCCTGGTAGATCTACCACGAATTGAGGCATTGCAAACCCAGCAATGGTCCCGCGAAGTTGTTGCTCAATATCAAGCAGAACACCGAGAGGGGTGCGGAGGTCCTCTATACCACGGACCATATCGCACTGATAGACATAGTACTGTACAACATTAGTAAGTGTTACAGATTCCTTGCACATCCTTGTTGCATGAACGTATTCTTCTCGCTGAAGAGTATCAAGGTCAAATCACTTACAGGCCAGATATTGAGATCGGAGAGTTCTCGAATCAGTCTTCCCATAGTCTCTGGGCTATCGTTGACTCCCTTGAGTAGAACAGTCTGGTTCCGCACCACTACATTGTTTTCGAAGAGACGCCGAGCAGCAGCTTTAGTGATCCAGCTGATCTCATCAGGATGATCGAAATGGGTATGGAGGCAAACATGCTTGCCTAGACGTCTTCCCTCATTGCTGATGTCAATCAAAGTTTGTGTCCAGTCATCGTGCGGATCAATGATTCTGTTGGGAAGAACGGCAAGCCCCTTGGAAGCCAAGCGCACGCGTCGAATATGTCCAATAGAAAGTAGCCTATACCGTCAGTACTGCCACAATATTTTATGGTATGAAAGCTTTACCGATAAGCTATCTCCCTTAGGAGGTGGGGCTCAAGTTGATACGTATCCCCCCCAGAAACCACGACATCGGTGATTTGAGGCGTTTTCTCAAGGTGCTGGTAGATGACGTCCCACCGCCTGCGACTGGGTTTCTGTCGCTTTTTTTCTACTGTACTGGTGTCATCTCCAACAGCGTAAGATCTGGTGCAGAAGCGGCAATATGTCGGACAGATCGAGGTCGCTACAAGATAGTCAATAGCTAGTCCGCGCGATGATGCATGGAGACATACCAAGCATCAGAGCTTTATCTGGATATCGATGGACGAGTCCAGGCACAGCTGTACGACGGGTCAGCATGTATCATGTGATCGTAACTAAATCCAACACTCACGAGAATCTGACTCTTCATGCAAAGAATCAAGAGTAAGCTTTTCATGATCATCGACGAAGCATGAATTGAGAGGAATGAATTGGCGCCTGATAGGATCATCAATTGCATTTTTCCAATTGACTCTACTAAGAGTATATGGCGTTAATCGAATTGCCATTGGGGCATTCTCGAGGCCTAGCATTGCGTCCTTGATGAACTTTTCTCTGGTCACAATTTCGCTTAGACGAGGGTCCTTTGACGGTGTAAGAACTTCTGGGAGGGCTTGTTTAAGGAACGTTTCCAGCTTGTCCTTATTTCCAATTGTGTTTCTGACCTGGCGAGTGGCACGTCAGAGACTGGATCTATTCAGGATACTGAAGCTTCAACTTACCTGCCAGCGATAGCTCATGAATTCAGCATTGCTGACATCCTTCCATTGCGGCACAGCACGCCAGAAAGGATCGCCCGTTGCAGAATCTGCAGCGCTAGCAAGCTGTCGGCATTGATAACGTGCAGTATGAACATGTGAGTTAATGAAAAAAGATGGGGTTGGCCTGGAACAGGCGACCGCTGGCAGTCTTGTGCCAAGCGCTCTTAACCTGTACATGACTTTCAATGGTTCCCTTTATGGACAGAGTCGAAGAGAGATTGGAAGGTCAGATCAGTGAGTGAACAAAGGAGGGTGTCGACCTGCCTTATACAGGCGCCATGGGGTCTGCAAGTACAGGGTTGGGTGTCGCAACCTATTCCCCAACATGAAGCTATCCCGGGAGCCGGGAGAGCTCTTAGGCACAAGAGCGCTTAAGATCCACATGGCCAGCTAACAACTGTTACACGAAACTTCCACGGGTTCAAAAGTTTTTCTTCATGTTGCTTGTTTTGCTGGGAATCATGGGATTATGAAGTTTCATTACTCCGTACATGAAAATGGAATAATCAAGGAAGTGTTGGAAGCTCTTGTGGACACTTCCCTAGCACACTCCGTTTGGAGTAGAATGGGGATTCGTACAATGAAATTGATGCATTAGATGGATGGAAACTCAAGAAGTTGGATTCAATGAAGGCCGAGTGCTAGCGGAACAACAAGAACTGATAGAGATAGTATCGGCCTGCTGCGTCGCATGCGAGTCGTACCAATCCAGTCTATTGGTTTTCCAACGGGACTTGGTACGGGAATAGGTTAGACAAACGTTGCATCGTGAAGATCTGTGGTTGTTGACGATCTAGTCACTAGACAATAGCTGGATGCACATAGAGACCAACCATGGTACTGAACCGGTAACAGGACAATTCTGGGTCTTGAGGAATGGACGCTAGGTACCGTGTATGATAGGTAGGCATGGTCTAACCTTTCACTTGATATCGGAGAAGGATGGTGTCCTGCACGAAAGCAATAGGACTAATGAATAGAGCAAGATGACGGTTAGAGAACGAAAGGCCAGGGCAAACGGCGCTACTGTCTACACTACCAATGAGATGGCAGAGTAGCAGTTGGTATCGGTGTGATGTTTTCTTAAACCTGCAACGCTCATCATCAATGGTGGGAGTTGGACGTGCCGTGGCGAAAAGAAAAACGTCCAGATATCGCGAGGACAGTGGTGTGTACTGTGTAGCGTATCACTTGACAGGGAACAGTACTTGGTACTCGGCCATCTCTCTCCTGGAAACACTCTCTAACTGAACGAAGTTAGCATATTTGTAAGACAGGTCTACGAATGAGGTGCTGAAAATGCAATCATATGCAGCCTCTTCGACCGCTGTCTGCACAGTTGCATGCATATAGTAGGGAGCTTCCGTTGAAGCAATGCGGAATACTCCGTAGATGCGCACGATACGAAGAAAACGACAAGACAGAATATCGCACAGGCTTGACGACGAAATGCTCACATCCAGAACGGTGCTCTATACTCCGTCGAGGTACTGCATACAATGGAAGCACAAAGTTCGGGTGTACAAGGTCGGGAGTACTGGTCTGACGGAGTTGTGGATGTTCCGAGACGACCAGGATGAACAAATGGGATGTGCTTTTGGGCGGCGCTAGTAGACGCTAAGACCTCTTGCCAAGCCGACTAAGTCGACGTCACATCTTCTCTATGTGACACGGCACTTCTGCGAATTGAACCATCGTCACCGAATTCCACTACGACTATACGTCTCTCAACGCCTTCACGCCTCCACGTCTCCACGCATTCACCGCGTAATTATGGCAGAAGCAGAATCCCCAGCTGGAGAGTCGCCCGCCCAAGAGAAGGCACGTCTTCGACGAGAACGGAGGAACGCAAAGCTCCAGACGGGGGGTGCTGCTCGACTCCAAGCGATCACCTCTGTCCAGGGAGGTTCGCACCGTGACGTGGAGAAGGACGTACCTGGTATGATCATCCCCTTTTGATTGATATTGTTGGGATATGGACATGTCATCCTGGAAAACTCACTATCACTTATTTGATTTGACCTAACTCTCGCGATAGTCAGGCCTACTTCCAGCATTGGGAATAATGCTACGCCTACTGCCTCAGGAACCGCTACGCCAGACCCTGATGTGATTGATATATCGTCACATCACTACACGCCTGCAAGCCAGCCACGTCTTCCCTCACCGTTCGCTTTCGACGGGAACTCGCCCCGTCCCGCTCGCTTCGACCCAGCGGGAACAGATGGCCAGGACCCATCCCAAGATCCAATGTTTGCCATGCTTCAGCAGATGATGGCCGGCGGTCCAGGTGGACCAGGCCAGAATCAAGGTCAACCTGGTGCAGCCCCAGACTTGCCGCCTGGCCTCGCCAACATGTTCCAAGCCATGCAAGGCGGTGCACCCGCAGAGCCCTCCCCCAGTCAATCATCTGCTTGGATATGGCGATTGGTTCACTCCGTACTTTCTCTTGTCCTCGCCATCTACATGGTCATCCAGACGCCTTTCAACGGCTCCAAGCTAGCCCGCACATCGCCAGTAGCGGATGACGATTGGACGCTAGACCAGTCGACCGCGGACGCTTTCAAGCACTTCTTCTACCTCTTCGCCACTTTTGAGGTTGTACTGCAATCCAGCCGATATTTTATTGAGAAAGGACAGTTGCAGGGTAGTGGTGTGCTTTCTAGCATAAGTCAGTTTCTACCGGAGCCGTACTCCGGCTACGTCAGGATTGTCGGAAGGTACAGTGTCATCTACTCTACGGTCGTGAGCGATGCTATGGTTGTCCTATTCGTTCTAGGCGCAACGAGCTGGTACAAGGGTACTGCTCCGTCTTGAAGCGTGGCTTGGTGTAGTTTGTACAGCGCGATCTGATAAAGCTTCGTCAGCTTGCAACGGCTTCGTCGAATGTTACTTGGAGATCTCATTTGCCCCACAACATATGGATCCACATTTCACACTACAGGTCGGAATATGCGGTGGGCGGTCCAAGGACATGAAACTGGATGCCCCTTACCGTGGATCAGTGACCGCCTAATGCAACATTCTCTAGAAGCGTGCAAGCCAACCAGGCGAATGCGGCTCTTCGTTTATCGCTCCCTGGGTCAACGGAGCTTAGCGGTGGGGCGCATGAGGGACCATGCCGTGTAACAATCCAACTACCAAGATCCCTGCCACGTCTGGCAGACCGACTATCCATCTTGAGCGCCGCTTTCCACGCAATGATAGATGTCAGGTAAATACTGTCGATTACTCCACCCAATCTGTCTTTGGAATGGTGTAGCATAGTGCCACGCATGTAAGCCTTGTTACGCACCCAAGTGTTTGCTCTTTGGACTTGAATAGGAGATATGCCCCATTGCAGAATGATTTACGGAGCAATACTCCGTGTCTGCATGATCAACGAAGTTTTCGAATGTTATAGACTCGGCTTTTCCTACAAGCCGGCTATCCTACTTCCGCAAATGCCGTCCCAGCTGCGTGAAATTATTGGCAATGGTCATCAATTCATCTATGCTGACTACTTTCGGTGAACTTTGAGTAATTGCTTTTGTGTCGCATTTTTTTTCTACCAAGTGGAAAAGGAAAGATCGACTTCGGATCGACCCCTATTCAATCCATGATCATTCATTCTCGACGGTTCAGGCATTGATATTTGGTTTTTCTATGCCAACGGTGATTCTAAGCCACCGCGCACTGATTATCACGTCGAATTCATCATTCCGCACGTCATCACATGCATCGACTTCCCCCTCGCGACAATTTTCTGAGCAACGAGCCTGCATGATTTGTGATGGCCCAGGTGCCTTTTGCGTTATCATACATATCGAATGCTTCTCTGCAGGATGTATCATCCTATCCAAGAAATAATACCGACACGGTTGTTTCCTGCTTCCGTGTTTTCCAGGACATTCACGCTATTTGACCAGCAACAATTAATTGATCACGGGCAACAACAGCGGCACGAATCTCCGACAAACCCATTGGCTGGATCTATTGTCCGATTCTGTGGGGTACGGTACCTCGAGTACCACAACGCATTCAACTCCGTGGACAGATTACGCCTGTTCCTGGAACAAGGCAAAAAGGCAAACGACGAATCCTGCCTTCCCCAGCCCAATTCGGCAAACAGACAGACCCCTGTCGCTACATACATAGGTACACCATTGACAATGGGGAAAACAAGCTCACTAACTACGTACGGAGTACCGAGCATAAGCAACGACTTCAACGTTCGTCAAAGGTATCTCAACGCCGTTTGACCCTGCTTTGATTCTCAACGCCTTCGAAATGCCGAGCGACGTTTTGTACTCCTGCATGGATAAGTGCTACAGCTTCGAAAGGTGGACAAATTGGCTTGACCTCAGGTTCGGGAATAAGTATCTACGTAGGTAAGATGTAGCTCAAGCTTTACTACAGAGAAGAGACTGGTTGTTTGTCTTCGTCTTCGGGAAGATCGGTTGCAGATGATCTCTTGAAATGCCACATGATCGCCCTTGTGCCTTCTCTTTCGCACTGCGGAGACAGATACCCGTGAGCCGTGTGTATGTACTCCGTACATCTCGGGTCTATCAGTTCCAGATGCTTGGATCTTGGGATTCCGGTATCTGCACGAGATATCAGCTACTACCAAGAAACCTCTATCAAAATGAGCTGCGCTCATCTCCGTGCAGATAGAACAACCCAGACACTTTCCCCTCCTAGCAACCAGACAACCCTCCAAATTCTCCGGAATCTCGCAAGCAAACAAGTTCTTCCTCCATCCGACCCACTCCCCTCCTACTTCCCGTCCACAACACCCGCATACACATACCCACACCCGCATATCTGCACATACGCCACCTTCCCTCAACCCACTCTTCCTCCCGCAAAACAAAAACCCGCTCTCCCGGAAAACATACGGTGAGTCGCTTGTGCCACGGCACCGTCACACAGTTTGCTCGTGTGCGTTGCTTTTGCGGGAGCCGGACGCTGTGTCCGGGGGCGTATCGGAGCGGGCGGGTGCGAAGGGAGGTCAGGTGGTTTATCTTTTTCCCTTTCTGGGGTTGTATTCCGTTTGCTCTTGGGGGGTTAGGAAATGAGAGGATGGGGTGGATGAGTAAATGCTGTGGAAGGGGGCAGCAATACACGAGGGGAGTGTTGCTGTCGTTCGGGCTTGTACGGTGCTGTGCTGTCCTCACAAAAAAGGGAACCCATCGTTGGCCCATCATGTGGTTGGAAAGCAACGGTTAGTAGGTACTGTGTAGGTAGATGAGTGGATGAGTCGACACCCGCTCTCTTCACCGCCCCCTCTGGGCACAAGAGAAAGGTGGAAGGTATGTACGCTCTGTAACCCCCTACAGCGAAACCGTTCCACGCATGCACGTATGCTTTCCTGCCATACTCTTGGAAAGCCATACAAGCACGTTTGTGAATTGGATATTTCTGTTCGATTCGATTCGATTCGATTCGACATAGATACAATGACGTGGTCTATTGGCGTGCTGGTTTGGGAGGTTGGTTGGTTGGCCCTAGGTAGACACCTTGGAACAGTGAGAGCATGTAGTGTATGGTTCCATAGCATAACAAAATATAATAAAAAATTAAAATTCAAACAAATCTTAATTGTCTTAATGGAAGAGTGTGCGATGGTACAACAGAGGGAATGTAGCGGAGTCAGGGTGTTAGTACCAGCAAGCGACAGATTTCTGCGAATAGAGGAAACACTGGTGGGAAGGGTTTGGTGGGTTGTAGAAGTACGGATTTCTGGAGAGAACGAGTTGTTGTTGGCTTTCGACGTGTTTGGAGGCTGGGGTATATTGGATGCTGAGAAGCGAGTTCACACGTTCATTTCGAATGGAAGGCAGGTTTTGGGGATTTTGCCGCAGAAATTGGGACTCGAAGTCAGAAACAATTGTACAATTCTATATATCATACATATCCCCTCCGTTCCTCACCTCATCAGGCGATTCAGAGGGGTGAATTTTCGTTTACACAGCAACAGCAGGCACAGCGAGGCCAGAGTCCCAAAACCGAAGTTGACACCACGAACGATCTACTCCGTGATCTCACCCCTCGCCAACTTCAAAATCCTCTCGTCCTCCCTCTCCTTCTCCAGCCTCTCGCGGACCATCTTCCGATCGGCCTCGCTCCGCTTGTTGAACGCCTCGATCTCGCGCCACTGCTCCTTCTCCTCCTCTGTCATTTGTATCTCGACGGCGCCCGTCCGGCTGACGAGTTGTGCGAGGACTTCGAGCTCCGGCATCTCTTTGATGTCGACGGAGTGTGTGGGGGTTGTGGGTGCTGCGGCGGCGGCGGAGGAAGGGGTGGGTTTGGTGAAGATGTTGAGGGTCGCGGGGCCGGAGGGGTTCTTGTGGCGGGTTATTTGGATGGGGACGCTCGGATTGCGGTATTTTATTCGGGGGAGCATCGTGCGCCAGAACTTCCTGTGAGGGGGCGTCTGTTAGCTTTTTGAAGTTGTTCGTGGTGGAGTGGTAATGGTTGGGTACGGGCGTTGGCTCTCGTGGGGAGTATTGCTGCAGTGTGTCTCGCCCAGGGGTATCAAGTCGGTGGAATTTCAATTGCTGGGTAGAGTCTTGGGAATATCAAGAGGGTAGAAGGAAATATCGTCGTACTTTGCGCCCCGATGTCCTCCTTCGATCTTCTCATGGAACTCCAGTGAAATCTTGGAAACCTCCTTGGGGAGGATCAAAGCTCCTGGTCCCGTCCGTATCCATAGTAACTACACAAAATACTCGTCAATTGATGTCTCCCTATGCGGTAGAGAATGTGCGGAGAGTGGTGAAGGTCATGCGAGTCCGTTCGGAGGTGTCAAAGTGGGAAATTGATCATGTCTGGGTGTACATACCCTCTGTGGGAACTATTAGCGGAGCTCGATTATACTGTAGGATCTGAATAGTTGTACTGACCTCTCTCAAATGGCGCATGCGCCTTATTATATGGACCATGATGTGATGTTGTGTGTTGCTTGTTAGCAGAGCTGTCCATCGCGAGATTTCTTGAAGCCTGGGGCCGAGGTTTTTCCGAAACGTCTGATTGGCCATCACTTTGACAATCACGAATGCATGTCTCACCCGCCCGCACTTGTGAGCAAATATAAGATTCAAAAATGGGTAGATTTCAGTGATCGTTGGTATCTTAAGGATAAATCAGGAGCTCTCCGATACATGTTTCCCTCCGTTTTTCGTCCACAACTTCCGGCGTGGAAGTCACCACCTCCTCCAAGTTCGACCGTGATACATAACCACCGTTGTCCAATTACAATTAGCTACAAATCCTTCCAAACCAGGCCCTAGGAAATAGATCTATATGAATAGAGAAATTGGGCGAAGAGCCCGCGAGGCCTGATCACACATGGTCATGATAGGGCGGGCTGTTTGTCAAATGAGGTGTCGTGCATTTACTGGGCGGGCGCGGCGCGAGCCTGTCCTGCGTTGGGTGCAGCCATGCGCTTGTTCCTACGTATGAATTAGTATTTCGATTGATGTATTCTAGACGTTTAGCGACTTACATGAAAGTCCTGCTGAGGAAGGAGATCATGATCATGGGCAACCAGGATGGCATCTTGGAGAATCCCCAGAGGGCGTAAGCAACGGGGGTAGCAAGGCCAAACTCGGCGAGCTGGCCGTTGAATGGGTGCCAGGCGCCCTCATATGGGGTAACCTGCTCGTACTCCTTGTCGAGGACAAGCTTCTTGATGGTATCGACGGTGGTGGAAGTGCGGTTCAAGGGGATGAAGCGAGCAGTAACGGCAGGAGCAGACTGGTCCGCGAGCGGCTTGGGGATGTTGAAGTAGTAGAGCGAAGGGGGACCAACGGACCACGAGTTGCAGAGGATGGGCTCAGCATCGCAATCGACAATACCGAACTTGGGTGGGTTTGGCTTCGCGGAGATGAGAGCAACAGATTCCTACCATGATGTTAGCTATCGTACATATGCAACGACATGATTTCAGATCGTTTAGAGGTTCAACATACGTTCCATGCCTTGGTGGTGTTTCCACAGAAGCCGTAGCAAGTTGCGTTTCCGCCGTTGATGTAGATGAGCCAGTCCTGGGTCGCCGGTGCGCTCACGGTGGGATCGGCAGTGACGACCTGCTTCCAGTTCTCCAAGGTCAATTCATGCTGGACGCTGTCGGCGACCTTTGCAGCTCCGGCCTGGATGGGGTTTGAGGGGGCGGCGGGCGCAGCGGAAGAAACGGCGTTGGTGAGCTTGTTGAACCAGCCCTTTGCCTGCTCCGCAAGCGGGACCTGGTTCTGTGCAAGCGCGACGGCGGGGAGAGCGAGGGCGATAGTTGAGAAGCGCATTGTTGCGATGAGATGCGATGCGACGAGTACGGGGTTGTCAGGTCGATAGAGATAGGGTTGAGAGAGGAAAGGAAAGGAAGCCTAGGATGACGCTGGAAGGGAAAGTCGAGTATGGAATTACAAGGAAGGAAATACAGGGTCCTGGGATCAGGGAAATGTGGGGATTTTGGTGTGGGCGGGGGCGACGTGCGGAAAGGACACGATTGCGACACCAACGGAAGGTTTTGGTAATAGAAGAGGTAGGATAAGATGGAAGAGAGAGCGTGTGAAGAATTGAAGAATTAGATATTCCTTGAATGATGAAGGAAGAGAGAGAGGAGAGGAAGAGCAGGGGAATAGGGAATAGGGTACGATGTTTGTATTGATTAATGTTATTGTATTGATCCATCGTATCGTTAGGAAACAAGTGACTAAAGGAAGGATTCCTTCCCAATTCGGATGTCGAGGTCGATTCAGTTCGAGGCCTCGTCCGTCTTCCGTCCTCCGAAATTACACGCTAAACCCGTTCGAGCACTAAAACACGCTCGACCAATGAGGTAGCCGTATTGATCTTTAGCATTCATCTCATCCCTAAACCATCGTTCCATGTTCCATCCCTAACAACCAGGCCAGGAACTACCTACGCCAGGAAAAAGCTCCATCCCATCCACCATACCAATATCCACCGAACCATAACAAATTATGAAACCCCTTATCCCTCACCCAATCGGGTTCCTCCAATCCACTTTGCGGCAATTCTACGCCGACCTTGTTTTCAAAACTCTCTGATTTCCCTCAATTGTTGATTCCTTCCCTCGTCCTCGTCCTGTCTTTTCTTTCCATCGTCGTCGTCAACCACTGGTAACGGATCCAACACCCCCTTTACCCGACTTCACGATGCGCCTCAATAGCTTCGCCGCCCTCTTTGCGGCATCCTCTCTCCTCCTCGGCGCCGCTGCTGGTCCAGTTGCTGCCAAGCGACAAGGTAAGCTCAGGCTTGATCCATTGGGATCACTACTACTTCCAGCAGCTAGCTTTAAACTGTATAAGCAATCATAATCACCATGGCTAATCCCATCTTCTGTATATAGAGAACGATGCCACCACCGCTTCCGAGACCGCGACCGCCTCTGCCTCTGGTACCGAGTCCGCCTCCACTTCCGAAGTCACCTCCAGCACTCGCGTCCTCCCTTCCGTCGGTCTCATTGTCAGTACGTTGAGCAATGGAGAAAAGACCACGATCGAGGTGGTAGCTCCCAACCCTACTCCCGGTGCCAAAACAACCGGTGATGAGGACTCGGAACCAACCCCAACCTCCAACACGTACACCTTCTCCCGTACCGGTCTTCCTGTCCCAGCGAGCACAATCTTCCCCGTTTGCAATGATGCGAACGCAAAACCTTTCTGTCTGCCTTCCAATGAGTCAACCTTGTACGTAGGAAAGACATACTACGCCACCTGGAACGCCGACTTCTTCCCCAAGAACTCTACCGTTCTCATCAAGGTCCTCTACTCGAACGATACCACAGAGGAGGTCTGGTCTTCGGAGAAGACTCCCAATGGCTGGGGATTCGTTGCAATCGAGACAACCAAGAGCTGGAAGCAAGGTATGCATTGAATGTACAGGTTGCACAGAAACGTCTCTAACCCTTGTGAATAGGCTACGACCGCTTCAATCTCTCGCTTCAGGCCATCAACTACGACAACAACGAAGGTGGCAAGGCCGAAACATTCCAAGGACCCATGTTCCTCCTCCAGGACGAGCCTACCCGCCACTACGAACCCCCGCCACCAACCAAGTTCAACAAGGAAGGCCTCCTGATTGGCCTCCCAGTCGGTCTCGGTTGCATGATTCTTATCATCGCGGGTCTCCTCTTCGGCATGCGCAAGCATCGTCAAATCGGACTTGGAAACATCATGGGCCGCCGTAACAGGGGCTACGGTGCTCGCAAGAGCAAGAGGGAACGCTTGGGATTGGGCAAGAAGGGCGCCATTCGTCTGGAAGAGAGGGAGGCCGCTTCTGACTGGCACGATGCCCGTGTCCGCGGTAACAGCTTGGGCAGTCTTGTCAGCGACGATGGCATCCGTCCTGGTCGAGGAAACCAGTTCCGCGACGAGATTCAGAGGCAGAAGACCGGCCGTATGGATTAAGTTTCCAGCGGCCTGCACGACGAACGACTTGGCCCGCACTCTGCCGCCCAAGACATTGTACACCAGGAACGTCCAGGCATGGAATAACACGCCCATCGCAAGGACGAATAGAATATCTGACATGCGTCAATGTATCATATGAAAGCATTACTTCTCGCCAACCGCATCGCGACAGGAGTATCATATATTTATGTATCACGAAAATAATTACAGCGGCCCTGTTTCGCTTTTATTCATTGCCCGCACCGAGCCACCGTCCCTGAATCCGATTGATGCAGACATTTTAGAACCTGTCCTGAGGCCCTGACTGAAAGACTGTCAAAGTTCTACTTGCTCAACGATCTTTCCTGAAGAACAAACGGCCCATTGTGCTGTAAGGAAGTGGATATTAACTTTTCCACACAGGCAGGTGTGAACAAAGCACGTCTCTTCATACAACGTGATCGCTGTATTCTCGCTGAAGGCATCGCGGTCTTGTAAGTATATGTGAAATCTGGGATGCGCTTTTCTATTACAATATGGACATCTGGCTTCTAGGGGTACCATCTGTGTCCCAGGAATTTACTTTCTTGAACCGACCTTGCGGTTTGCTGTTTGCTCGAAACCCCCGCCTTCTCGCGCGCCATGTTCGTGTTGTCAGTCTACATGCTAGACTAGTACTGTTCGGGTCAACTCTCAACCTTCCACATCACGTCTGCAGACAACCATGTACCGTTTTGTCCTGAAAATTGTCAAGGGATTGCTCATCTTGCACAAATCAAGGATGCTTTAACAACTTCTGATATCGATATGTATAAAATTTCTACACACGCCATGCTGCGCGATAGCTTGGGGTATTTTCTTTATGTGACTACTAATAGAGAGAAAGGAAGGATATAAAGAAATGGTAGGAAAGAGAAAGGAACGCAAGGAGAGAATTCGCTGAGTCCCGCTCAGCAATTCTTCTTCTCGGGAGACGGCGGGCAAGAATTATCCTTCTCCGCCTCAGGCGTTGCTGCCACCACAGGCATCGCCCAGAACGTATTACAGCACGTAACCAAGGCATACAATTTAATCAGCGTGCAGTACCAACCCAGAAGCAGGTAAGGCACAAAGTACACAACGTCCTGGGGATACTTGCGAAAGTGCGGCATAATCTTAACCGCCTTGAGAGAATCAATCCACAGAAAGAGCGTCAACAAGCAAAGCATACGAGTGCGCGACGAGAATCCCATCCCGGCGAGTCCTGCATTGAGAAAATACGCCAAAGCAAGCTCGTACAGCGCAGTCAACCGGACGAAAGAGTACACCAAGACACTGTATGTAGTGTAGGGGAAGCGCGTCCAGCTCACTCGCTCATACAGCAGCGCGCGCGGGTTCGAACGCCAGGTCGTGCGGTTCCAGCGGATCAGCTGCTTGTGGAAGTTCGGCCACACGCCCACGTTCTCCGTCGCCATGATGCTGTCCGGCCCGCCTTGGATCTTGATCTCCCAGCCGTGGTTGGCGAGCCAGCGGGTGTGGAACTTGTCGTCGTCTGCGTTGAGCGGTCCGACTCGGCCCCAAGGCAAGTGCAAGTACTCGTTGAGATACTGGTGCACGAAATCAGGATCAGCGTAAATACAGGTGCGGAAGACGGCAAAGCGAGAAGACAAGCACGACAATCCACCATCGATGCTATTCGTAGCGAGAAACTCATGGGCTCGGCGCAGCAAGTACGTCATACCAGCAAAATTCCAGAACCCACGAAAAGAGAAAGGATGGTGATGATGAATGGGCTCGAGAACAGGGGCGACAGCACCAACCAACGGCTTATCAAAAGGAGCAATGAGAGAAGGAACGAACCTGTCGGTAGTCGGGAAGAAAGTATGATCATCCGAGATAATCATCACGGGCGTCGTAATCTTAGCAACCGCCATGGCCGTCTGCTCGCGTCGATTGGGCTCCTTGCGGTATACGACGCTCACCCGTGCATCTGGGAAGATGGTCTTAGCTAAGTTGATATACTCAGCAGCAGTGTCGCCAGCGGCAGCGAGAATCAGCGATGCGATCGGATGCGCCAGCGCAGACGAAACGACCTCGTGCAGAAGCGGGTCATTGAATCGCGTGGTCGGAATAATGACTGTCACGTCCTCTGGTCGAAAAGTCGGTTTGTCGGAAATGGGTACAGGGCGGTAGTTCGACGATGCGATCCAGTTGGCCAGCACCCGGACATATCGGAACAGAAACAGAAACAGAAAGGCGATGAGGAAAGCGTTAGCCATTGTTGCGTCGTCCGCCGTGTGTTGCAAACGAAAGTCGTGTCTATGTCAAGGTACGTTCTTCGTGGAAATTGCTTCACAGTCTACGCCTCGAACAGTGCTTTGTCTCTCTATGACCAACGAAGTAGTTTCGAGGAAAAGTACCTGACTCTTCGCAGATATGACACTGTTGTACTTGTCGATATATAACTGTAATGAACTCGGAATGGGAAATGACAACTGCTTGCAGCCCAACATCTCCCCGTCCTCTTATATACGACTCTGACTCCTCCTCCATCTTCGCAATGTTGAAGTTTCATTGTTCAGTTACAACTTCGTGCATGGTGCACGCGTGTTGTGTAGACACTTCAACACCACTGTTCAGTTAAGGTGTTGAATCGCGAGTCGCTTGCACAATGCTCCAGTCAAATCTCCCCAACTCTTCTGACAGGCAAGTCAGGCAATCCCTCAGCATTGCAGCTTTTCCAGCCGCGACCGACCGAGCGTGCGGAGATGTGAGAGAGCATTGTGAAGTCCCCCCCAACACTCTCCCTTAGTGCTCCTCTGCCAGCCCGACGTGCGCTCAGCCTGGGAAGAAGAAACACGGCACGCCGTCGTCTGCCGATGTGTAAGGTATATCTCGTCCTGCAGATGAGCGGGTGCTTGTGATGCCGGGGTCTTGAGTGGAAACGCTCAGGTGCTCGAGGTGGTCATGGAGACGTTGTTTGTTTGGTGGGAGTGCTTTATATATAGGTGTTGGGTTCTGTTGGGTTGGTATATATGGTAATGGTAGGGAGGGGTTATATAAGTTGGTGTTTGTGAATGAGGGTAGGGGAGAGAGATGGGAGAGGAGAAGGTGGGCGGGAGGAGAGGGGTTGATATAGGATTGGAAGTGGTGTTTGTGGTGGAGCGAAGGGAGTTAAAATTTTCTTTGTCGGTGCCTGGTGGGAAATGTTTGTCTGTTCATGCAATGAGCGAGTTTGCTACTATCGCATTCGGTTCTCTTAGCGGGTGATTTTGGGAGGGCCGAATTGATGCGTACCTGGTATGTTCGCAATAAGCATATTTTGGCTTCAAGAATTTTAAGTGTATCGAAGGATGGCTTTGAGATTGGGATTTTGGGAAAGACAGAAATTAGGAGGGAGTATTGGTACTATGATGATTTTCGGTGTGGTTTAAGGTGTCATAGGCACCAATACAAGACATCCATCACTGATCGCGGGCATATAATCACGATGCGCAGAATACCTCTTTCATACATAGAGCTCCCAAATTAGATAATTTCATCTTGTTTCCTGGTTTCCATGAGTGCCTGAACGCTGCTGGCGCATGATGCCTCGTGTCGAACAATGCGGTCTAAGACGCAGAGCCTCACCGTCATAGGAAGTCGAGCCTGCAAGAGAAGTTCTATATTATTGTACATACACCTCCGAAACATTTCGCATTTTTCATTGAAAACATGGGAGTATTCGCTCTATGAGGCGGGACAAGAGAAAGACGATTCGTTAGTTCACAATGTCGCCTTCTCGCTCACCGTACCGTTGTGTCGAGGTGAAGTTGGTTCACGAATTCTCTTGGCCACGATTTCACTGTTTTTCTGAGGTGAGGTGAAGGTGAAAATGAACTAGCTACTTGTTATAAGGATCTATTTACCATCCATTCTCTCCTCCAGCTCGTGCGTCTTCGCTCTACGCTCCAAACCAAGACGATTCTGCCAGAAGGCAGTGTGTATAGCCCGCACAACCAGGCAGCACCCACCACAGGCCTTGCAAGACTCTCTTCCAATCCCACTTCTCACGGCCCAAACCTCACTACAAGCACACTTAGCTGACGCTACAGCGGCCTCTCGTCGTACAAACCCAGAACATCCATCTATCGACAACATGCCGTACGTCATCCACGCCCCCGGCGTCGAAGTCCCTTACATCCTCGACGACGAAGACGACAGGTACCTCACCTACTTCCGCAACTGGAGCTGGCCCGTCTCCGACCACCACGAGGCGAGAGAGCCCATCGTCGCCGAGCTGATCGCCCAGGGCAAGAAGAAGCATCGCCGCCCCCTCCGCGACGTCTGGAGAGCCGAACTCGTGCGTCGCTACCGTGAGGAGAGCAAGCGCGTTGAGCGCGACAGGAAGCAGCGCAAGCGTGAGGAGAAGGAGAAGAATAAGGCGTCGACGATGCAGGAGTTCAAGGAGAAGTGCAAGAAGCTTGTGACGTTTGCAGAGAAGGAAGAGGTCAAGGAGGACAAGCCGGGGTATCGGAATGGGATCTATGTTAATTGGATGGTGGATATGCAGAGTGTGTGGGTGCCGGAGACGGAGCGGGAGCTGGAGGCGTCGTTGGAGTCCAAGGCTTGGTGAGTCGTACAGTGGATGTGTTGAGCTTGTGGTTGGAGGCCTAACAAGATGGCTGTGAGAGCTCAACGTCTTTTCACTCACCCCGCAGGGTCCCTGGTACGATTAGTCTTTGTGGCTTCATGAAGTCATGGGCATGGACATGAGTATGAACATACGTTCGGTAATGGGTGTGCAATATTGGAGAAACCGGTGAAGGCATTTCAGGCCATATCGCCTATACATAATTCAAGCTGAGAAGTCAAGCTCAGCTTCAATATAATAACAAACATACTCCGTACTCTGTACGGAGTACAATCACACTCTAATGTACCGTAACAGTGACACAGACGCATGTTAAACGCCACCAAGCAACGCTAGGTAATGCACAATGCTTTTTTTATGCGAGGCTGAAGATGTGACCCCAAGGCTGCGTGATGTGCTGTAAGTGCATTACCACCAATCAGCTGACTGTCATACATTGGCATTTCGTCAGCACCCGATCGATCATCCTGTAAGGCGAATAAGGCAAATACCAGGAAACAAAAACCAATCATCTGTCCTGAAAAATGGGTTATCTTTCTATGTCAATAATATACCCACTGTCGATAAACCAAAGTCACTTCAATCTCAATCATGCTCGTCGACGATGTACAGCTTAATTTGTTCCACTTGGGTTGCACAAGCGCCTGCTTTGGCCTTGTTGCACACGCAGTAATTCTGAGTCTGAAGTCCGAGTTCGAGCTTATCATGTATCATTTTATTGCATCATTTATCGCTATCTACTTTGGCATTGTTTACACATTCGTGGGGCAGGGACATAGTTTTGCTGATGCACTCATCACTTCCACTTTGATGGCAGTTTCTTTCAACTCTAGTCTACTTAGCAGCATAGTGTTCTATCGTGTTTTCCTCCACCGTTGTCGAAAGTTTCCGGGACCTTTCCTAGCTGGGGTATCCAAGTTCTACGCATTCTACCAATCAGCCAAAGAGGTGCGGTACTACAAGGAGACTGAAGCCATGCACGCAAAGTACGGCGATTTCGTTCGCGTTGGTCAGTTCATGAATGTACAATAGAATTGCTCACAAGAATTAAATTGTGTTTAGGACCACGCCAGATTAGTATAATGCGGAAGTCCGCAGTTCCACTTATCTTTGGTCCGCAGAGCAATTGTATCAAAGGGACGTTCTATGGCAACGCAGGTAATGATCCAACGAAAATCTCCATCAACATGATAAGGGATGAAGCTAGATATAAACTCCGACGCCGCGCGTGGGATAGGGGTCTTTCAATGAAAGGTAAAGAAGAACAAACCATGGCTCACAATAACATGTATTGATTACAATGCAGCGATTGGAAACTATGAGCCAAGAATCACGGAAAAGGTGAATCTACTCCTCGCGCAAATGCGTCGAAACAATGGAACCCCAATGGACGTAACGAAGTGGTCTATGATGCTGTCTTTTGATATCATGGGCTCCGTTGGGTTTAGCAAGGACTTCGACAATCTCAAAACAGGAAAATTGCACCCTGCCACGCATGCTATCCACGATCATTTGACACATATAGGCACAATTGGAGAAACTCCGTGGCTGCTGAACATTCTCAGCTCGATACCTGGGGCCGCCGCAGGGTTCGCAAGCTTCTTCAACTTCTGCGCTCGCGAGATGGAGGCAAAGCAGAATGTGAGTGATAAATGTCAAGTCTTACTTGTAGCTTTCTAACAAGTACAGAACTGGAATAGTGATGCACAACCCCAAGACATCGCGTCGTGGCTTATCAAGGCTGTCAAAGACAAGGATATCTCGGCCTCTCCAACGAAAGAGTCTCTGACAGACGACTCAAGAGTCATCATTATTGCAGGAAGGTGGGTTCTTAATTTGCCAAGATTCCTCTTCCGTTACTTCCCCAACGTTAACGTCGCGTAGTGATACTTTTGCTAACGTCCTGGCATGCACTCTTTTCTACCTCGCCAAAGACAAAGACGTCCAATCCAAAGTTCGTCGCCTTATTGACGAAGCATTGCCCGACGGCCCTGCATCATGGAGCTATGACAAAATTAGAAAAGTGACGTACATCGACGACATCGTCAACGAGACGCTGAGGTTGAAGCCACCGGTTATATCGCAGCCACATCGACAGACACCTGCCAGAGGCTTACAAATCGATGAGCAGTACATTCCCGGCAACGTTAATGTAACAGTACCTCCGATACTGATCATGCGAGATGAAAGGTGGTGGAAGCAACCCTTTGAATTCATTCCAGAGAGGTTTGGGTCAAGGAGGGAGGAAATGGGAACGGATGACGCTCCGTACATGCCGTTCGGTCTCGGTGAGTGCTTTGTTTGGGATATGGCTTTTGAGTCTAGGTGACTGACATGAAATAGGTGTGCATACGTGTCCGGGAAATAATTTGGCGTACGCTAATTTGAGGATATCTATCTCATCTATCGTCCAAAACTTCGACATCGATTTCGCCCCTGGGGAAACAGGCGAAGCATTCGATAAGGACTTTCTCGATACGCCTCTAATAAAGCTACCGCCACTGTATCTAGAATTCAAAGCAAGGAAGCCTGTTAATACAAGTACACAGCAGTGATCGACCGTCTAGGTCTTGGGCTGGGGAGAAGAGACAATGTTCCACATGTTGTGTATGTTTAGCAAGGTGCGTTGATCTGCTCTACAAAGTTTCATTATTGTAACTAGCATCTATTAGAACAATGAGCAGACAATGAGTTGATAAAAATAGAAGAGATATGTTTTTGAGGAATATAGTATTGGGAAGAGAGCAAATAATTCCCGTTTATTGGACACCGAATACCTAATAGCCTGCCTTCACGCCAACTTGATGACGATTCGATTAATTAAAAGGCAAAACGGAACATACACAGTATAACTCATACCACGAAATGCGAATGTGGTTTCGGTCCGAGTGCTGGTTTTTTGCCGAGGCTTTTGTCTCTGATTCAGTCAAAATATCAGGGGGCCATTGTGCATGTCACGCCAGCCTCGCCTTTGCGCGTGACGTTAACAATGTCTGTGCCAATCTCTTGTTTCATGACTTTTCGTTGACTGATTTATTTGGTTTCATTTGACTGGGTCCAGGAACTCTCTGATCTTTGTGTGACGGTTCGGGCCTGTCACGAAGGTAGCAATCAATTACCTGTAGATATTTACAGCTGCAGTGTGTTCAAGCTTTTCCTGATATTGCTTCCACTCTATGAGCCAACCTCGATACCAGGATTGCCACCTGAACTACCCTTTTATCCACTTCCCCTCGTCCTAGCCCGGTACCTCATCGGCCAGACACAGTCCACAAAGTATCTACCTAGAGTTTCGAAAAGCCGTAGAATATATTTGCGCATCAATTTAATTCGTTCGCTTCGTCTCGAAACAATTAACCCTTTCCTGCACCCCAGAAACGCCACATCTGTCCTCCACGTCAAATAGGCAAGGATTGTACCGAACCCATGTATTTAATTCCCGTCACAGGGCTACGGATAGATTGCTCGCAACGGATGAAAGGGGATAGTATTGTATCAAGTTACCAACTATGTGCGACTTACCCCACAAAACATATAGACCTACCTCCTCTGCGCCCGGTATTTCTGCCTAAAGAGCTGATCAGGGGGGAAAAGATGGAAAAGAGCCTGGGAGAAGAAATGTTTTAGTATATGTACTGTCATGTTTCCCGGCCCAGATTTGGATCATCGTCACAGTTCCAGATCTGACAACGGTTTTTCTCGAAGACTACCTGATATAGCAACCATGAAGGTCACCGCCGCTGCCGCACTCTCCCTCGTCGGCCTCGCTGCCGCCGCTCCAGCTGAGCTCGCCGAGAGGCAAAGCTGCCCGAAGGTCTACGTCTTCGGCGCACGAGAGACGACCGCTCCTGCCGGCTACGGCACCTCGCAAGGTCTCGTCAACTCCGTCAAGTCTGCTTACGCGGGCGCCGGCTCCGAAGCCATCGTCTACCCAGCCTGCGGAGGACAGTCCCAGTGCGGTGGCGTCAGCTACGACAATTCCGCCACGCAAGGTACCGCCGCTGTCGTCAAGGCCGTCACTGCGTACAACCAGAAGTGCCCCGACACCCAGATCGTCCTCATTGGGTACTCCCAGGGCGGCCAGATCATGGACAACGCTCTCTGCGGTGGAGCTGGCGCAACGCTCACCGGTGCTGCGCTCGAGGCTGTCAAGGCGGCCATCTTCCTTGGTGATCCTCATAACCGCGCTGGTCTCCCTTACAATGTCGGAACTTGCACGGCACAGGGCGTAAGTGTCTCGATGACTCCATTGTTTGCTTTGATACTCATGTTTGGATGTACAGTTCGCTGCTCGTCCTGCAGGCTTCCAGTGCTCGCCGGCCAAGACCGACAGGCTGAAGTCGTACTGCGACTCTACCGACCCTTACTGCTGCAATGGAAACGATGCCAACTCTCATCAGCAGTACGTCAACAAGTACGGTGCCCAGGCTTTGGCGTTCATCAAGACCAAAATCACCGCATAGGTCATGTGAGGTGGAATGAAACCAAAAACTATGTATATATCTATACAATGAAAAGCAATACCCCAAGAACATGCAATTTGATGAATCACGTGTGATGATAATAGAACGTTACCAATGGGTGTTCTTATATGTAGTAATAATGCGTGTCTATTACCCAATATGGGACTGTAAATGCTCGCTAATCTGTGCAAAGTCTATGATTCTTCCTTTCCTCTGTCGCCCCGTCTTGCTTAATCGAAGACATCAGTGACATACCTCACATTCCTCAACGAATCAAACCACTCCTGCACACCCTTGGAGTCATCATCCTTTCCATCCGCCGTCTCCATGCCAACCTTGATCTTAATAATAGTCTCCTTCGCCGCATCCGCAATGGCTCTCGATCCGCACACATACACCTTCGCGCCATCCCGCCACAACTTAGCCACATCCTCGCGGTCGTGCAACATACGGTCCTGGACGTACTTCGCGCCCTCACTCTTCTCAGCCGCACGGCTGTACGCCCTGCGGACGTCCACCGCACCAATGCGCTGCCACTCGTCGAACTCCTCGCGGTACAGGTCGTCCGTTTCCGGGGAGCGGCAGCCGTAGAAGAAGATGGCGGGCGCGAGCTTGCGGCCGGATTCGATCATGGCGGCGCGCTCCTGGACGAAGGCGCGGAAGGGCGAGAGACCCGTCCCGGCGGCGACGCCGATGATGGGCGTGGTTTCGAGGTCCGAGGGGAGGCTGAAGGCGGCGTGCGAGGGCCGCACCGCGATGTGCACTGTGTCGCCCTTTTCGAGGGCCGCGAGGTAGGTCGAGGCGACGCCGATGTGGGTTCCTTGGCCGGATAGGGCGTTCTTGTGCAGCACGGAGAAGGTCAGTGTGACGTGGTCGGCCTTCCAGAGAGGAGAGGATGAGATGGAGCTTTGGAAGTTAGTGGCTGTTTGCTGGTTGAGCGGGAAGAGAGCTTACTATTGTCGGACCCGCATTGGTGGCATCAACGTCAGGAATGTGCCGATAGGAAGGTCGATGCTGGGGAAGCGTTCGAGGAGGTCAAGGACGGAGACACGCTTGGCGTTGATCTCCTGAGCGAAGTCTTCATCGGCTAGCTTCTCGAGAGCTGACTTGGTCTGCTCATCAGTGGTGGATGCAGCGAGGACATGGAGACTCTGTTTATTTGTTAGAGAGGGTTGATGTGGGTGGCGCACTTTGTTCGTTACTTACCCGCTTGGTTGCTGGCTGCTGCAGCTCAACGTATGAGCTCAAGATCTCGTAGGCGGAAAGAGAGGTGTTGGTGGGAAGAGCAGTTGGTCCCTCGGTGGTAATCTCAAGATGGGCATCTGTGGGCAACTGGAAACGGCGCATTGCGCGGTTGACATTCTCCTTGGGGTTGATGGGCAGGACCACCAAGTAATCGCCTGCAGAGTACGTAGTGCCTTCGGGAAGACGAATTTCGAGGTGCTTCTTCGCTTGCTTGTCGAAAGTATCCTTAGTGAGGATCTTTGCCTCCGTGACAAGACCAGGCTGGACATTCTGGCGGAGTGTAGATGCTCTGGGGGTCGAAATCTTGACCTGTGCATTGACTGCAGATTCATCCTTATCCTGAGCGGCGACATTGTACTTCTTTGTGAGAGAAGGCCACAGCACGTGATCCTCCCAGTGTTCGAAGTCGGTGAAGACTTGGTTCTGAGAGACGTCAGCAAGACCAATCTCGGCGACCCTCTCGCCTCCAAGATCAGCCATGGCGGCGTCGACCAATTTCGGAATACGATGGTATGTCTGCGTCCAGTCTTTGTGACCGCATCCAAAGACAGTGTAGGCAACATTCTTCAATGGGCTCTCCTCCTTCTTGGAACCCTCTAGCCAAGCAACGAAGTGAGATGCATTGTCGGGTGCTTGTCCTTCATATGAAGCTGTGATGATCACAACAGCCTGGTCCGTTGGCAGATTGCCCTTCAAGCTATCGAGGCAATCAACCTTTGTGGCCCTGAAACCATGGGACGGGGCATCAGTAGCCACACGCTGCGCAAGAGACTCGCATGTACCACTGTTGGATCCGTAAAGAACTGTCAAGGGGACCTTGCTGCTGTCATCGGCGGATTCTGCAGCCTTCTTGGAGCCATTGGCCTCTGGAATGGCTTGACCCGAGAGACGGTGCTGAAGGCCAACAGCGGTCAGTCCGTCGCGCAAGATGGCACGCATGTGCATATCCTTTGGCTTGATCGTAAGCGTTTGCTTGAATCCTAGTTGGTAGCCCGCCGGCTCCAAAACAAAGTTGAAGTTCTGGAGGAGCATAGTCATGACGAGCAGAGACTCTTGCCAGGCGAAGGGACGACCAATACAACCACGCATGCCGTTACCGAATGGCTTCCAGCAGTTGGGGAAGTCCTCATTCAACTTCTTGAAAGGCTCATCGAGCATGCGCTCAGGCTTGAACTCAAGAGCATCTTCTCCAAAGACCTTGGGGTCGAGTTGAGACTTTGCGAGCAGATTCACAATGGTCTCACCGGCCTTCACGGGGTACTTTCCGGCAAGGAGAGTATCCTCGAATGCCTCGACGGTAAACAACGGGATAGTGGCGTTCACTCGTAGGGTCTCGCGGAGCACGGCGTTCAAGTAGGGCAATTTGTTGAGATCCTCAACCTTGATGGCTCTCTTGCCAACAGCCTCGTCTACCTCCCTCTGGGCCTTTTGGTAGGCTTCGGGATGTCTGCAGAGCTGGTAGAATACAAAGGACAATAAACCAGATGTAGTCTCGTGTCCGGCAATCAGGAAGGTGATCAGGTTGTCCATGATGCTTTCATCCGTCATATGCTTTCCAGTCTTTGGGTCGACGCCCTTCATCATCGCAGTCAGGAGATCGCGTCTAGCGTCATCCTCCCCAGATTTCCTAGATTCCAAGACCTCCCTAGCAGTCCTCCTCATGGTTTCGATATCGTTCTTGTATTTCTCATCCTTTTGGCGATAAAACAGGGATGGAAGCGGCAAGCGTCTCGGCTTCTCACCAGCCTCTGTCAGGAAGTCACCCATGGCCTCAATGAATGGGTGTAGTTCCTGGGAGTAGTAGCTGTTGAATCGGTAGCCCATGGAGCAAAGGGCTAGGGTATCCAATGCAAGTCTTGTGAAATCATCGGTGACGATGATTTTTGAGTTGGGGCCTGCACGCGCCCACTTCAAGGCGAGCTGTGAAGCGACGTCGTGCATGTCGGTAAACATCGACTGGATAGAAAGGGGTCCAAAAGCGGGCATGAGAATTCTGTGTGCGATCCCCCAGGCCTCCTCTCCCATCTTTGCAGTGAAAAGTCCATCATGGACACCGTCTCTTATCTCGTTGAGAGCTGTATTGATGCTCTTTTTGAAGCGCTTCTCGTCACATGTCTCGTTGACCAAGGCCTGAGTGGAGACCAGCACCACAGATCTTCCAGGAAATCTTAGTCGGTATATTTCGCCTGGTCGATTGGGTGAGTTCACTGCTACAGCAGATTTCGCGTGTCTCTACTTACCGAACTGATCTGCGAGTGATTTCATAGATCCAAGAGGGAATTCTGCGTCGAGTGCTGTGATATTACCAAGAATAGGAAGACCACTGGGCTCTGGAATCGGTGCGATGCCCTCGTCGGCCGTTTTTGCAGCGGGTGACGCCCCTCTAACTTTCGAATCAAATGCCATTGTGAATGTGAAAACAACAAGGATACGGCAATGGAAATGAAACAATCTCTAGTCTATATATGGGTATCCAAAAAAATATAACAATAGAGGTTAAGGAAGAGACTTTTCAGGTGTTTGATGCAATTATGACGAGATTGTAGAAAGAGAGATATGCAATTTCTGTTTGAGAGATGCACGCCATTATAAGTAATTGTTCGTATGGCAAGGCTTTCAATGCACTGTTCCATCATAGCAGACTTTTCGTCCGCGTTTCACGGGTCCGAGCAAGGTCATTCCTAGCCTAATGGAGTGTCCGAGACCTAGCGTCACATGCAAGTATGCATCTTCGGTGATTCTGAGGCATGGCGCCAAAGAGATTAGTGAACCTGTCCTGTCCTGTCCTGTCCCACGTCCCGTGCAGAGTGTCCTTCTTTCGCAAGGGCTTCCAGAAACGATGTTGATCCACTTGTCCATAACAGGTTCGTACGAGGCGTTTTGTACCTCGGTACTTGGCACACCGTCGCATGTCGGCCTCTCCGACATCATCGTAAATTGCAGCAATCTGATAAGCTGAGATTGGATTCAGTGTGGTAGGGCTATATGTTAATAATATTCCAAGGGCGGAGGGTCGTTCTCAAGATGATGACGACGGTGGTGATGGCGATGGGTGCGCGTATAGCCAAGCTTCCCTTCGTCTTTGGCTCTGCGGAGAATACCGACCCCTGTGCCTAAGGGGCGATCCCGCCCAAACCTTCCAACCTTAAACCAGCCTCTGCAATGGTCACTTCCGATTCCCAAAGCTCCGATCATCTATCATCTCTACTGCATGAGTTCTTCAGCCCTACAGTATCTTAAACATAGAATTCACAGATAAACTGTCTCGTTCTCATACTCCTTTGTGGATGAGTTCTGATCAGAGAATGTCGTCCAGTGAATACCTGGCTTCGAGGAAACCCCGTAACTACCCCCAACCCGAGATATGACCAAGGAATAACATCGTTATGCCTGCACGCATACCTCGCACCATCGCTAGGCTGGACGACCATACCTCGTACCAATGGCAAATGCCCGGAGGAAGAGTGGATGTCACGGATCGTTTCTATACCAGGGATTACCAGTCTCTCTCTTCGGCTACTGCCACACCATAGTCTGACCAATCAGGTCCAGTGCATTGTGCATACGAGGACTAGCATGAGAATAGTCACCGACACGACAACTCCACAACGGATACTCTGCCGACTGTTGCGCATCATCATAGACTCTTTCAGTCCTCGGGCTGTAAGGCTAGATACTCGGCGTTTGTGACCAACAAATCGTATGCATCGAGCAACATGCCTCTTGAACCCTGCAGCCGCAATGTTCAAATCGAAGCGAGGACATTGGAGAACCTCTCACATTCGATGCTTACGAAGCCGGCAATCTTGAAACCCCCCGGGAAACATCGTTTGCTTCGGTTCGATAACGATGTGTGCTTCTACAGATAAGGTAAAACCACGTGGAGGATGTCCGAAGCATGCATCTATCGCGCCATACCGGACATTAACATGGGAATGATCGGCATATAGCAATCTACTAGATAAGCTTTGGAGGCTGGAAGCTTGTGCGTCGGTGTTGTATCTTGAGATGCTTCAATGGTAAACATTCGTGGGAATGGTTGAATACGAGAATGAATTTCTGGAAATATCTACGGAGTTTGTGCTCCTAATATATGTCCTAAATCCCTGTTCAAGATGTATAAGTGTATCGATACCCATAAGGAACGACGTCCCGCCATCAAGAATATGAACCTCCAGTGCCCCCCGATACCATTGCGAAGAGAGCGCTACCCAGACGCGTGTAGATAAAACTGAATGCGAGAGGCTCTTCGAAGATCTTCCGCCGCGACTGATGTTTAGCCAAAGTTCCCAAATATCTTTCCTTTCAGGCTTAAAATCGATCATTGAACTTTTCCCGCTCGCAGCGCATCCATGGACTACGATCGATACCCTCAATCAAAGGTTTGGAAGGCTGGGGCATGTCACAATAATGAATCTTCCCGGTTCACCTGCTGGGAACTCGAACCAGTCTTTCATACCCCAGAATTGTTCGACACCCAGAGCCCACAATCCATTACTCAACGCCGCATTCTTCTCTTCCTCTATCGCCAGAAGCCTCTTCTCAAGCGCCATGAACGGCTTCAACGCCAACGTCACGCTCTTGAGTTCCGGCAGCGCAGTGATGGCGGCAAAGTCGTACTTGAGTCCCATAGCGTGCATGTCAATCGCCCTCACACCGCCTTCATAGCTGAAGATAAGGTCATTTAGATCGATGGTGAGATTAACGTTCTGAACGTTCTGGCAACGCTGCAAGAGCTCGGTGGCGTTGGAGCGGAATACGTCAATTTCTAGCATCTCGAGACCGACGAATTCGACAGAGGTGACCGCGTCGTAGCTGTCGTCGATCTCGTTGAGGTATACGCACAGGTTTATGATTGCGGCGACGCTAATGAGTGTCCATGTGGTATTGCTAATGATGGCTTTAGTATCGTGAGTGTCGAGTGGGTCATTGATGCCGACGAAGGGAGGTAGGCGGATTTCTCCCACTTCGGGGACCTCGATGTTGTAGTACTGCGGGCAAGCAGGTTGGGACTCGATGAATGTATCTAGTGCGAGGGACGATGGAGGATTGAATAAGAAGTCATCGGGACTGATGGGTTCGCAAAAGTTGAGCCCCGCGGAATCGAATGTAGAGGGGTTGGGATGCTTTATGCTGGTTAGCTCACTCTGCGGATCATTTAGAAAGGTTGTTGGGGTTGATTCTGGGGGCGTCATCATGGCATGCTCTGGCAGGGCCATGTCGAAGAAATCGAAAGTCGCCGGGTTATAAGTGCTTCCACGGGGATCGTATGTAGAGGGCCCATAATGCATTGAATCAAGTGAGTTGCTTTGTGAGTTATCCATAATTGTGGATGAAGTTGAATCTGGAGGTGTCATCATGGTATTCTCTGGCACTGCGATTCCAAAAGCATCGTAAAATTCAGGGAATTGGGTGTATCCTATAGGATCGGTTGCAGAGGGCTGAAGGCCCAGCGATTTGCTCTGCAAATTATCTGGGAGTTTCATTGAAGTTGATTCCGCAGGTGCGGACATGATATTCCCTGGCACCGCCGGGTCATTGTTGAAGAATTCGGGATCATAAGTGATGGTCGAATTGGCGGAACTTTGAGCTAGAAAGCCAAGCAAGTCGTTGTGTGACATTTCGAAATCGCCCATGTCAGCATTTGCTTTTCGGAAACCCAAATCCGCGGAGTTTCTGTTTTGATGCTGGTCAGTATTCATAATCTGTCTGGAAAGTGAAGCCGCGTTGTGAAGTTGTGGGATTAGAAAGTTTAGTTCCACCTTCAGTGATAACCTTCATGAGAAGAGGGGTATATATAGTGTGATTGATTTATATCAAGACTGCCGAAGACGCTAAAGGTGAAGTTGAGTCCTGGGTAGATCTCATGGGTCAGCCTTGAGCAGCAGTCATGTTGAGGTTAAAAAGAGTATGACACATTATCAGACATCGAACTCCATAATCCATTTAAGCACTCTCTGTTTTCACTGCCTCGCTGGTTCCGACATATCTGTATACGGGTTATGAGATCTATCGAGATTCATAAGAATATGAGCAATTAACTTATTCTGTTCTACATTGTGCTTCTGAATGTGATGTGGGCATTTTTTGATTTATCGCTCGCGCGACACAGAGTAGACTAGAAACACATAGAACAGGATCTATCGCCAGATGCGAGAAAAGAAGCGAGGGGCGCCTTAAGGTTTTAATGGTAGTCAGTGGCTTCCCGTAGTACATATATGAGAAAGCAGGAAAGGTGGATCTCATACCACGTGTAACACCCGCAACCATGGATGACTTTTATCATGCTCTAATTTCATGTTACACAAAGTGTGATTGTTAGGCAAGTACCAATTAAAACTCGATGTAGACCTTTGTGGCGGCAGGTTTCTGATTATATAGCATCCGCGATGGAGCGACAAAAGAGGTCGTTGCGCTCTTCGCGCGCCAATCAAGCAAACGTACCCAACATTCACTTGCCATGTTTCTATTACTCTTGGCGCCATTATTTGACTTCCTTTCATACTGAAAAGCGTGACTGGCAACAGGCAACGCAACGGAACGATATACTCACCAACGTTCTGTTCAACCTACCTTTTCGACTTTTAGCTTCGTTCTAAACACTAAAGCCACAGCTGGGCAAAGAAAGGTCCCATTCTGCAAATAAGTGGAGGTTCCAACGCTACTCGCAACGATGGTTGCAGGCGATCAAAACACGCTCGTTGCTGTGCGCACCAGACTCCTAATGTCAAAATCACCAGTTGCCAAGTCACTCCTCGATCTGATAGAGAACAAGGAGATCGGTCCGCTCAAATCATTCTCTTCTGTCGTCAGAGATTCTTATGGGCCGACTGAGTTATACTTTCCCAAGCTGAACCGATCTATGGCCATTCTGACCACTGTTCCCTCCCAGGAAGACTTGCATGACATTATTCGCCGGAAATTCGAGAGTCACGACAATAAACTTGGGTCATCGTCTGCTTCACTCAGCGACCCAGGCGCTACATCATCGCAGTTTCTCATATCGGAAGGTGCACTAGCTAGCCTCAGACACTCCAGCGGATATCTGGCGACTGATATCGTACTGCCAAATATGATCGTTGAAGAAATCCAAGAGAAATGTACACCAGAAAAGAGGGGACTTCGCCATGCAAACGAACTTTTCACTGTACCCACAACAGTCAGCATTCTCCCACAAGATGCCACCCTTGGTCTCCAACACAACACCGAGGCCTTCACATATTCAACCCTCCTATCGGGTTCCATGGTATGGATGATATGGCCTCCAACAGAACACAATCTTGCAACTCTACGCAATGCTTACGATGCATTTGCTAAAACCCACGACCAAGATAGTTTCAAGATTCTTGAGAAATTTGAGTACGGCGTCACTTTCGTTCAGAAAGCTGGCGACGGTCTGCGAATCCCTCCATTCACACCGATGCTAGCATTGACGATGGAGCCTTGCGTTCTCGCTAAATATCAAGTCATCACTAAGGACTCATTTTTCGCCTGCCTTGAGAAGCTGCCGCTATATATGAGCTACTGGGCCACTGAGCCACTTGGCGCGCAGATGAAAGCAGAATTTGGGCGAGGTATCGTTTCTGCCATTGCGGAGATTCTGACAGGCGCCTTTGACCGCATTGATCTCAACACAATGAGAAACCCTATCAAAGAAAAAAGCAACATTCTGACATTGCTTCGTACATGGGACAACGTGAAGATGGGTCTTATCGGTATCATGGATCCTGAGACAAAGAAACGCCTGAAACACGTTTGGGTGACCTTCCTCACGAGGACGACAACACAGAGATGTCTCATCTGTGGAGGTGCGGTCAGGAGAGATCGACCAGGTCACGAGGAAGGCCATTTTTCGAGGTTTCACTTTGAGAATGAATGAGTCGCTACCGACACTTCCTTAAGTGTGTGTAACCATTTGAGGCCACTCAAAGTCTCCACGAACCAATATTTGCATCAACAGTACGCCAATGCTAGCTTTTTGCTGGTATTACGATCATCGCACCAATTTGGCAAGCTGAACAGCTGCATATTTTGGAGCTATCACCGCCATCTGTATATTATCGGGTCACAATGCAGAATAGAGGAGGACAGATATCAGGGTGCTATCCTAGAGGCATTAGATGGTATCTGTTAATAACCATGTAATTAGTATGATCGAAAAAAATCCTCTAGCTTAAAGAAATGACGATTTTGAGCAGCTGCATGAGTACAGCAATGATGAACGTGTTCCAATTCCACAAATCTTGATCAATCACTATGAAATGTGACTGTGTGAACTGCGGAAAGAGCTGGCATACTGTACTCCGTACTGTGACGCTCAATAACAGTCATACCTAAGCTAGCCGCTTTGACGGCTGGCTCTAGTAAGCAATCATCCACCATGCACTTACCACATTCGCACCCAGTGAATTTAAGTCAAGATGGCAATATGAAAGATTGTCACCAGGATTGAGAGCATTTCCACTCTTCGAATTGTTTCGTGTAGGGGCAATGAGAGACGTTTTTGGGCAGAGAAGGTGCGCTGTCATAGATACACTTGTCATTGGCACAATATTGCGGGCACAGGAGATACGATATTGTACAATTCTACAAACAGTAGTCATACAGGTGGCTGGTCATGCCTGCTAAAGAAATCCTGTTTGACCTTTCAAGTCCCACTCTTAGACTGTCAGCCGGGCTGCGCCCTTCTTCGCGTTAATCACAGCTCCCCATTCGTCTTTTCGTTCGGCATCTCGTCGACCTTGTTCTTGGAGCAGAGCCCACTTCTTTTCCGCCTCAACTTGTCTCTGTTGCTTCTTCATCAACTCGTCTGCTCGTCGATGAGCGAACCAAGCCTCATCTCCTCCAGCAGCTTCCACTCTTCCATTCCTCTTTGCTTTTCTCCAGGCCTTCCAGGAGCTTTCACCACCAGCCCACTTGATCTCACGGGTGATCTTGGCTCTCTCATCCACAGCCATGGCACGAGCGAAGTTTGTATCGGGGGCTACGCGCATCCTCTTACATTTATCGGCCCATCGCTGGAGAGCAGTCTCCTTATTCCAATTGTCCAGTCTCTTCTCCGCAATCATCGTGCGTCGGTCGTATTGTTCCTTTGCTGCAACCACCTCGGATTCGACCCGTGCCTGTGCCCGTTCCTTGGTCTCCTCGCGAGCTGGTGAAACCTTCGGCCACTGCTTGTCGATAACGTCCTGAGCAAGACCTAATGCCGCAGCCTGGGCCCTGAACCTTGCAATGATTTCTGGCTGCTGCATCAATGTCCAGCGTAGCGCCCATCCTAATGGACCTAGCTCCTTTATGCGCACTTCGCTTTCTTTCAACAAGTATTCGTCCAGGCCGCCCTCACGATCCATGGTCTTGAGAACCTTGGAGGTTATTCGTAGCTTTATTTTTCTGTTGAGGGCGGCGGAGTACAGAGCCTTCGACAAGACGTTTGGCTTCCAGTGTCGTCGTGTCTTCGTCTTTGTGTCTGGGGAGACATTGTTGCCGAATTGTATCCTCTGTCCGCCGTAAAGACCCTTGTTGGATTGCCTGTACAGTAATGATGGACCGTAGGGGTATGGTGGTATGTTTGCATCCCTCGGTATGACATTTACTGGAAGATGAGAGCCCAAGTCACCACCTTTGGGTCCATGGCGAGGAGCGGTGGTTGCGAAGGTCCTGGGGAGAAGGGCCGCGCTGCGGATATATTTTGCGGGTCGGGGAAGGCTCCCTGAGAGCAATTGGCACCGTGGAGGCATGATCGGGATGAACGGCCAGCTGTGCGAGGGTCGACCGCAGGCTGTTGTGGTTGAGAGATCATGGTGCGGAGGTCCGCTGAGAAGATTTCTGGAGATCGTTAGCCGCGCGCCTGATGGCCCGTGCGGCCGCGTCTAATTCACAGCTTCTTGGGAAATCGACATCCCACTTCTTCACAATCGTGCTGCCGCAGCTTCGCAAAATTCAGTGGAGAGTTATTGCAAGTTTTTGTCTTTTTCACAGAGATATCCTTCGCCGTGTTTCTACTAGTTTCTGAGCGACCAGACGAAAAATGACCGAACACCCTCCTCCTACGACAGCTTCCATTGCGATTGCCTGCGCTCTCGTAGCAGGCGTCACAGGCTACTTTGTCGGACAAGCGAAGTCTCTGGGGATATTTGGTGGTAGCCCAATCTCTGAACCATCAGGAGAGAAAGGGTCTGAGGCAGATGACTCAGATGAGTCCAGCGACGAGGACGATGCTGCGCTGAGCGAGTTTGCTGGTCACAATGAAGAATGCAAGATGGTATTGGTTGTCCGAACAGATCTCGGCATGACAAAAGGTGTGCCTTCTTCCCAAGCATGGCTTTCAATCATATGCTAAACGTGTTGTATAGGCAAGATAGGGGCCCAATGCGGTCATGCAACCCTCGCGTGCTATAAGCACTTCCTCAAAACCTCGCCGAACTCTCCGATTCTACGACGCTGGGAACGCTACGGCCAAATGAAGGTTGCGCTACAATGTAAAAGTGAGGAGGAATTGGAGACTCTACAGGCTCAGGCTTTGAGCTTAGGCATGGCGGCGCATATCATCCACGACGCAGGACGAACCCAGATTGCGAGTGGAAGCGCTACAGTCCTGGGAATCGGGCCAGCACCGAAGAGCGTTATGGATAAAGTCACAGGCGGTTTGAAGTTGCTATGAGCGGACGAGACTTGATGGACATTGAGAATCGGCTGGTCAGGAGAGCTGGACATCTCCCATTATAGAACGGTAGGCATTCGCCCAGTGAAACGCGCCTCTCAAAAGACGAACAATGCTGGCTCAACGATGATATGCGATCATGATCAGATTGATGCAGTTATGGCGCATTTCGCGCGATGCGGACAATACACGTAAATACACTTTAAATCAAGACTATGAAGGATTTCAAGCATGTATGTAGGCTGGACTGGGTTTTTCCTCAACTTCATGAGCCGACGGCCATCAGTGAAAGGATCAGGAATCAGTCGCCCAGGCA
Source organism: Aaosphaeria arxii CBS 175.79 (assembly GCF_010015735.1). Taxonomy (NCBI): domain Eukaryota; kingdom Fungi; phylum Ascomycota; class Dothideomycetes; order Pleosporales; genus Aaosphaeria; species Aaosphaeria arxii. The sequence continues at coordinate 380,325 of NW_022983476.1, read as the reverse complement.
CGTCTCCTCCACCGAGCTCGAACCGTGAGGTGAATTCAGGCTTTGGAAGGCGGCCAACTCTCTCTGCGACCTGTCGACCGGAAGATTTACATCATAAAAATTTGATGGCTCCATAATTCGGACGAACTGCCGCGCCGTCGACCAACACACCCCGTAGAGTGGCCGGGACAGCGCGACACAGGTCGTTGATGAGAGAAAGAAAACAGAGCAGAGCAGACAAATTTATTTGGTTTTGAGATTCGACATCTTGGCACGCTAGTAGTCCTTAGCGCCGGTAATTGACTGCAAAACGCGCCGACTTTCTGTCACGTGTTGTCCGCATCCCCATTTCGCGCCGCGGCCTACCCATGCCTGAAGAACTTCGCGATCCAGCTCACTCAGATTGTCCATCGAAGCACCCCACATCTAAACACCGACAACATGAGTGACGCTCTCTCCCTTTCCGTTGAAGAGGCGAACAAAATTCGCATCGCCATGGGCATGGCTCCATTGCCTGTCCCTGGCGGTGCGCCAGTCGCCGCTGGTCCTTCTTTTAAAGAAGCTAAAGAAGGCGATGATTCCGACGACGAACCCGCAAGTACCGTCGAAACCCGTCAAGCTGCTGCTTACGACAACTGGACCAAGCTACAAGACGAGGCCAATGCGAAAAAGAAACGCGAAGAGCGAGCCGCGGCGATCAAGAAAGAACGTGAGAGGGCCTCACGATCTGCGAAAATAGAAGGTCAGGGTCTCGCAGATGGCGGAGACGACGACGACGATATGGCCTGGCTCAGGGGGTCGAAGAAGCGACAGAAGAAGATTGCCAAGGCGGAGCAGATGCAAAAAGAGCTTGAAGAGCGCGAGCGTCAGGCACGAGAGGCTTTGCAATACACTGAAGCCGATCTCGCCGGAGTCAAAGTCGGACATGAGGTCAAGGAGTTCGAGGATGGCGAAGATCAGATCTTGGTGCTGAAAGACACGGCTGTCGACGAAGACGAGGATGATGAACTCGAGGCTGTCTCGTTACGAGAAAAAGAACGATTGCAAGAACGACTCGATTCGAAGAAGCGTAAGCGCGCCTACGATCCAAATGAAGTCGACGAAGACGGTCAAGGTTCACTCCTTGCGCAGTACGACGAGGAGATCGATGGCAAGAAACGGAAAGCATTTACACTCGATGGCCAGGGGAAAACTGTAGAAGAGCTACAGGCACAGGCACAAGCATCAAGCGCAGCCCAATTGAAGAGGGTTGCGGTCAGTCTCGACATCCTGAAGGACGACGCGCCAGTGAACGACTACATGGATATTTCGGAAGTCAAGATCAAAAAGCCGAAGAAGAAGAAGTCCAAAACCTCCCGTCGAAAACGCGTCGAGGAAGATGAAGACGTTTTTGTTACCCCTGGGGAAAATGCAGAGAATGAGATGGAGGTCGACGAAGTTGCAACGGAGGCTCCGAAGCCTAAGAAGAGTGTTTTTGACACCTCATTTGTTGATGATGACGACCTACAAGCTTCGCTTGCCGCACAACGCCGCAAAGCCCTCAAGCAGCGGAAGAAGACTAGACCGGAAGACCTCGCACGCCGCCTCCGCGAAGAAGCATCAGCTACACCAGACATTCAGGATTCTACAGAAGCCGAGGAGCCGGGCTTGGTCATAGATGAGACGTCCGAGTTCGTCCAGAATCTCGATCAATCCAAGATTGAAGAAGCTGAGGAGGAAGAACGACGGCGACGAAAGCCTAGTCACGTATCTAATGGCGCGGATTCCGTTGATCCTGATGCGACCGTTGTCAGGCCAGACGAAGATGGGGATATTGACATGGAACAATCCTACGCAGAGGCTGCAGAAGCGGAGGATCGTGCTGAAGCTCGTCAACAGGAGACTTCAAACAACCTGACTGCAACTGGTCTGGAGGTCGAAGAGACGGTCGATCGAGGCCTTGGTGCTACACTTAAACTCCTCAGGCAGCGAGGTGTTGTTCAGGACTCCAATGCTGCGGAGCTCACGAATCAGTACCGTGAGCGCCAGAGGTTCCTCGCGGACAAACAACGTGCTGAAGAGGAGTCCGAACGGATGGCTAAGGAACAACGTGAGCGAGAACGTGACTCTACACGCTGGAACAACATGTCTGCTCGTGAACGAGAAGATTGGGCGCGCAAGAACAATGCCAACCGCGATCAAATGAACAGTAGGAAGGCTGCCGACTTGATGAACAAGATGTACAAGCCCAATGTACAGCTCAATTACGTAGATGAGCACGGACGACACATGACCCCGAAGGAGGCCTTCAAGCAACTTAGTCACCAATTCCATGGAAAGGGAAGCGGCAATACCAAAACGCAAAAGCATCTTGACAAAATCGAAGCGGAAAAGAAGAAGATGGCCGAGAGTGCTTTGGATACTAGCCTTGCTGGTGGCATGAGCAATGCCCAGGCTCAACAGGGCAAGAAGCACAAGCAAGCTGGTGTTCGATTACAATGAGCGTTATCGTGTTTCATTCGGTCACTCAGGTCAGTTTACTTCTGCATTTTTATAAATGATTATAGTTATTAATAGAGCGTTCATGGTAGACCATCATCCTCATTATAATGGTATGCGCCGTTGATGTTTCTTGACTATCCGCCTTCTAGGTTTCAGCTTTCGATACTCAAAGACTTATGACATGCGAATCGTTGCAACGCCATCAAGGGCAAGTGTCATTTACGATATAGGTCGCTCTAACATAAGATCGCCTTTCGATTTTTTAACATGAGCTCTAATGCGCGGTCGTTGTGCTATGCATCGCCATGTCGCATCTGTAAGTATGTTTGCTGCTTAGTGCAGAGCAACACTGCTTGTTGCATCTTATCCCCACATCACAGCACCTATTTTCGGTTTATCATGCATCCCGTTGCATATACCCTACCGCGTGCCACCGGCACCTCAAATGCAAGCATTTATCTCCAGCAGATCCTCCACAGGCTAAATCAAGGCACTGGACATAGCGACCGGCGCAAAGGAATCGTGGGGTAAGCGGCCTTGGCGCCCTGGCCGTACATTAAATGCATTCATTACTCATAAAGTGATATGTGAGAATCCACACAGTTTCGTCCACTCTGGATCATTTTCTAGATTCTACACTTCTCGTGTCCGGGATGAGGTGGTTCCATGCAATTTACTACAAAGACCACCAAGCATCACGGTCTGAAGCACAAGTAGAGCAGGCCCCACAACGTTAATGCATACGCTTGATGTATATAATAGTAACCTTTAATCTTTACAATTCAGTGGCAAGAGCTCCTCCGACCTAGTGATCATGCATATTTCTTTCATCGTCCCAGCTCTTGCAGCGACCGCCATTGCGGCGCCATCTATCGGACCGCGACAGGCCGTGCAAAAGATTACTGTCGATGCTACAAAACAGTACCAGACCATAGACGGCTTCGGTTTCTCTGGTGCTTTTCAACGAGCCAACCTTATTGTCAATCTCAAGGAACCGAAACAATCCGAAGTTCTGAATCTGCTATTCAACACAACAACTGGAGCTGGATTTAGCATCGTCCGCAATGGCATCGGCTCAACAGTGGATAGCTCCAAGGACTTCATGAACACCATCCTCCCCAAGTGTCCCTCATCGCCTGATGGTGTCCCTGACTACAAGTGGGATGGAAAAGACAGTGGACAGTTGTTCTTGAGCCAACAGGCCGTCAAGTTTGGAGTCAAGACCTTCTATGGTAATGCTTGGAGTGCACCCGGTTGCATGAAGACGAACGGGAACGATGCGAATGGGGGATCTCTATGCGGCGTAAGTTGTACACCATACACACTCAGATCATGTCCTAATCGTTCCCTCAAGATCTCCGGAGCACGATGCAATAGCGGAGACTGGAGACAAGCATACGCCAATTATCTCGTGAAATACGTTCAGCTGTACGCTGAAAGTGGCGTCAAAGTAACACACCTTGGTTTCTTGAACGAACCTGACATGACCACCTCGTACGCGTCTATGCGATCTGATGGTACCCAAGCTGCCGAGTTTATCAAGATCCTTCGTCCTACATTGGACCGAAACAACCTCACCGATGTCGGTATCAATTGCTGTGAAGCCACTGGTTGGTCTATTGCGAATCAGCACGCTTCACAGATTGCGAGTGCTGGCGCCGACGGCATGATTTATGCAATGACCTCTCACGAGTACACAAGTCGCATTGGAAGCCCCATGCGCACCAAGGCCAAGGTTTGGCAAACTGAGTACTGTGATTTGAACGGTGGATGGAGCACTGGCTGGTATCAGAACGGTGGAGCAGGCGACGGTTTCACATGGGCCAACAATATCTTCAACGGCATTGTAAACTCGAACCTTTCTGCATACATCTTCTGGGAAGGCATCCAGGATCGCGCCACCAACAACAATAACAACGAAAAGTTGATCTTGGTCGAGGGCCAGACTTACCAAGTCAGCAAGAGGCTGTGGGCTTTCGCACAGTTCCGTGTGGTCAGGCCAGGCGCTGTTCGTATCGGAGCGAGCGGTGGATCGAATCTCAAGAGCGCAGCTTTCGCTAATGCAGATGGCAGTACTGCGGTGGTCGTCATCAACTCGGGAACTGGAGCGCAGACTGTTGGCATCAGTTTAGGGGCAGACGCATTGAAGGGAAAGACGGTTCAGGCATGGTACACCGACAACACTCATGATGCTAGCGTGACTGAAGTTAAGATTGGAGACGACGGAACAGCATCGGCGAGTGTGCCTGGACGAGGAATGATCAGCTTTTTGGTTAGTGGGACCACTACAAATGCTAAGGCAGCAGTATGAAGCAATTGGTAGATCGCAGTTGTTCGAATAGTCAAGGCACGAGATGAAAGAATTCAATCGCTCATCAATCATAATTCACAGACTATCTACATTTAGCATTATGAGTGAATGGGACTAGAGTCCACACAAGGGATTTTCACGTGACAAAGACATCAAAATCGCCTAATGATTCTTGTGGCTTGGTAAAGCAGGTGTTGTTGACCTTTGGTAGGTCAATGTAGATAGTAGATATGCTTTTTCTTTCACTGTCGTTCATTGTGCACCTCTGAGACCTGCACAATGCTGATGCTGGCCGATTCACTTCACAATGCGACCATTTCCCCCACCATCTATAAGGTCCCTTATTCGCCCTAATCCAAGTAAGTCAGGTATCACCGATTTTGAAACACAGTTGTCGCAATCAACAATGGCCAAGTTTTCACTCTCTCGTCTCTCCCGGAACATTTCCGAAGATAATCGACCATCCAAATTCCTAGGATTACGCATCCCCAAGAAAATCGTCATCAAGATATCAAGAAAGAAGTCTCCAACAACTACTCCCAATGCATCGAGAATATTCTCCCCCCAGACAGAAATTGCTCCGAGCATTGTTGACGTAGAGGAACAGTTGCAGGAACAACCAGCCCAGTTAGCCAACACTCCAGCTACTATCATCCAACAACATGAATCTATCAAGGATAAATCCATCGTGGATAGGCCTATTAAGCCGTTCGGAGTGAATGGATTCAGAGAAAGCACAGTACTTCTCGTCCAATCATCCCAGGAGGAAACCGTCTCGATAGCTCAGAGTAGCATCCACACTCAAGAAAGACAAGAAATATCGCAGGCCCGATCGAATGCAAGTATCCCTGTCACTGTCACTTCAGACTGTGCAAGTGAGGACGAATGCACAAAGTCACCAACAGAGAAGGATTCTGAGAAGATGATGCCCATGTTGATTCTACAACCAAGAGAAGAACGCATACCCACAATTCTGGAAAGTGTACGCACCCAGGAACTATCGCCGGCTCGATTCAGTTCAGGTGTAAGCATCCAACCACTGACAAGCATCCTCCAACCACTGGTTCAGTCACCACAACTGGACGACGAGTCACCCAAAACGAACACGATACCTGCATTATCATCTCGAAAGAGTACACCTGCTGAAGAAGGAGTGGAGGCTCGATCGATTATTGGTACTCCAGACACTGAGATTCTACGCTATACTAGCCTGGATGAACTAATAGGATCATCATCAGCAAAGAAAGATCCCAAGGACAAGACCAATGCACTGGTTCGTATTCCACGAGTAGAACATGTATTACGATCTCAGACCAGAATACCCACTAAGAGACGACCTCGGAATTGGCCAAAAGCAGCCAATCGCCCATATTGCAACGATCGATCCGACATAGCTGCGTTATTCGATCCGAATCAGGGTATCGAACTCCTCAACGGCGCCACTGTATTGGATCCGACGTCCATAGATCATATGTTACAACTACGTGACCTGCATTGGCAGTGGCGGAAACATTTTGGTCGAAAGACATCGCCCGGACGCTGTCCTGCTAGGATAACACCAGCTCGACCTTCCGTCGGGACATGTCTACTCAACGTGTATAGGCCGTCGCCTCAGCTACGAGGGCTGAAAGAGCCGTCAAAATGTGAACAGAGCCTTCGCGATGTGTTGCTCAAATACCAAAAGAGACAGCACGATCCAGAACCACAAGAGTCCCTTAGCGCCGAACAGAGTCTTCGCAATGTGCTGCTTAAGTACCAACCGAAAAGTCCTGGTCCCACGGGATATGTCTCATTCGACGACATCGGCATGCGCGAGAGACCATCTGCGTCAGGCTTCTCGCTGAAATTTCTAACATCTGTGTTCAGGATTCCTCGTCCGTCGAGAGCTTTGGCTGCGCTTAGGTGGACGGCGAACTCTCCAGACCGGCCAGCTTCGGACGTTAAACCGTCTGGGCGATCGTCGCACAGTTTCGGCGGATCTAAGGTTATTAGAAAGGTGAAGAGATTCTTCGCAAGATGGAAGGCCTTTAATGGCATGAGATGGGCTACTACAGGGGATAGAGAAAGAGATGAAGTAAGTGCCCATGCGATTTGATATTAACAAAGTAAACATAGTTTTCCTATGTAGTACAATTTCATAAGATTTCCATCAAGCCTCATATGACATTATGCATTGACAAGCGAGCTACCTTCGTACGTATCAAGTGATCATCTATTTCTCTATGTTCATGCGGACCTGGTCTAAAAGATTACGCCAAGGCTATCTGCGTTGAGTCTGAGTCTGCTGCTCCCTTTGCCACCGTATGAAAGTGTCCCTTCCAATCTCCCTTACCTTCCACATTTGCTCCCAGCTCTTCTGCTGCACGGGAACGGGATGACCCACGTATACTTGGTTTGGATGCAGAACTGCACTTGGCCAGAGATCTCTCGGGCGATGGCCTAAGGATGCCATCAGGGGATACACATCGTCAAAAATCAAAGTCCCAAGAACCCTCAACTGTTGAGGATAGCCTGGTGCAGTGGCGGCAATTAGACGGGGGTCGTATGCGGACGTATCGATGAGCTTGACGTAGCCTCCATAGTCCCCGTACGGCGCTGTCTCTTGGAACGCTACAGGTGGCTTCATGTATGAGTCGAAGCACTCGTCGTCCACGACTAAGAAGTCATGTTTCCAAGCTCTCCTGCGGCAATCTGGAGAGTTGCGGAATGCGGCGAAATGTCTGATGAAGATGTTAGTCGACCAGTATATCGTGTAATTGCAGCAGAGAACGCGATTTACCTCTTTGCAGCCAAAATACTGTTCTTCGAAAATCCCTTTGCCTGACCATCAACCCACTGCAGCCCCATGTTCGCTCTGATATCTTCAAACCCTTCGACCCACTGGCCGGCTTCCCGGAAATCGGCATGCAATTTGGTCAGGAACGCAGCCCATTCTTCCTTTGAGCGGTGGGTCAGGTTGTAAGCTACGTATCCCCATGTTTGGTCGCGTGGGCCTCCGTGGCTAAGCGACCACTCAGTTCGTGACTTGATGATCGTTATCCAATGCTCAGGCCCCAGCGTTCTCGGCTCCCCTCGAAGCTGTGTTCGAATGATCTGGTGCTGCTCTTTGGACTCGACCATCAAGGCCTCTATGTCCTCCTTGTTTGTATATACAGCATCAAGGTTATCAAGCAGGCGTTCGGACACTGGCCAGCTCATATTCGCAGACATTTCCTTGCATTCATCGTCTCTGAAAGGCATCGGAAACATCGTTCCTGCGACCTTGGACGGGAATCTCGACGGAGTGAAGCCTATGAAGTCGTCCATGGGCATCATAACCATGAAGTCTGCCTTTTGCACGAGCCTCGACAAGTCTGACCAGGCCTCTAGCAATTTCTTCGCAGCGTCCCTTGAATTTTCAGCCCCGTCTCTGGCTACGGCGGCATCATATCTTGCCTTTCCCTTCGCCACAATCTCTTCCACACGAGCAGCCATCCAACTGTGCGTCCGTGTCGACATGGTCTCAAACACTGCATGGATCCACTCCAGCCACAAGCCCGTCAAATTGATAGTCAAACCGAACCCCTTCTGCGCCCTCCGCATATTGAGCGCAGCCTGTAAGATCTCAAGTTCCTGAGCGATGAAATTGAAATTCTCTTTAATACCTCTTTGCGTGACGGGGTCTCCCAGCCACATAAACGTGTGAATGATCTCGAAGAGGAATTCGAAGGCGGGCTGCCAGTTTTCAAATTCATCAAGCCTCTTCTCTTTCCAGCGCTTGCCCGTCATGGGAATCTGGCCTTCCCACAACCTGGCGCGCATGTTGGATATGCGGCGCTCGATGGAAGCAACAAAGTTGCGGTTCGGGTCACGGTATGCTGCCAAGATGCGTTCCTGCGAACAAGATGAGGTCTGATTGTATGGCGCGGGCGCCCATGAAGCATATGGGTTTCCAGACAGAGGTACTTCGTCTTCTAGGAGCAAAGGCAGCTTTGTTCTGTCGCCATTGGGGAGGTTCCCCTCAAAGGCAAAGTCAAAAAAGAGGTAAACGGTGCTACTGGGTATAAGATTCTCGCCTTGTGGTAATTAGAAGACTGGATGAAAGAAGGCTTGATTTCAACGCACCAACCATCAATGCATTTACCGATTCTTTTGTGAATCCTTGCGCCCTATTGAGGTTCATGATGGCTTCCATGCCGGCCAATAGGCCAAAAAGATCGTCCGTCGCCATATTTCCCAATTATTACAATGCAGAGATAAGGCTTCGTATGCAGACGCTTAAGGAAGAGGAACACTACGGAGAGGTTTTATAGAAGGATTTAAGATCACGGGCTGTAGATGGGCTGGCTGTCGCGATTCGACCGCGATCCTAGCTCAGGAGGTGCAAATCTTCCTTTAGGTGTTTCTGCCTTGGCCGATACGACTAAGCCCAAACGAGTAGCTAGAATCAGGCAATCCATCGAAGTTGAAGCCTAGAGTTTTGTGCCCTCGTGCACTAATACATGTAATATTTACAATCATCTAAGTTCATATCTATGGAGTAAAATGCAGAAGAGCCTCATGTTTTCAACCAGGCTGCAGCGGTTGTCGCGACAGCCTGGTGGTGATCTCACCGAAGGACTAAACTCTCTTACAACTCTGTATGCTTAATTGATCCTGTGGGATTATTCTTTTCCCATTGCTCCAAGGGGACGACCTGTACGCCCCAGCCTTTCAGTTCCTCAATAGTGGCAGCCTTGATCGAATCGCTAAGCGTCTCTGTCGCATCTTCCACCAAAATGACCTCGTAGCCTAACTTGATGCCATCAATGCAAGTACCTCGCACACAGGCATCCGTAATCAATCCCGCGACGACGAGAGTCTTGATCCCGTGAAGCCTTAATTCGGAATCCATGGTGGTGAACCTATGGTACTGGTTGTCCGCGAAAGCGGAGTAGCTGTCAACGGAATGGTCCTGCGCCTTCTTGATGTAATGTACGGGCGTGCGATAGCCCTCTAGATTGTAGAGGCGCATCTTAAGATCTTGTTCGATTTCTGAGCCCCAGGTTCCCGGAACGCAGTGGGGGGCGAAGAGCATTTGGCTCTCAACCTTGGTAGGAGTATCGACGAATGGAACTTGGACGATATCGCCGGCTTTCTTGCCCTCATGGCTAGGGGCGAATGATACATGATCCTCTGGATGCCAATCTTGAGAGGCCACTAAAAAGGGCCACTCGTGGTCGTCGACGAGTTTATAGACTTGTGGGAGTATTGAAGGCGCGCGTGAATTGTTCAGCGAGCCGGTGATGAAATCATTTTGTATGTCGATGAGAACGAGCGCTGTATTCTTGTGCAGTTTGCTTGAGTACTACATACCGTTAGTGATGTCATCATTTCTTAGAAACAACTGAGTTGTAGTTACCGGGACTGCTTGACTGAGATCGAAGAGCGCTGAAAAGGCTACAGCCTGGATAAATGCGATTACGCTACGATGCATTTCTGAAGATCGAAAATACAGGAAGAAACAGAAGCAAATTATTAGCTAGTGCACAGTAAATGAGGGCATTTCAGTGTGATCAAATATGTATTTTTTGTAGGCTGTGGCAGTTCGTGTCAGGCATCCTTATCGGCGGGCACCGAAAAATGATAAGGCCAACCGATCGCGGTTGGTAAAGTCACAAGAGCAGGGATTGTGGCTCTGTTAAAACCTTGTTCTTCAATGTGGGCCTGGTAAGGCAACGAATGCTGACAATGAATAAAGAAAACTGTTATCTGGAATGTTATCAAAGGCACGATTTTCTGGTCAAATTGCGACAATGTTTCATGAAGCCAATGCAGGGGCACATTCAAAGAGCATTGCTGCTGCGATTTGTGTATTCATTGTTGAAATAATGAGTAGCAGGTAATTCCAATCATTTTGCAGCAATCTTCAATATCATGCAACCCCGCTCATGCTATGTTCATAGATGCTTATAGATCCTTGAGCATACTCAATACACCCGCCCAGGTCTCAACAACAGTAGGTTGAATTTGGGAGGCTGGCAGGCTGAATCCGTAAGTGCCCCTGTCTCTTAACTCATAGGTGTACGAGTAGGTTGCATTTCCAACGGCATCTGTGTAGTCGGTAGAATCGCCAGTAGTTGCGTATAGAGTTGAGCAAGCTGGACCAATGGTGTATGCAGTACCAGAGATGGCACGAATAGCCGCAGCAGCGCGGCTTGCAATCGACCGGTGCTGTGCATCGTTCTCCACCACACCGCTGCAGGTGTAACCATATGCTAAGATGCATGTCAGTAATTGCAATATTGTGTGGAATCGATTGTACGTACGCCAGAGGATATACTGTCCATATGAGTGGATGTCAAGATAGAGTCTAAGACCACGACCGTCACGAAGAGAGTTTACATGGGAAACCATTGCCCTGTTTTCGGGGGCGTCAGAAGCAGCGAGTCCCTTGAAGGTTTCCGAGCACGGGTTTGTGGATGCGCCGCCGGTAACCTCCCACTTATAAGGCCAGTTACGGTTGTTATCACGGCCAACGCACGTGCTAGTTGAGACTGTCTGGCGGTTCTTACGCCAGAGCCGGTCAGTAGTCTGAGTGTAAACAAAGCCTACACAGCATAAGCAAGTTATTTAAGTCACTAGAGAGATCACTTACCATCTGGGTTGACGATCGGGATGATATAGAAGTCGAACTTGTCAACAAGGGCCTTGACAGTGGTATCAGATGCGTATTTCGTGAGCAATTGATACGCCAGGTACTCAGTTGTCTTTGGATTGTTAGCTTATATAAGTATAGGTTCGATCGCTGCTAGATTGCAACTCACCATCGTTGAAATCCACTCTCGGGCATGGACCGTTCCATGGAACAGTACAGCAGGCTTTGAGCCCTTTCCACCGGATCCCCAAATGTGGATGCCGGTCAAGGCTCGCCCTTGGACAGAGTTGCCGATAGTAATGACCTCGGACTGGCTAGTATAGCCTCCCTGAAGATCGCGAAGGAATTGGATATGATCAGCGTAAGAGTGGTATGCGGTGAACCAAGTTGCACTTGGTACTGATTGTTCTTAGTATTCCTCAGGCTGGTAAACACGAGAGGGTACAAACCAGCATATGTACTGATGGGGCCCTCCTCGTCCAGAACTGCACCGACATCTTCAGTGAGGACGGTACTTTCGAGGGAGAGGGCTTCAAGAGCTTTGAGATTCTCAGGCGAAACGACTACATCCACCAATGCTGATTTTCCAGGATTCAGGATGTGGGCGGACAATTCCTGGATCTTACTTTCAACATCCTTGGCTCCCTTGGGCACGTTTACACGTAGGATCTTGAAGCCATGGTAATCTATCTTCTCCTCTGCCCGGGGGACAACAGAGGACAAGGCCAAAGGAAGCAAGAATGCAGAAAGAAGGATGGACTTCATGATGACTGAAGAAGTGGCTCGCGCTGTTCAATCCAGAGCGATGCTGAGCGAACCTTTTAAACAGCCATTTCTTCATCCTCTAAGTCTCGAAAACTGCAATGCATCTCGCTTACATTTATCTTCACCTGCCCATCTCGTCGCATCGCCGAACGAGATAGCACGCGATAGCAGGTGACACTGAGACTTGACATGGATCGAAGGGGAAGACAGCCTTGATGCAGGCGCGGGAGATGCGCTCGCGGAGAGAATCCTGATCGCTGGATGGATCATTAATCTATTTGCCCGTGGGGTGTATGTCTGGCGTCCCTTGCGAAGGGAAGGTGTGAATGGCTGTCGTGATCGCCTCGATCGCGGAGGCTTACTTGGCAACACCACTTCGGGCAGGTCACCAGCAGCGGAAAGCTTGGCTGGAATCATAAGGCCGAATTGCGTTGATTGTGTGCTCAGGTACACTCGAAGGTGCAAGTTTTGGGCGCTGTCCTAGGTAGGCAAGTAGATATGGAGCGGCGGTGTCGAAATGAATGGCTTGGCTAAGCCAGTTGCCACAGCGCTTGGTGTTGAGCACTTTATACATGATTGACGGAATCTCTTATAGCAATTTGACTATAGAAGAAGGAGATAAGGTCGAATAAACTATATCATACACCCAACAAAATCTTGTCTGACAGTAACCGACCCTGAAGACATGCTCACTGATGCATAACGGAATTGCGGTCTTAAATTTGGTTGATTTTCTATGAATTGCTACCTCTATCAAAAAGTTTCCTTGCATGACTATGCACGTTCTAAGTACAATCAAGCATAGGCGAGCCTCTCCCTCGTCCACCCAGGTCGCAAGTATTCACTGTCAAACTTCGAATTCCAGCTACTCTCCACAGCATATTGAGTCTCCAGTTTGATATCAATCTTTGCACCTTCATCGCTCTGAGCCCAGACAGCCAATCCGATCGTATTATCTCCATTATAGTTGAGAACACCGGGTGGGACGGGGAAGCGCCTCTCGTTTCCGACATACGGGTTGAATTTTCCGTATTGATAGCCGTTCACGAAGAGCTGTGCGCGGATCTTCTTCGAACCAACGGCGTTGAGGACGAATGCGAGTGAAACGTCAAGGCCGTCTTTAATGTTGAGAGGCACGACGGTGCGGTAGAATTGAATACCAGCACCCGAGAAGCCAGTAGAGGGTGAGCTGGTGGACCATTTAGAGTCGTCAAAGTCTGGCAAGTGCCAGCCGAGCCTCTCAGCCACGAGTCCTCCTTCGTTTAAGGTGCCACGAACGGGATCCAGTTTGCCCCCGTCGCGACCGGCAGTACCGGCAATCTTCCACTTTGTGAAAGTCGCTTCGCCTTGTAGCTGTGCGCCGAGAATGCCCCTTGGGTCAACGGCGCCGGCACGGAGGTCATGCCCAGTGTTGTCTTGAGTGATCAGAAGGACATTGGTACTGACATTGGTACCGTTGGAATGAACAGTGCCATTCGTGAATGACAAAGTCAAGTTACCGCTACCAACCGTAGAGTTACCAAGGTAGGAGCCGATGAAGTTTCCATTGAGCCAAGCACTCCAACCAAATGCCAGGCCACCTTGCAGAGACAGCTTGACGCCAGTTGCAGAGCCTTCAAAGTATCCACGGAAGAGATGGAAGCTATTGTGGATGTCGTAGTCATCTACGTAGAGGACTGGAAGTGTGTCTGGCTTTGTGGGATTCGGAGTGGTTTGGTGATCGGCATTGACCCACGCAATACCCGAGTCGTTGTACTCGGGTTTGCGCTCTGGGAGAGAGTCTTGTACCTTCCAGGAGTCGAGAGAAGGGAGCTGGATAGCTCCATTGAAGCCAGCATGGTGAGCGATGATGCTACCATGGGGAGACTTCTTGAGAGAGAGCTTTTTGCCATTCCAAGTGACTGACTTGACCTTCTTGGACACGAAGATTTCAATGTTGGTTGCATTCCCGATATCGCCGTCTAGATGCACTGTAGAATCAGACTGCTTGACACCTCGAACTAAGTAAGGACCCTGAACAAGGACTGATTGATCCACCGGCGCAAATGGGTCGTTGGACAAGTTTGGAGCCCAGAATAGATACGCGGTTGGCTTGTCTGCAACAACCACCTTCACCCCGTTGTCAAAGGTGAATACCGACTGGTCTTTCACACTTGAAACATTAATCGTCACACCATCGGCGGTCTTGAGCTGACTATAGTTTGCTCCTTGCTGACGTCCAGGATATTTAACGGCCTTCGCACCCTTGATATGGAACTCAGCAGACTCTCCTTCGCCAGCCCAGAGCACAACCACTGGGGTTCCGTCTACGATTGCGTAGGTGAGGACCTCAGCCGTAGAGTAAGTAAGAATGTTCTTGCCGATCTTGAAGTCGGTGACAATGATCTTCGATTGATGTCCATTTAGCACAATGGAGCCGCCGTGTTGAGGAATGGTCAAGTTACCAATGGACGTCCGAACATTGAGCTTGAAGCTTTCCTTAGTCGCAGATGGTGAGTACGAATGGATGGTGACGTAGAAGGCTCCGTTCGTATTGGGATTGCGCAGCTCGCTTGCAATGACTGCTGAATTGGTGGTGTAACTGGTGCTATTTGAGACTCGATCCGTGACAGTGAGGTCCTCTGCAACACGTGTGAAAAGCGCGAGGTTCTTGGTCTCGTGATATTTGTGACCAATCAAGCGTGTCTCGGAAATAGGTGAGCTGTAGTCGTAACTGGTGGCGACCACAGGGCATGCCAGTGCACCCCAGTTGGTTCCGCCAAACATCATGTACAGGCTGATGGCAGTAACTCGCTGTGACACGAGATTCCTGTAGAACCTATCATGCGTTAGTGCGGGCTAGAATGTGGAGTGAAATGTCAGACTCACAGATTGGCAAAGTCGGTGCCGATGTCACTCGGGCAACCACCTTCAGGACCACTCCAGGGATTGTACGAGCCACCCTGAAACTCAGGGAAGAAGCTTGGTTGTGTTGGAGAGAATTCCGTGAAGTAATCGTAGTAGTTTATGACCTTGTATGCGACGTACTCGCCATTGGTGCCAGTACACTCGTCGAGATTACAGCTCCAGCACGAGGGATAACTATCGACGCCTGCAACATCGACATTACCAGTAGCATTGGGAGCATAGTCATGAGACCAGCTCTTCGTGTTCATGTTGGGATCGTTGTGGATAAGCGGGACATCGATGCCATTTTCGCGAGCGGTATCCTCCAAAGCTGCCATGTAGCGGGCGGCTGGCTCGTATGGGATCTTCTTCTCTCGGTCTTGCCATTGCTCGCCATATTCGTTCTCGATCTGATAGACGATGACGTTTCCTCCGTTTGTGACAAGATGCTTGCTTGTAAGACGAGAGAACTCAGAGAAGTAAGGCTTCCATGCAGCTTCGTATCGAGGGTCATCGTCTCGAAGCTTTCCATAAGCTCCAGTGGTGAGCCAGAGCGGGAAGCCTCCGGCATTGGCCTCAGCATTTACGTAAGGTCCTGGGCGAACGATGACATATAGACCGACTTTCTTTGCGATCTCGAACAGTTTGGTAAAGTCGTGAGCGCCAGATGTGAAGTCGAGTGTCTGGTTGTTCGCACTGTGGTAGCCCCAATGGCCATAGAAGGCGAATGCCGTGAACCCAGAAGCCTTGATCTTCTGAAGCAGGTCCTCCCATACCTCTGGGACTGGGATTCGCCAATAATGGATCTCGCCAGAAAAAACGAAAAGTCGCTTTCCGTTGATTTTGAAGCTGTAATGATCCCATTGGACGACATCATTCAGTCCATTGTCGTGTAAAGGCCATTGGCTCGGAGGTGCTGCCTGTCCAGCGACAAGGGACTGGCTGGAAATAGATGAGAGAAGCGTCGTCAGACACGCGAATCCCTTGAGTAGCCTCATTGTCAATCTGATTGCGCGTATTCACTGAGCCATTGAATAACATCCAGATGAGTCGCCTTTTGTACTCGACATTGCATCACCGCCATTTCGATCTACAGGCACTTAATATAAAATTACCGGGTTGGCGATGCGCTACTCCGCTCAACCCCAGGGTCTGAATGGCGGGATGATGAACGTCCGCCCAAGATCCGGGAAAATGCATTATTAGACTCGGCCATACCTCAGCCGAGGTACCCAAAGCAGGAAGACTTCCGCTGTCATTGAGGTCGGAACATGAAATGAGTCTTGGTCGAGGATGTATTTCCAAGAAGAAGTAGGCTTGGAGAATTGAAGTTATTGAACAAGAGTTCTGTGTATTAGTGTATGGCCTCCATGTTTGTAGTTGTTTGGATAGTGACCCTCGTACTCGTATTCTCTGAGGGGGCTAAGCCGAATCCGGATAGCGACCCATATCACGTTTCTAATGATGAAAGCAGAAGAGAAATTATGTTGACAATGTTATTGGGTGAAATCATTCTTGTGCGCCTATACCATTGTTTAGAAATAAATTGTCTGTATGCAGGGGATGGGATGTTCCATGCACCGAACGCAGGAATACTCTAGAAGATCCGAAGAACGAGACCCTTGCTCGTCCATCTGTTCGTCTAGCTAGGATGAGTGTAGATGAGATTTGCTAGGGGAGCACATGATATTATCACTTGGTCTGAAAATATGAGAATGGCGCGGATAATGAATTGTCGACGAAGAGGCTACTGTACAGTTTTTCTTCAGCTTGCCGCGCGATCCCCATTCACCCACCCTCTCGCATCTTGACTCGGTTGAGTCAACATCGACGTGCTACCTAGACTCACCGTTTCAGTTCCCAGTGGGGCTGATCGAATACATAGTTGACCCAGGAGTACCAGATTTAAAGCTCCATCCAAGCAGGCTTCTGTTGACCTTGTACAAGGAGGCCGCCATGCTTCTTTCCACCCTTTGCTGGCAGAACCTCGCGCTCAGAATTGACCTTTGCAGTTGTTCTAAGGACATTACCCTTGACATCGAGGGCCTCAGCCACGATAGTGAGTCCACTTTGCTTGGGTAGAGTCAAACTGGTCTCGAAGCTTGTACGCTTGGTCTCACCAAGCAACGTTTTGCCGCCGAATCTGCCAGTAACGGCATAGAAGCGCCAGACACGAGTCTCAGTGTCGCCATTCCAAGAAACATAGACTGTGGTGCCATCATCATTCTCGAGAGCCACGATGGAGGGTTCTTCGTTGGGGAGACCGGTCCAGTTGTATCTGAAGCCACGATAATTCTCGACACCGAGACCAAGGTAACCAGAGTCCATATATGTGTGAAACAGAACATTGCCTTCGCTGTCATATTCTGTGAGAGCTCCCTCAGAACCCCAGTTTACAATGACATTGCCGTTGGGAAGAAGCTGAGTGGAGCCTTGAGACTTGGACCGGAGATCATCAGGCGGGTAGAAACCTTGTACCAGCTCCGCAGTCCAAGCTGTAGTATTGAGCTTAATGATCTTGCCACTGCTAGTAGGTGCAGTGTGGACTTCCGTGCCGCGACCGTCTTCGGTGCCGTGAGCCGAGTTATCATAGAGCGAGATGATTTCGATATCGTCGCCATCATCCTCGGATTTGAGTTCGGGATGAAAGCGAGCGTGATGTTGGAAGCAGAAGGTCACATTCTCTCCAAGTTTGAAAGATGATTTGTTGCCATCTAGACGCCAGATAATAGAACCATCGGAGCCGTTGATCTTGTGGACCGAGCAAGCGTCACGAGCAGAGACGATGTAGTCACCATCGGAGTTCTTGTCGACACTGTTGATATGGAAGTAGTCCCAAGCATCAGAGGAGTTGTATCCAGAACCAGCCTGGCCGGGATTGATGGGAAGAATAGCCTCTGTCGAAGGTCAGTGATACGATTCCACGACAAGGTGGGCAGGGTGCATTACCATCAGGTGCGACGTGATCAAGACTAGCCCATTCAAAGAGCAACTCGCCGGTAGTGATATCAAGCTCTGCGCATGGTCAGTTTTCATTTTCCACATATCAAATGTTGTTGCACTTCGTACCTTGGAAGATTGCGTTAACAATCCACTGCTGCTCCTCGCTTGCACCATACGCAGTCAGGTCACGTGGAACAGGTTGGTAAACTTGGATAACAGCAGTGTTGTCGCTCACGACATGGAATTCGTGTTTATCGGTGAGCTTGTGATTACCAGCGCGCAGCTCCCGAACTGTCTCATAGTGCTGGTCCATAATAGTTGTGTGACCGTGACTGCACATTCTTGATTAGATATATTCACAATTGAAAGGCGGAGCGGAGTCTCTTACCCATGGCCATAACCAGCATTGTGGTCACCTTCGAAACTGAAGAGCACGTCTCGACCCTTCCACTTAGCAGCCTGGAAGTTGGTAGACCAAATGGAATAGATTCCATAGCCGGACCAAATAAGATCTCCGTTGTCACGAAAGATGTATGGTCCAGCCTGGCGGGGACCATGCTGTTCAAACGCAGTGTCTGGGTAGCCCGCGAAAGGAGCAACAAAAAGGAATCCCTGTTCGACATTGTCTGCCGCGGGAATGGTGATGTTGAGGCGAGGAATGGCAAGATCAGTGCGAGATTTGTACTGCCAATCGGCAGCTGCAAGCTGCAGTACAGATGCCGCAACAATGAACCGCTTCATGATTCGATTGTACTGGAGGGGTTAGAAACCGATAAATTCCTCATCTTGCTGGAAGGGTACATTGACCTTGTGTAGGTTTCTGGACTATAAGGACGACTTTGCTGATTGATTGAATATGCGAGGGCGTGGAGGTTTGTTGACAGTATGAACGATGTTACGGTATTGAGTTTCAAGTTGAAGTGGAAATGCCTTGAACTTATGACGCAGGCGGAGATGGCAGAGATGGCGGGGGCGTCTGAACCACCTTGCCGATCTAGCGCATGAAGCGTCAACACCAAACGTTATTGCGTGCTGCTTCAATGACCTCCTCCATTCCACAAAATTGCCGGCATTAGCGAACACCAACCAGTGACATCGACTTAAATCAAAGGATAGACAGGGACTTGAAGTACTTCGACCGTTGTTTGGCACGGGTAAGCTCGAATACGACGAAGTGCATGACGTTACGGGAATCTTGGATGCAAGTCTGCCTCCACCTTTAAACGCTCCGAACTCGCACAACGGCTCGGGTACCTGTTCCTGGAAATCTCGATCCATAGTTATCTTCATTGGGTAACAAATCAAAAAGGTTTATCATTGCGCAGTCCAGGAGTATTGGTAGCGGAGAACGGGCGCCTGAACATAAAGAAAATTTTCAACTTGCACCGCTGTAGAGCAACAAGAAACACTATTTGAGTGTGATTGCGTGCTTCTGAATGGAATCTACACGATCTCTGCAATGACTCTACTTCGCGACGACGAGGACAATTCCGTCCAAGAACCCAATGAGGACACTCCCCTGCTGAAGGCGCCCGATGAGGAGAATTGGACGCCGCCGCGGGGTTTCGTGTGGATTGAGTTCGCAATCTTTGCGAATGTCTTCCTATATGGGTTCGATGGAACGATTACAGCAGCTACCTATGCTATTATCAGTTCCGATTTCGATGCAGCCAATACGGCCTCTTGGTTGACAACCTCTTATCTTGTTACGAGCACCGCCTTCCAACCTTTGTATGGCCGATTCTCAGATATCTTTGGTCGGCGCATCTGTTTTTTCGTATCTACTGTCACCTTCGCTGCAGGATGTCTCGGCTGTGGCCTTGCTACCAACATTGTCCTGCTCAATTGCATGCGTGCTTTGACGGGCTTTGGAGGTGGAGGTCTGATGACAATGGGTATGAGGCCGGTGAAACCCCAGTATACTTTCAAGTATTAACGCAATCTAGCAACTATCGTTAACTCGGACATGATTCCTTTCAAACGGCGAGGAATGTACCAAGCGCTGCAAAATGCGATGTTCGGTTTTGGCGCAATTTGCGGTGCCTCCTTTGGTGGCTCTGTGGCCGATAGCATTGTAAGTAGAACTTTATATCATAAAGTGTGTTGTAACTAATAATAAAAAAGGGATGGCGATGGTGCTTCCTTCTGCAAGTACCTATTTCTGCAATCGCCCTTTTCTTGGGTTATCTGGTTATTAAGAATCCCCTCGAACTCCATCCTACCTGGCAGGACATTCGTGCCAAGGTTGATTTTGCTGGAGCACTCCTCCTAGTCACTGCTATATCTATCCAGCTCGTCGGCTTAAGCTTAGGTGGCAACGAGCTTCCGTGGAGCAATGGTTGGGTTATTGGGTCTCTGGTCGGCAGCCTCGTGCTTCTCGCTCTCTTCATCTATGTCGAGGCAACAACAACAGCTATCCCAGTGATACCGTTACGTCAACTAGTTGGACGAAACCCAGTTGCGGTGCAAATATCTAATGTCTGTGCTGGCACAGCAGCTTACGCGGTACATTCATCTACCCTCCCTTTGCTTACCACTCATCTAATCTGCAATTGTAGTATCTGTTCATGTTGCCTCTATTCTTCCAAGTCGTCCTCCTCGATTCTGCAACAAAAGCGGGCGCACGATTGGCGATCCCCTCACTTGCGACACCAATCGGTGGTCTCATCTCCGGCGTTGTCATGTCACGCTGGGGAAGACTGATCCCACTGGTTCGAATCGGAGCTACATTGATGACTTTTGGAAACGCTTTGGTCACTTCTCTCTCTTTTCATGACAAGACATGGAAATATCTGGTTTTCATCTTTCCAGCGAACCTTGGACAAGGAATCATCTATCCAGCCATCCTTTTCACCACACTTGCTTCATTTGACCATGCAGACCATGCGGTCTCTGCGTCTACAGTGTATCTTATCAGATCACTTGGGAGTGTATGGGGGGTAGCAGTTACCGCTACAATCGTGCAAAACACTTTGAGCTGGAGACTTCCCGGCGCACTGGCTGATGTACCAAATAAGGATAAGGTGAGACATCTAGCGTACAACATTGATGAAGAGACATTGACAATACCTAGATCATTGATGATATCCGTCATTCCGTAACTGCTTTGCATCATCTTTCTCCAGAGATTCAACTCAAGGCTCGCTTGGTGTATTATGACGGTATCCGGTATTCATTCGCAGCGTCAACAGTCATTGCTGCAATTGCTATTATTGCGAGCTTGTTTGCATATAATGCGGGTTTACGGAACACACACTGAGTTTGATTTTACTTAGATAGAGGCACATTTGGATAGATTACGATTACAACCCTATGGAAATGGCTTTATGGGCAGAGCTATTGACACAGTCCCGGGTACCACAGAAAGACCCATGCATGAAACTAGATAAATTGAAGGGAATTCACTACGCGTAGTAAAATGTCTTTCTCCGCGGCCTTATTCAAGTATTCAGTCTAGCAGAGCGAATTAGAAATGCACATATATGACGGGAGCTTCTGTGTGGTGGCCATCTTTCCGCTCAAGCCGTTCGTCCCACAACGACACGCGCGAGCCGTGACCATGCATCAGGCCTGCTACCAACCCTGTCAACCATGTTGTTGGGAGACCATCGCGAGAGAAGTGTGATCGTTAGCTGAACCCAGTTCGTGGGAGTTGCGATCTCGGACGTTATGTGGCACACGAATCAGGCCAGGCTGTGAACCCTTAGTGTCATCACGCAATAGAAGGATGTATATCGCGAATATCCCACCATGACATGCCAGGAACGTGGAATAGGTCAGACTCGTAGATAGCGGAAGATTACCGAGCGCAAGACTTGATATAATATCTTAGGAGGTTGGAGAATCTCGAAGTCTTCGCAGTTCGTTTCTGTTATTCAAAGATACTTCTTCGATTATATCTGAATACAATTGTTCATCTGCAAACACCACAATGTCTGACGAAAAGCGCATTGATCAGGGCACTTCCCCTGCCGAAAGCACCACTGACAGTGGCATCGATGACTACCCGACATCTGCTCCCCAACTCGGATCGGTTGAACCGCATGTCTTCAGTGACCCTGTTCGCTGCCAGCACTGGCAAGACATCTACGAAACGGCGAAATACGAAGGTAGAGCCAGGTTTGACCCAAATCTTACCTGGTCGCCTCAGAGTGAACGTCTACTTAAAAGGAAGGTAGCCCCATAAAAGAAAACCCAGCGACCAGAAATCTATGAACGAGTTGATCTCTTTGAATTTGAGAATGCAGAAGCTGATTCATTGTGTTGCAGTTGGACTGGCGTATAATGGCTTGGGTTTGGATTATGTTTTCAAGCATGGATCTTGTGAGACGTAACATTAACCGTGCGGTTTCTGATAACATGGTAAGTAACATGGTTCCCGATCGAAATGGGGAATACAAAGTCATAGGCTATAGCTCGATGATATTGGTGTCAACACCAACGACTACAATACTGGCCAGACCATCTACCTTGTCTGCTTTCTCATCGCCGAACTCCCTGGTGGCCTAATAAGCAAGAAGGTTGGACCCTTCCGCTACACGCCAGCAATCATCGTGACCTGGGGTGTTCTTTGCGCTGCCCAGGCTGCTATCAACAATCGTGCTAGCTTCTGGGCTTTCCGTGCACTCCTAGGCTTCGTACAGGGTGGTTTCATTCCTGAAATGGTTCTTTACCTATCATACTTCTACAAGAGCAATGAACTTCCGTTCAGGTTGTCCATCTTTTATACCGTCATTCCATTGACGCAGTCCTATGGTGCTATCCTGGCTGCCGGTCTTTTGGCGATGCGTGGTATTCGAGGCTGGGGTGGCTGGCAATGGCTGTAAGCACAAACTCCATTCAAGTGCTCGGAATATTATTAACGAGTTTCAGGTTCCTTGTCGAGGGTCTCATTGCAGTCGTAATTGGCATCGTATCCTTCTTCGTCATGCCCGCTTCGGTCACTGAGGGTGCTGCTGCATTCAAGCGCCCCGATGGTAGCAACAAATGGTGGACTCTGGAAGAGGAGAAGATCCTTGTGAATCGCATCCTCCGCGACGATCCTACAAAAGGCGACATGAACAATCGACAGGCTGTTTCCTTGAAGGGTATGTGGGTCGCATTGACAAATGTTGACTTGTGGCCCATCTTCTTCGTTGGTAAGTGAAACTTTGTGACAAGTGTGGTTGTACCCCGTTGCTAACCTTCAAGGTTTGTGGGCATGGATTCCATTCCAACCCTGCGCCAACTACCTCTCATTGATCCTCCGAAACATGGGGTACAGCGTCTTTGAAGCCAACATGCTGGCTATACCCGGTTACATGCTCTTCGCCATCAACGTTCTAGCTTGTGGCTGGCTGTCTGAAAAGCTCAATGAACGTAGCCTTATTGCCTCCATCAGTAACATCTGGATGTTGCCATTCTTCATCGCGCTCGTCTGCATACCGGACAGTTCTAGCCCCTGGATTCGTTACACCTTGCTGACAGGTATTGCTGGTATCCCATATACACACTCCATCCTAGTCGGCATGACTTCTCGTAACGCGCGTAACGTGGGAACACGGGCGGTTAGCACTGCCGTCTACAATATGACCTACCAAGTGGGTTCCATCATTGCAGTCAACATCTATCGTGAGGGTAAGAAATCTCATTTTCCCTGCTTCATCTGCCACCGGTCTAATGTTATTCAAACAGAGGACAAGCCGTACTATCATAAGGGCAACAGAGCGCTTCTTGGCCTTTGCGCCGCCAACATTGTGCTGTTCTGGCTGATGAAAGCATTCTATGTTTGGCGCAATAAGGTCAAGTCCAGACAGCTGGAGGAAATGTCCGTCGAGGAGCGAAAGCACACTATCGATACGCGTTTTGCTCATTAGGCGTCTTCATCCTTGCGGCGTCGTTACAGTGCCATCGACATAACCTTAAGCCCCATGTCAAATGACGCCGCCAATGATAGTCAATGCGTATCACAAAAGCCCACAAATCTGGCATATCCTATCTCTCCCATGCCCTTCTTAAACTATGTTATGCTTTCGCAGCTCACACTCGTTTGTTGTTGGTAGTCTGTCTTTATTTAGCTCATTCGTAGATTGTTTGAATTCTGTTTGCGAGACATGACTTCAATGCATTAAATGTGTTCTAGTGTCGCACAGGCGCGTAATGCCAGTCCTTCGATCCAGGACTTGATCGTGAATGGTATATCACGTGATTAACACAAACATTCCCAGTCCGACCAGTAACTACTTGGTCAGAGACGTTGACGTGGAGTATCTGATTCAACTCATATGAAACATAGCATCCGTCTTAACGCGACCAAGAAATCTATATGGTGGTGCAAAACGACGACAGCCAGTCATTCGCGTAACGACGAATTTGGCGCTGGCGCGTAGTGGTCGGACCAATCAAAGTACGTGCAGCCCAAGACGAAAATAGCAGCAGCATAAACGGCGAAGGAATGTTTACGGGCACAGTGTGGCACCGTGATCTATTTCAGTGTTTCAAACTTCTCTCATTAATTCATTCTATCTTTCTTTCCTACTTCGAATCGGATACTTGCACTACGCTGGGCGTTCTCTGAAATTAGACATACGGAGTTGAAACCTATTACCATTTTATTTTTTCTATCTTTTCCCGATTGCCTATTCGGATCCTATTTTGTGTCGATACTTTACATCGTTTATCGCTTCACATTTTGCCGCATTCGGTTCATTTAGACAACATTTCCATTCCTGTGCTGTCAGGGTCTAAAAGCATCTCAACCGGAAATCAAAACCCAATATCGAAAAAGCCGCGCAGTTCTCCACAAAGCCTTCAACTTTCCACCATAGACTACAAGCCAAAACTTCACCAACTTCAAAATGACAGTCCCCCAATCCTGCACATTCACCTCGCCCATCCCCAACCCACCCACGACAACAACATCCACCTGCGCCGTTCCCCTCGGTGGTTCAAACTCCACCTACCTCGACGTATGTTGCAATGGCCACATCAACCCCATCACCACATACGGTTCCCCCGGCGACAGCGCGGAGTGCTACATGTATTGTACGACGGATAACTGGTCTGAAGTCTCGAGGTGTCTGGAGGGGAAGTTTGCGGAGGGAGGTGGTGGTGGTGATGGGAAGGGAGGACCGAGTTTTGCGTGTTTCAATGCGGTGGATGGGGCGAGTGGTTCCGGCGGCGGAAGCGTGAGGGTGAACTCGATGTGGGCTTGGATGGGTGTTGGGGTGATGGTTTGGGGGTGTGTTGTTGGGATGGTTTGATGAGGTAGTGTGAATTTGGGGGATGGGTATAGGGGGTTGCGAACGAGAATTGGGAAGGATCTTTGCATTTGAAGGCGTTGGTTCTTGGACTCTGGGGTTCCGGCATTTCCATTGGATACAGCATCATGGTTTCGGTGCATCTTTTGGTTGGCAATTCTATTTCCATTTGAGAGCTGTACTTTTGCAGCTTTGTAGTCCCAAAAATATGTTGTGGGCTTGCAACTAGACGTAATGATTTACAAGGCTGCAGCCTATGCTATGTAAGAATCAAATGATAAGAGCATACTTTAAAGGATGAACGATATATCTAGTATGCAGTCTAATTTCGTGATGCCATGTAAAGAAAGCGAAGTTGTCATATCTCATTAAGCATCTCCAGTTTCCTCCTCGTCCTCCTCAACATGGTGTGCAGCCCAGGGACTTTTCTTTCTTAGAGCAATTCCATATCTCGTCAATATAAAAGGAATGGGAATCATGACCACCGACATAGCCGCAAGGATGAGGCAGGAATTCTTGGTTCCGAGATTGACGAAGAGGCGTCTTCCAGCCAGTGGAAATGCAGAACCAGCCAAGTTCCTGACGAGGCCAATACCTGCAAGCGCAGATGCGGAGTACGTTTTATAGGCATCCTCTGTATATGTCAAGGTCATGAGGATTAATGTGTAGAACGACCAGCCCCAAAATGCCGATGCAATAACGGGTACGACTGGAGGAATCGAAGGGTCCGCCGTGTAAGCGAACGCTACAAGTGAGACAGGTAGGACGATCGCCGCCAGTTTGGCAAGGTGAACGCGCGCCTCGGGAGCGTCATGATTCTGGGACAGCGAAACTTGCTTTTGATAGTATCGTTCTTGGTATGTGTTCGTAAGCAGTCCAGCGCAGATGCCAACAACGATACCAACGAAACAAATACCGACCCCAACCACGTCGAAACCGTATCCATTAGGACCAAAGATAAGATGGAATGCGCCGTTGAATAAGAAAGATAGACCGTATAGATATCCGTTGTAAAGAGCACTGAATTGAACGATTGCTTCGCTACCAAGAAAACGGAAAGGCCGAGTGAGTGCTGTGCCGAATAATTGCCTTGGTCCTCGCTGCTTCATCTCGTCGGACACATTCAATTCTTCGTTTCCGGTGGTAGCTCGTAGTGATTTAGCTCTGCGTAGAAGCAGGACGCTGTGTCTCGTTTCGCCCAGGTAGTACAGTGCCCCTGCCATAATCACCCAAAATGTAAAGCAGATGAAGAACATTGCGCGGAAAACTCCGTGCCATGATCTGCCTTTGGCGATGAAGGAGAATAGAACGAAACCGGTGGGCGAGCCTCCCGTTGCAGCCCAGAGAAACCAGCTCATAGCCGGTCCAGTGTCATGATGATGGAAAAGATCTGCGATAGTGCCGCCAAAATTCGAAATGGTTACAGACGAAAAGTACCCAGAGAAGAATCTCAAGACGAAGAATACCGCCAAGTTCTCGACAAAGGTAGTTCCTAGGAGCAGAACGAGGAAAATGCCGTATGAAAAGACATAGATAGGCCGTCTGCCGAAATACTCAGACAGCGGTGCCAAACTCATGGGTCCGAAAGCAAGGCCAAGGATGTAGAGACTCAATCCTAGCGTCGCTACCTGGGGAGATACGTTCAGATCTTTGGCAAAATCTGCTGCTGCTGGAGAGAACCCGGAAGCCCCCCAGCTAACACTCAAATCTATGGGTATTATCGCAGCAATCATGAGCCATTTGCGGTACCAAGACCAGTTCCTAGGGTCCTCGGGGTCATCTGGGTGAAATGTGATGACTTCATCTTTTGCGACGTTTGCCTCCGGCGATTCCTGGTATGCTGCCAATAATGGACTGTTTTCTCTGGGCATGTCGATGCTAGGGTCATGGCTCATCTTGGGTTGACTTTGCCCGCCGGACAATGAGTCAAATCAAAGATAACACTACACGAAGCCTTGAGATAGAATGCTGGCCAAAGCCGGGACAGTCAGAAACAGGACCGTCAGAAACACCTCGATGATACTAGTGAGAAGAGGGCAGGACAATATGATGGCGAACGTTGCGGTGTATAGGGACGCACGTCGATGAAGGTCTGAGGATCCATCTCTTGTAGGTGTCGGCTAGACAGTGACGATCAGTGTCACGCAATGACGAAGGTCAATGATGCACGTGAACAGCCCATCACTGGTCTATGCCGGATGGAGAGGGAGCGATAAGGCTCGGTTGGAAATGTCCCGAGCCGTGATTGGCTACCCCGGATCTACATGCACCAGCGCAGGAACTCCAATTTGTGCACCAACCGGATGTATGCCATCGAACCTTGAAATATAATTACCTTGAGGGGTCACTGGCTCTTAATTTACCTGAACTAATCATTGAAATCTACATAAACCTCATTGAAATCCTATCACCATGCCTCCACATCTCGTATTCCAGAAGACTCATCAAAGATGCGATTCCTGGCACTCATCACTGCCCAATTCCTGTTACCAGGAGTTTTCGCAATTCTTAATGCAACAGAAAATGATAGCCGCCTTACCATCGCCAACGACCGCCTCTATGCAACCGTGAGCAAGCAGACTGGGAAGGTCGATGGGCTTACACTCGACGGCCAGGATCTTCTAGGGTCCGGCACACTTTACCTGGATTGTTATTGCACACCATCGGGGTTCTACACACCTGGAAGCAAAGGTGCCACTTTCAAGCTTGTCCAGGGGGAAGACAGTACAGGGAAAAAGTATGGCGGGATCATCATGGGAGAGACCTACACTGCCACCAAGCAACGACTCGAACAATACTATTTTCTCCGCGAAGGGGAAACTGGCCTTCATACATTCAGTCGTCTCGTGTATAACAACAAGGAGACGCCGTTTCTACGAAATCTTCAAGAATTTAGAACTCTTCTCCGTCCGAACCATTCGCCAAATCTCTTTACTCATTTTGTCACAAATGAGGAATTCGACGCACCTCGACCAAATACCGACGGTCAAGTTGTCGTACAGGATGCAACTTGGTGGCTAGCGCATCGCGACGATCCTTATGTAAAAGGAGTGGCTGATTATTTCACCAAGTACACATTCCAGGATACCTGGCGGGACCATAAAGCTCACGGCATGTACGCGGATGGAAGCGCAAGCAAGGATGGCTCTACTTATGGTGCCTGGCTTGTACACAATACCGTCGACACGTACTTTGGCGGTCCGATTCACTCGGATCTTGTCGTTGATGGTATCGTTTATAATTACATGGGTAAATCATATGAGCTGATCCCCACGGACTAAGCTAATCCCATCAGTATCTAATCATCATGGCGATGGCACCCCAAATATTACCGACGGTTTCGACAGAACGTTTGGGCCAGTAAGTGCTTCGACTATGCTTGCTGCTTACCTGCTAAAGAACTGTAGCAATACTTTCACTTCAACAAAGGCAAACCCAAGACGCCGCTCGCAGATCTTCGGCGTGATGCAGAACAATACGCAAAGCCCGACTGGAACGCAGACTTCTACGATTCAATCGCGCAACATGTGCCCAACTACGTTCCGACATCCGGACGAGGGACCTTGAAGGGCAAGATTAACCTACCGAAAGGTGCCACGGATCCCATTGCCGTCCTAGCTCAGAGCGGAGTGGATTTTCAGGACAACGTTCTTGACCCGAAAGCATACCAGTATTGGGCCAATATCGACAAGGCTGGCAAAGTATCCATTCCTCGCGTGAAGGCGGGAAAATACCGTCTTACAGTATATGCACATGGTATCTTCGGAGACTACGTACAGGATGACATCCTCATATCTGAAGGCAAAACCACCACGATTGATGCAAAGTGGACTCCGGAGACAGCAGGCACTGAACTTTGGCGAATCGGCACGCCAGACAAAAGCTCTGGGGAGTTCCGACATGGCTATGCTCCCTCCGATAGATCGCTGCACCCACAAGAGTACCGGGTGTACTGGGCTGCGTATGATTTTGTTGATGAGTTTCCAAAGGGCGTCACATACAAGGTTGGTAAGGATGACCCAGCCAAAGCCCTGAACTACGTCCACTGGAGTGTTTTCGGAGGCAAGGCAAACTATGTCCGACCCAATCCAGTGTACGACAACATCAATAACTGGACAGTTCTATTCGATGTAACCGAAGCCCAACTGAAGAACAGGTCAACCGCTACATTTACAGTTCAGCTAGCTGGAGCTAAGACGGCTGCTGGCAACACTGATGTATACAACGCGAGCGAGCCGTACTCAAACCTGCCATATACCGTGAACGTAAACGGCCGAGACTTGAAGCCCTGGGTGATCCCGTAAGTCTATCTGCAGTTCTAATAATTCCCAACTCGTCATCTCACCATCTCGCAGATATTGGCAGAGTAGTTCCTGTGCTGTTCGATCGGCCGTCATTTGCTACACCCTGGCACATAAGTTCGAGTTCAATTCAACACTACTTAAGGCAGGCGAAAACACCTTTGTACTCAGCCTTCCATACAAAGGTACGAATTATGAAAGCGCTCTGCTTCCAGAGAGTGTTTATGTGCAATATGATGCATTGCGTTTGGAGGTGAAATAGGGACCTAGGTAGATAGCAGAGATGCAGTCTCATACTCAAACAATTCTTCCACCCCCTCTCTCTGGGCTTCTCTCTGTATCCCTATCACCTTATCGGACAATCTAATTTCCCTCCGCGTTGTAAAGTCACTTTCAGAGCTTTACAGAAGGAACTGATATCATGGTCTCCCAATTACGGTCCAAGCTTCTTGTATCCAATTCCAATAGCCATGCAAAGCCCTCAACAATGTCAGCTAAGAATCTTTTCGAAATTGCCAGTTTAGGTGCGAAACCCCAGAATGAATGGCATACACCAGGATACACTCTCAATCTTGCAGGTACCCCGTTATCTTGAAGTGCATACGAGACGATAAGCCCATCGTCACGAAAGAGATCATGACCAGAAACCTGGAGAAACACCTTCGGCATTGAAATGAATTGCTCCAATGGCTGAGCGAGAGGATTAAACATTGGCGAAGCTGCCAAGGGCTTATAGTATTTCCAGATCGTGGCGGCCTTTCGGCTGTCGATGACAAGAGCATCGCTGTGTTGTTCATGGCTCTTCCATAGCTCCTTATATTCGTCCGGTATGCAGGCTTCTCCATTGAATGCTATCAGGTTTGGTGCCCATGTACCCGTTACAGGAGGCTGGAGTCCAGTTTCCACTGATCGCCTGGTGAGTGCGACTGCAAAATTGGCTCCGCTAGACATGCTACCGATGAGGAATCCTTTGCTCGGGTCGGCTCCGAGTTCTGGTGCATGTCTCGCCGCCCACTTCACTGCTGACCAAGCGTCCTCCACACCAATTGGAAATGGATGCTCTGGCGCAAATCGATAGGAGGGGCAAAGGACGGATGCATTGAATAGCTGTGCAAGAGGTCGGGCATACATGGTAAGCTTAGCTGGACTGCCGAGAAAGAAACCACCAGGATGCAACAACACGATTAGTGGGCCGGGATTAGTGGTAAAGGTCGGTCGGGTCAATAGAGCTTTAGAGGTATAGTCATCTCTTATTGGGATCTCGAGCGTTTCTTCGTATAATCCCAGTGGAGGTGGGCCGAGCGCTTTGACGAGCAAGTTGTCTGCGTAGTCCAAGACCTCTCGACATTGCTTTGTATCAGTGAAGGGTGGGTCAGGCCAAGGGCCAGTGTTCGGGAGTAGCTACAGTATGATATCAGACTCTGCCTCAATAACGAATATGTTATTATGATCATGGCTATAGTCTTACCTCGTTCAATTCGGGATCTCCTTGCTGTGATGTATAGTCCTGGGAAGCCGCGATGCGCTCATCAGATGGCCTGGGCTCCATACTGAGGAAGGCAAGATGATAGACGCAAATGTCCTGCATGCAGGCACAGTGACAGACGTACATATATACCTCTATTCGAATGCCAAGGTCAAGGACCAAAATTACCCGTGTCCAAGATACGGACTCTGTTCGAACGAATGCCCATGCTTTGTGTGAAAATCACTTAACTCCATGAGCTCCATTAATTTCCGGGAATCAAGTTATGCAACGTTGGTCACAATAGATTATACCAGTCACGGCTTCGCTATTACAGCTTTCCTCGTCCCTTATTTATCACCATTCTCGTTTATCACCCCGTCTAATGGTCCCTCTTCTGTGAATGACAAGCTGGTAGCTTCATGATAATTAAACCAAGGCATGAAGAGACTGACAATTAAGGCTACCCCAGCAAAGGGTACACCAATCACAAACGTTGAACTCAAGGCACTACCATAACTGAGGATAACGCCCCCTACATTCGCTTTTGGAAGACCAGAAATTGCTTCGTTACTTGCACCCATCGCGAGAACAAATAATGGATCAAGATCTGGCACCAGCTGACCCAGGCTCTTGATAATCTCATTCTGAAAAACCGCCTGAGCAACGGGAAGCAAAAATGCACTTCCCATTGATTGTGCAACTAGATTTGGTTAATTTAAATCATGGTCTTCGAGAGGTAGTAGAGCTTACAGATGATAAGTGATGTGGCTGTTGCGACATCTTGTGGTTTTACTACAACCTGTGATAGCATGATTGGAATGGTTAAACATAGCCCTACGCCTACTCCAAGGATGACCTGGAAACCAATCCAAGCGGCTGGATTAGAATTTTCGTTCAATATCGTGAACGACCCTGATCCTACAGCTGCAATTGCGGGTCCTATGATCAAAAATGGATTGTGCATCCCACTAACTATGATCACGGTGCCAATCGCAATTTGAACGATCGTTAGACCTAGTATTACCGGGATGAGGCGAATACCAGATGAGATGGCCGAGACGCGTCTAACTGCCTGAAAGTATATGGGCAAGTAGAAGAGGGCGAGATTGAAACAGCCAGCGATACTGAGGCTAGGTTAGAATCCTGTTGTATTTGGGGGGATCATTCTTACAAGAATTCAAAGACAGTACCGACAAGTAAGACTCTGTTATTTAAATGGCTTGAAATCATGAGTGCCCTTTCTCCTTGGAACCACTGATCGACACCAAACATAATGAGGAGTACTAATGCAGCCACTATTACACCAATGACCTCTGGGTTATTCCAAGGTTTCTCGCCACCAGCCCACCGTAGGGCGATTGTGAAACATATCATATTAGTGCATATTAGAAAAACTCCGATCAAGTCCATCTGCAACAATTTCTCCTTTCGGGTTGCCGGTGTTGTCGATGCAGCTTTGGGGGCTTGGAAGGCGAAAAACACGACAATAGCTGCGACGGCTCCACACGGGAGATTGATGTAAAAACTACTCGGTTTTAGTCTCTGTTTATCTCTGTCTCAACAGAATCTTCTGGTTTTCTTACCACCATCTCCAACTCACGTGTTGCGTGAATGCACCTCCGATTATTGGTCCCACGACAGAAGCTACCGCAAAGGTTGCTGATAATGAGGCAGTCATTGCTGGCCGTAGGCGCGGCCTCGAAGAAAAAGTAATAATGATGAAGCATCCTGAGAAGGTACCAGCGCAACCTGCGCCGGTGATTGCCCGTCCGGCGATAAATGCGTTGCTTCCTTTAGCAAGGGCTTTGATGATCAGCTACGTGTATATACCGCGCAAAGAGAAGAAGAGTATACCGCAAATCAGGCTGCCTCCTTCGAAAATGATAATACTTAGGAGGAACACAAGCTTGACGGGGTAGTATTTGTAGCATTTGCCCCATAATGATTGTGTGGCTGCCAAAGGGAAGAACATGGCCGAACCGTACCAACCAACATCCTCGAGACTATGAAAGTCTTTGGTAATTGAAGGAATAGCAGTAGTGATAATTGTCTATTAGTGTTTTGATGAGTAGAGTCTTCGATAGTTGCTTTAACTCACTGTGTCTAATGATGCA
Source organism: Aaosphaeria arxii CBS 175.79 (assembly GCF_010015735.1). Classification (NCBI taxonomy): domain Eukaryota; kingdom Fungi; phylum Ascomycota; class Dothideomycetes; order Pleosporales; genus Aaosphaeria; species Aaosphaeria arxii. The sequence continues at coordinate 347,223 of NW_022983476.1, read as the reverse complement.
AGAAATATACTAAGAACAAGGGACGCGATTATCGCTACCAGTCGCGGGGTGCTTGGATATTCATGTTCTCCGATCATTGACGATGAATCAGTCCCGCGATTGTCTGTATCAGTCTCCTTACTCATGGTGATAGTCTCAATAAAGTACAGAGGGTTGGCACGTTGGGTTAGCCCACTGCTAGTATTTTATGTCCACAGCAGTGCCTTCGCGAGGTTTGTCGCGAGCATTAAGATAGTTTACTGGCTACCGTACACTCTTAAATAGACACTTTCGGAATAGAACATACATGAAGTTAGCAGGTGGCCAGCCCGACGTGCCAACCCTCTGTACAATAGCGTCGCCAGTATTCCGTCTAGAAGGCCGGAAGGTGCCATCTCTAATAGGAAATGCGGGCCAATCAAGCACTTGTTAAGTAACACAACATTCGCCCATCATCACCGATCGTCCTGAGGGACCAAGTCGCAGGGGATAAGTATCAATTTAATTCCCAGTAGCAATTTAGCCGGGCCAACTATTGGGAACTCGCGACATCCAATTCGCATAAGCGTCCTTCTATCTCACATTGCTGTGTGGCGCGCAAGACCCCCGCGCCTGTGCCAGACAGCCATTCTGGGACGTTCCGAGGGTATGCTTTTCTGCGATTCCCTGCCTTGCCCGTTGTAATTGGCGCTCATTGTATTGTGCTGTTTTATTATATCTTGGACACTGATGGCTCCAAATCACATTTCCGCTAATGCTATACTGCATGAGCTCGATGTACCTTTTCGATTCCTTTGAGAGATCATTTCGAACCAAGGTTTCTTTGACGATGCGAGAATACTCCATTACTTCTTTCTTAATACGCAAACGGCATCTCAACTTTGCGTCCTCTAACGAGATATTGTGCTCATGCATGAGCACCCAAAGAGCATTGACAACATCTGGAAGTCCTGCCAATTGAGCAGCTTCAAGTTCTTTTTCGTAAGAAAAAAGATCATTCGTAAGACTCGCTGCTGTCAAAGCAGGAACCACAAGTTCCGCACACAAACTTGTCTCGTTTTCTGGGATGGTTATGGCGCACCCAAATGTGACCAGTGCATACCAAAACCTAGATGGCGCATCAGGAATGAAAAACGTTATTTGGGCGTTGGGGCATTACATGTGTCCAACATCTTCGCAACGGTAGGGTAGATATTCATCTAGGCCACAGAATCGACGATGGTGCTGCCGTCCGGCTCCTTGCTCCATGAAGGAAGCCCAGGCACGCACGGCAACCATCGCTCGTGGTCGGTCGATAGCAATCATCGTGTTTAATATCTTCGCTTGCATTCGACGCTTCCCACACTTTAATGCATCAATGCTACCGTTTCGCGCTCCTTCCAGAAATGCCTCCAATACTTCGTCATTCTCGATGTCGGCCTTTCTTAAATGTTAGTATATTGTGACTAGGCGCATCAATTTATCACGTACATTTTCTTGGTCCAGTATATCCGTAACATCTATGAAGAGTAAGCGCGAGATTAGCCTACCAAAGATTTGCATACCGTCATGGAGAAATGCAAACTCATTTGCATACGAAACAATCTCGAACCTATCAGGTAGACATTCTGGGAGTGAGACGGCCATAAAACTATGCTTAGGACCTAGGCCTCCCTTGTAGTTCTGTACTTCTTGAACGTACTTCATCCAGTCTTGCTGCGCCTTGAATGTTCCAATTTCTTCTAGATCACTGTCGATGTGCTTGCGTACGGGAATGCCATCACAAAGGCCACCAGTCTCATCTTGAGATGGAGTCAGAAGAGTAGAATAGCGATATTCTATGGCCGACATATTTCCCGTTAAGGGTAACGAGCGTTAAGAAGTCACAGTCTGGGAGCGTGGAGTTTAAAGATTCCAAGAAGGTATGGAAGTAGATGCTGATATCACCAGAAGCTTTTTCCGCGTAGGAATTCCGGGGACCGGCATCAAGTTATTCTTTTTATACTTAGTCAAAATGCCGCTGTCCTCTTTACATTGCAATAGCCCCTCGTATCATTAGCGCAGAGAATGACGAGTGCCGCAATCTCACATCAGTGGCTGCCTCGTAGGATCTCATTGAAAGTACTGCCAGTAGATTCTTGTTCATTCGGATCAGGAACAAAGTCCCACAGACTTGACCATACTGGCTCGCCTGCCAATAGATGAGTCAGATGTGACAGCGGTACATGACTACGTCGTCCCTCTTCCGCGAGCAGATTCCAAGGGCGTGCGCGTTATCTTCCACTAGCCAAGGCAAAGTTAACTCTAGCAAGAGAACATGTATTATTGCGGCACAGTATAACCTACGTAACCTTTTTGCATTTGTCAGGCTCTTGATCAAATCAACTCCTAGTCTAAGTTGAATCCCTGTGGATATCTGTTCCTCCAGGATGGAGTCAATCACTTCTGTTGGCTTGTGAGATACTCCTGCCATACCTTCCCGAGATCGGCAGGCCTGATAGGAGCAAACATATTCGCGAGCCAGCCCTTCTTTCGATGAGCCGTCACGCCAATCTCATCCAGCAGTCTGTCTACGTAAGGCACACTATCAAATGCAGCAAAATGCCCAAGTTCGCCGTTCGAGAGGTATCGTCGCCGGTTCCATGCAACCATGTGCGCAATGTCTTTCTCTCGCTCTGCAACAGAAGGAAGCTTGATGGCTTTGTCCCAATATGCCACAGCCCAGATAGCCTGCGCCTCCGCAGCAAACAATTTCGCACCTGCAACGATATGATTCATGAATAGTATGGAATCATCGTGTACGGGAGCCAGTGTGTGATAGAGTCTATACGGCGTTCTGTCTTCGTACTTGTGATAGTGCTTGGGAGGATTCCTGAGCATGACGAACCGCTTGAGGACTTCCTCATCTGCTTCTGCCTCGAGCTTGGCCCATTTTGAACTCTCTTCTTGTGATTCGACGTCCTTGGGAAAAGGCAGACCTAGATCCTTGAGGGTAGTGTTGTCGAATACCCCAAGCCCACTCTGCCAACCAGTTCCACAAAGTATGGCATCACAGGGAAAGTGGGTTTCATTTTCGTCGTCAAGATACAACTCTCTGCCACTTAGAAACTTGACGTTACCGCGATGAACGTATACCTTCTCAGCCACGAGACTCCAGAAGTCTGAAAAATGGCAGCCACCAGCAGTTCCATTCTGCCAAATTATGCTATGATTTGTTAGAAATTTGCACGAATTGGAGTAAGATACTCACTCATTGTCGTATTCCAGCTTTTCGAAGCCCTTATCGCTTCTTCTTTCCTTGTAGCCAGCATAGTCGCGGACAGCTTTATCCAAGAGAGAAAAGACTTTGCTCACTAGCATCGTACCGATACGAGTGCTATGAAGAAAGTATGACCACCATGAGCCTTCGGAGATCAAATATGATGGCTGCAGAGAGGCCATGATTCGTGCTTGCGATGCTTCAACGCCGTTTCTATAAGGAGTAGGCAGGTCAATGGGCGCAAACGCTGCAGCACCAAGTGACCCATTTCCCGTCTTTCTTATGATCCATGAAACAGTTTTGCCTGCCTTTACTGCTTCGTATACCATGTCAGCGGCAGATTTCCCCGCCCCGATAACGGCGATGTGCTTTATGGACTTGTCTTTTATAACGTCGGACTGTCCAAAATCAATGGAGTGAATGATCTTTCCTTGGAAATTTCCCTTCCCGGGGAAGTTGGGCACGTTGGGAAGCGAAGCCTGTCCGTTCGCCATCATGACTTTCGAGGAGATCATTGTTCTCTGAGTGCCGTCTACTGTATTGGCGCAACGGAATTGCCATTTTTCATCAATTTTCTCGATAGATTGGACCTCCGTGTTAAATTGTACTCTGTCTCGCAATGTCTTTCCGGCATGGCTCTTCGAGTCGACGTAGTCTTCGAGGTATTTTGTTGTATACTTCGCTCGAAAAAGATCATGCCTGTTCCGGAGTTGTTTATTAGTAAAGATTCTTCTATGCCGTGCGCTATTGCCTACATGAGGTCTTCAGCCGGCGGTCGCTCCATCGGCATATCAGAGAATTCAGCAATTCCGTGTGTCCATTGGGACCAAAAACTGGGATAGATTCGGCCTATAACAGTCAGTGTACGTGAATGACCTTGCGTGAGACCATCGCACGTTCACTCCATACACCTCCAATACAGTGATCACGCTCCAAGAGGGCTAAGTTTGCGTCTGGATGTGCCTGAAGCAGGCGTTGTGCTGCGATGATTCCAGAAAGACCAGTAAAGTTTGTCAGCCGTAGCTCACAAGGATCGATATGTTCAACAAACCTGCACCAACCACGATAACGTCGAAGCTAGCATCATTTTCGAAGGACATCTCGATAACATATGTAGAATAAATTATAGAATAGCTGAAGAGAGAGTGCAGGTCAATTCAATTGTGATCGTGCCTTGTGAGGCTGACGGCTGCGCCGCCGGATGAACATTGGCCAAATCTAAAAGCTCCCGCTCATTGGATACCGAGCTCTGCAACCTGGTACACATGCTGTTAGGTATCATTTAGCCGCTGGAAGGCATGTACACTATTTTGCTTGTTGTGTTATGGAAGTAATCACCACTGGATGTAATGTTTGTTGAGAGATATGCTGACATGCTGTTGAAACTTTGTGGATTCAAGTTCGTGCATCTGCTTGAAAGAGATTGCTCAAACTGTATTTGTTGTGTGTAGCTAAGCTAAGCATGCTTTGGGCTAGAAACTATCGCAGATAACAAAAGGTGGATGGCCCGTAAGGGTGTCAAATGCTTTTGATGTGGGTGAATGTAGACAAGATTCGTGAATATGACTGTCTATGGTTACAGGTAATTGGCTTCATTAAACCAGGGCGCTCGTTCGTCGGTATTGTTGAAAAGGTGCATGATTTCGTTCGTGGACAGAGGGTTGTCAGACATCTCCTGTGCGATGCCTAGAAAAGTTCCTGAACCTCCCAAGTGACTACTGGCAAGATTCTGAACCTGGTTTGCTGTTGAACTCCCGGTGACTGATGGGATTACCCCAAACGCATCCATGTCAATAGACGAAATAGGGTTGTAGGCGGTATCAGTAGTGACATGATAGGATTGTTGAACGGGGTGGTATTGGGAGTTTGAAACCGACATTCCATGTAACGGATATGTGGACACAATGTCGTTAGAAGCTCGATAGAGGCTCTGGTTTGGAACGGATGTCTCATTCGGCCGCGCACTGGGGTCTGTAGGATTGCCCATTGGTCGAACAGGTTGCCGTGATTGTGTTGAGGTCATTTCAGGACCATCTGTGCGAGAACTGCCTCCTCCATCTATGCGATCGAGTAGCTTTCGTATGGCCACGATACATGCTTCGGGCCATTTGGTATTTCGGAGAGCAAGATGCTGTAGGATCGAAATGCTTCGGGTAGCAAGGCTAAACTTTGGTTAGAGATCAACTGACAAAAAGATCTGAATGGGTGCAATACCTCTTAGCTACAGTTCGAGGCACTTCGTCTTCTGTAGCTGCGAATATAATGATAAACGTACTCATCCAGACTGCCCAGGTGAATGAAGGCCACAATAGCGGCGTAGTTTGATAGCCATGTCGTCCTGGCGATCCATCAAAAGCTCCAAATCCCTGAAGAGCTTTGTATAAGGTGTTGATGATAGACCGTGAGGCAGATATACACCTCTGCAAAGCTGCATCATATGCCGGCCCTTGATTCGGCGTTGCAAGCACTGAGCGCCAGAGGGCTAATATTGATTCAAATCGGAGCACGATCAAAGTCACTTGATGAGCCTTTGTGATCGCGGGTGCTTGTGTCAACTCAACGTTTGACAGGTATTCGTCCACTGTGTTCCACCATTTGCTGTGCTCAATTTCGATATTGAGCGTTTGGTTCGATCCTGCCACATGTCTATTTAATGATGAGCTATTGCGCAACTCCATGATCGAGCCTCGTATGCTCGCATGACGTGCCAGGAAGTCTAGAAAGTCCAAACGGCTATCATGTTCTGTGGAGATGTCAGCGGCGAATTTATCTCTAGATATACCAAACAAACCAGTATTCTTGTGACCTTGAGCCAAATGGAGCTCGTCATGAAGATGGCAAACATCAACATCCTCGCTACGGATTCCGACCGGAGTACCAAGACGAATGCAGACGTATCTATCCAAGCAGAACATGGACCAGAATAGACGTTTTCTAAGGTTCGCCTCGGCCCTTGCGCTTCCAGTCATTTTGAATGGACATTTGTGTAAATTCAATTGAAATAACAGGCGAACTGCCAGGCTTTCCAGTCGAGATGCTGCATTGTACCTTTGCATTGTGATTAGGAATATCACAACACTCACCAAGGCTTGCAATGAATGAATGGAACTTTCAAGTGTGAGAACTTTGTGGACACTTTCGATGGCGTCATTAAAAGAATGAAACACCAAATGCGATGGCAATGGCGAGGCTGGCGTCAAGTTCATGTGTCTTCGATCCATTGTGGCAATTGATATAATAGAACGCGTGATGACACCTTGGAAGACTTCGATTTCGGTGGCTGCAGGTAACAAAGGTTTTCGTTCAATCTTGTGGAAGTATTCTATCATTGAAGGTGCGTGGATGAACGGGAAGGCTGGATGCCAGAGATCGAAATAGCACTGACTCCAGTCCAGAAGATCTTCGAAAGAGAAGGCAGCAGCTGTAGGTGGAGTCATTGTAAATTCCACTTCTTGAGATTTCCACAGCCACTCAGACGAGCTTTTCCCAGTGCCAGAAGGAAGTTGGTCATCTTCACCGATGGACTCCTCACGTCCAGATCCGGCACGGTCCTCAGAACAGGTCTCGCCCTGTGTGTTTGTGTTAAGGGTAGATTGGCCCATCGGACTAGTTCCAAAGGTGGCTCTACTCCTATCTTGTGGACTCGTCCCATCAGTTCCTAATTCGCGAAGCTGGCGGCCCATGGTATGTAGAAATGTGCGTCGTCTGCGTGCAGGTGGCGGCGCCCCCTCTTCTCCAGCCGAAAATTGTTCCTCATCTTGTCGCTGCCGGCGCTTGTTTGCGTTCAGTGCTGTTTCAGGCATATTTTTAAGACTACATAATTCCCTGATATATTAAACAGCTGTCGAGAGCGATAGGAAGGTTGGTGTCGAAAGGATGGAAGTGGAGTTGATCAGGACGGAAGATGAGGTTGTCCACTAGACTTGGCCCTAAAGGGGTTAGCACGTCGAATATGGCAGGGCCGACTCCACGTACGCCGACTTCCAATCAGGTCGAGCACAACTCGAGATCAAGTAACCGAGAATGCTATGACTGAACTTCTGAAGTCCACAATGTGTGGTAGAAACACACTTGTTGAGTTGGATTGGTTTCTTCAGAAATACTTACGCCAGCGATCATTGGTGAGCCCGTGTGGCGCTTCCACAGTACCTTCATGTACTTCGGGCTGCTCTCCGACCTCCAATATCGGCGCAATGTATGAGGGCGAGGTATTCGATATTGTGTTATCGTACAGGGGCTCCATATCAAGTAGTGCCTGGTCATTCGACGACATTGATGGCACAATTTGATTATTTGGGTCTACTGCTCTAGGCTCAAGGTGATTGGCGATTTCGCCGCGAAATGGTTCCAAATCTGAAGGTTTTGAAAGATCAGACGTAGGGTAGTTTTGCCCTGATACGTTTGCCTCCAGGGGAGCTTGCTGGATACTGTAATCCTGCGAAACAAGCTCTTGTGCTGGTACGTCCTGTCCGTGTAGTAATCGTCGCCTATATTCGAACCACTTTAGGCGTTCAAGTTCCGTATGCAATGGAAAACGTCTCCATTCTTCCAGTTTTTCCTGTTTAGATTGCTTTGCACTAAGTTCTGCTATCGCCTTATCGTCACCGGGCGCTGTCGGAGGAATCGAATTCTGATGTCCGTCATAAATTGCGGATAGCAGATCAAGCACGACTATCTCGGTTTCAAGAAGACGCTGCTCAATGAATGTTATATAGCCCGATGGCAGTCCCCTTGGAAAATTAGATTGTAACTCTGCATTTCGGGGCTTATGTACCTTTTGTTGACTGGCGGATATTGACAGTTAGTTCGAGTAGAGATGCATTGTGTGCACCGAGGACTTGCATCGAGTGAGCAATGTGAGGGCAAGCAGATGCTACTGCGGACCTACAGATCACGGTCGCACTTCTAATCTCAGTGGACATTCAACATAGGATGTATCGAAGCACACACCTTGGTTTTCTTATTTCTACACGACTCGCAAGCAATAGGGTGTACGTTTGCCTGATCATCCATTGCTTATTGCGAAGCACAGATGGACTGTTTCAATCAATTGCCATAATCTCGCAATTCCAGCCCATACATAACATAGAAATGTCAACACGTACTATTTTCACTGGAGAGTGTAGCGACATCAGATCTGTGATGTCGGATTTGAATTTTACCGGCTCATCATCCAATCAGACGAGTCGGAGACTAGTCGGACTTGCCTTTGTCCGGTGGCATCCGTGCTAATGCAAAAGAACCTCCTTGTGGCGCACCCCTAACACTGTATACCAGTAATGGGTGGCTCAGGGTCTAATACGATCATCAGGAAGGAAGCTTTTCCTTGTGATAATCACGGCTTCAAGATCGACCTTGGCGAAATCAAATTGCCTTGTTCTCCTACTGATTTACCCCATGTCTCTCAGACCTTTCACAAAAAATAAATCACTTCCAAATGTAGCTATTTCAATCCCTTGCTAAGGCCTCACGCTGTTTTGATGTGAATATGCAAAAAAAAGTTTTATCAGTCTTTTAATAATACAGTTGAGGAGTACGCTCATGCATAGAAACCTTTTTTGGGTTTCAATTACACAGTTGAGAGGTGTGCTCATAAATTTAGGAGGGCCATGTGGGCAATTACAAGATCGAAAGCTGTCATCTAGTCTGAGATTACTCTGAATTATTCTGAATTATGTAGCAATAACACAAGTAGTGGAAGTCGGGAGGTCAAGAATCATGGAAGTCTACGAGCACTCAAGCCCAAGGCAATATTGATGATTTGTAAATTTTTTGTCATTCGAAGCATAACTAGTTCTAATCATAAATGTACCGATCTATGTTCCGTTCCCATGAGAGTCCAAAAGGTGCAGGAACCTTTCACTTCTTCAATGAGACGTTGCCCAATTGTGCAGACTTGAAAGCAGCATGGATCTCCTGCTCAGCACCATCAGGCAATGGCAACAGTGCGCTGCGAACTGTCGCATGCTCCAATATTCCTCGGGCCACAAGTCCATGCTTCAAAGCGACTGTTCCCTCCATGTGGGATCCTCGGTGGTAGACATTCTTGGTCACTGGGAGAAGCCTGTCGTGGACGGCCCTGGCCCTTGGGTAGTCACGAGCCTTGCCCGCCTCGATCATCTCGAGCAATGGCTCAGGAGCAATGTTTCCATAGCCGACAAGCATTCCGTCGACGTCGAAGCAAGTATGAAGAAGGTACTCGTCGTGGCATGTCAAGATGGTGAGGTCTGGGTTCTTTGCCTTGATGACGGGGATCTCGGTGTCCCACCTGCGCATGTTGCGCACACCGTTCTTCATGGCGATGACACCGGGCTGAGCAGCAATCTCTAGAAGGGTGTCGAGGGAGTATGTAGCCTTGGTGTTGTCTGGGTACTGGAACAAGATCAAGGGGAGTCCGGACTTCTCATAGACCACCTTGTACCGATCCTGCGGCGCACCAGGCTGGTAACCGAATCGAAGCCATCCGTGCGAAGGGTACAGCAGACCAGCGGCAGCACCTGCTGCCTTTGCACGCTGTGCCTCCAAGGCAGCTACTTCGGTTCCTTCTGTGGTGATGCCTGCGATGATGGGAATCTTGTTGTCAACGGACTTGACAAATGCCTTGATGACATCAACTTGTTCTTCTTGGGTAAGGAAGGTTCCCTCGCCAGCGTGTCCGAGAACGACGAGTCCCTTCACTCCTGGGATGCTGCCGAGCCAGGACCCCAGACGTTGAATAGCGGCATAGTCGATCGAGCCATCACGGTTGAAGGGTGTGACGGGTGCGGGGACGAGCCCAGCAAGGTCGATCTGGGCTGCTGGCTGAACTTGTGGAGCGGAACCCATTTTGAAGATGTTGGAATGATTGTATAATGAAGATTGAAAGACTTATTCAACTGTTTTGACACTTGATGTGTTTGTTTGGTTGATTGATTGAATGGTTGATGAGGGCGATAGAAGGGAGATCCATCTCTCTTTATCCTTTCTCGTAGACATCTCTTGACGATTTGAAGATGCACCAGATCGTCTATGGACCCTTCTCCTAATGTGGAGAGATCGTCTCCAGTCTCCAGTCTGAACGTGTGGGGACTCCTCATCCGGACTTGTGAAAATCCGACCTGATCGATGTTGTGTGGTTAGTACCACCGCTCCGCCAATTGTCTTCTAGCCGGACAAGACATACTCCGACTACCCCAGTGGGCACCAAAGACATCCACAAAACACCAGTCGGACTTGGACTCCCCCGTTTTAGGACTTTGGTAATTTTCGTCATTTGCGGGGAAGAAGAAATAACGAAGGAAAGGTTTTATGTAACTGTTCCTAATCCTCATTACCCCATACCTGGGGAAAGTCCGGGGCAGTGGAGTTTCTGGAGTTTCTGGGGAACATTCTTCCAGGGAAGAGCTATAAGAGATATTTAATGGTGATCCTTCCAAGATCAACTTACCTTCAAGTTGCTGCTCAACTCATACGCGCAGTCTACTGTCTCAAGGCAACGAAATAGTATTCTCTTCTGCAATCCCAGCCTTCCAAGCCCGCACAAAGATGGCTCGCGACAATCACGATCTGGAGAAAGACTCTCAATGCAGAGTCGACGACGTCGCAACGTTGGAAAAGGATGAGAAAGCAGAAGGTGTGATGAATGGAGATTACTCGGGCGCCGTCGCGAAGACGGATCCCAAAGAAATCGCCTTGGTGAAGAAGCTGGATCTCAGAATCATGCCTACGCTATTTTGCATGTATTTCCTGTACGCTCTTGATCTACTTGGGGTCTCCAACGCCTTTGCTGAACTTGATCAGGAACAAATTGGATCAAAACGCCATTGCAAATGCCAGACTGAACAATCTCGAGGCTGACCTTAAACTTGTCGGCTCTGAGTACAACACCTGCATCTCAATCCTTTATGTTGGCTACCTCTTCGCCCAGATCCCATCGAACATGCTCATGTCTTCGAACAAGGTTCGGCCATCTCTCTATATGGCTGGTTGTATGATGGCTTGGGCTATCGTTGCTACCCTAACCGCGCTTGTCAAAAACTACACAGATCTGGTAGTAGTGCGCTTCTTCTTAGGAATTGTAGAGGCACCTTTCTACCCAGGCGCTTTGTACATTCTCTCCCTGTTCTACACCCGTAAGGAGATTGCCACCCGAGTATCCATCCTCTATGCCGGCAATATCTTCGCAACATCATTTTCGGGTCTCATCGCAGCTGCAACATTCGCGACACTAGATAACAAACACGGCATGCATGGGTGGCAGTGGCTCTTCATTATCGAAGGCGTAGTCACATTCGGTGTTGCAGTCGTTGCGGTCTTCCTTCTCCCTGATCATCCTCTCACAACACGCTGGTTGACTGAGGAGCAGAGGCAGCTTGCTCATGATCGCATCCAGAGGGATACAGTCGGCCTGGAAGCAAGCAAGGGCGCCAGAGCAGGATTTATGCAGGCTATTCGGGATCCAAGGCTTTACGTGCTATTGTTCATGCAGAACATGCACTTGAGTGCTACGAGCTTCAACCAGGTAAGCAGAAATCATTTGTTATCAAGTTTCCTGACAGGGGCTAATCATGCACAGTTTTTCCCCACCGTTGTTTCATCGCTCGGATTCAACAAGACAATTACACTCGTATTGACCTGCCCTCCTACTCTCGTGGCTGGCGCAGTTGGTATCGGCATCGGTATCTCCTCCGGAAAGTTCAATGAAAGGACATGGCACATCACGATCATGATGGGTATTGCTCTAGTTGGTTTCGTCATCAGTGCAGTAACACTCAACGTCGCGGCCCGCTATGTCTCTTGTTTCCTCTTCGCATCCGGTAAGTTTTCTCTTGTACCCTCGCCATTTCGCGCCACTAATATATGGATTTGCAGGAGTATATGCGGTCAATTCCGTTATTCTCGGTTGGGTCAGCGCGACTCTCGGCCAGACGTCTGAAAAGAAAGCATCGTCCCTCTCGATCATTAACATGTTGAGCATGGCTTCTTTCATATACACACCGTACCTCTATCCGAAGTCCGACGGTCCCAAGTACGTTATCGCTATGAGCAGCAACGCTAGCTTTGCGTTTGCCACTATTGCCAGTGCATGGGCTCTCCGCGTATGGTTGACGGTGCAGAATAAGCGTCTGGCGTCGGAGGGCAAGAGCGTCTTCTATGCCTACTGAGACCTGAAAAAGGAATCAGGGCAATGCTGGAGGATGGAAGGGCCGGAGACTGGGGGAGGAATGGAGGGTGTGATCGAGAAAAATAATTATATGAATGTTTACAAGACAACTGGAGAGCTCGTGATACTACTCGCAATGTGACTACAGAAATGACAGTGCAAATTAAGCAATAAGATTAAGCAATGATGATCAAACTAACGAAGCTTATGCATACGAGATAACACTAAGCCCTGTCGTTATGAAATAATATTGACGAGCGAGCAGAGATGGTGACGTAGTATCCATCGTCTTCCGGGATTGTTGGTCTACATACATCTTCGGATCAGCCAATCAGAAGTACCAAAACAAAGAAGCTGAACTATCGAACGCTCCAAACATACTGTCGAAAGCATACATAACATTAACAGTAGCTGTCCCAATACCAAAGAATTGTTATTCCACCTTTTTAAAAGACTCTATAGGTCTAAAAGGATGACTTTGGCTTATTTTGCGGGCAGCGCTTTGTCACTTCCGAGACATCCGGATTGAGGTATTTCCATTCCGGAGCATGCCACGAGTGTTCTTGTTCAACATCGACATTACTTTACTTTCATTTAGCTGCTATACTGTGTTAAGATTCGAAATTTTTCACCGTGTATACAATCTCAGGTCATCACCATGGCGGTTGACGTACAAAGAGGACTAGTCTCTCGCATTGGCAGAAAGTTAAAGCTCAACAAAGCCCCTAAGCAAAGCAACGATCCGCAGCCAAAACCACAAAAGCTGCAAAAGAGGATCTCAAGGGAATCTGGAGGCCGACAGGAGGGAGTCAATGAGCTTGGCGAGCGCGAATGCTCTATCTTCAGCGATGCGACGACCCTAGTCGGCTCCAGGGATCATACTGAAATGTTCCATGGACTGGCTCATCATGGCAGTTTTGATAGCTTGGTGGAGGGTGCACGAGACGGTTATCGCTCGTCTGTTGACACGGCGGTCGACGAGAAGGATGTTTTGAGGATGAAGCAGATCAGCAAGAGATATCAAGAAGTATTAAGAAAGCTACCGGCGGATGTGTGGGATAGGATAGCCAGCTTCCTTGATCCTCTGGACACTGCACGATTGGTCATGTCAAGTCCAGTGCTCCTCGAGAAGTTGGGCCATGAGCCACTCCGTCGTCTTTCGCTCTCTCAGAATCATCACCACAGAGTCCGATTACTCAATGATATGGACGGGGACATGCCTGGTCACCTTCTATGTTTCCCCTGTGGGAAGTACCATGCCCGGGAGAAATGGGGTGAAGAAAGTCTAAAAGCAGACTTCGTGAACAATCCACTCTACAATTGCCCCAACGTTCGAGCCTCCGTATTGCCCAGGATGCGTTTGACGGGAGACCGAGAGTTGCCATATTCATTCATCCAACTTGCCACCAGACACGCCAGACATTCGGACGATCACGGAATAGCTGCGAGGTCACTTGAGCGACGATGGAGATCAAAATGCACGGGTTGGTCACATCAGACACGCTACATGGTCCATGACGGCCGGCTGTTAATGCGCATACGCAGTCAGGTCTTCGCAGATGCAAAGCTTACTCCTACTGCAGAGCGCATGCTCCTGTACGACCGGGAGGAGTACACACCATTCTTCTCTGTCTGTGCACATTGGATGGACGGCGAGCTTATGAGAATCTGCAAATGCGCACTCTCGCATATCCCTGCTCAGAGAGAGAGCCTTCGCACAACAATCAAGAAACCTCACGAGTTAAAGGAATGGATCCACAAGCCCTCCATGATGCCTCGACTCTGTGATGAGTGTCGACCCGCACGACGCTGTCCAGAATGTCCGACGGAGTATTTGATCGAGTTGAGGTTGGAAGAAGACAAACGCGACCCGGTGAATCGCTTTAAGCACGCTCTAATAGTTACGAGATGGAGCGACCTAGGAGACGGATCATCTCCTACAGCCAGCCCGGAATACTGCGCTGTTACTGGTACGAAAGCAGATTACGATAGCTTTCAATCGGTTGGGAGGAGAGCAGTTGGTGGCATATTTGAGTCCCATATGACTGGCTCTATACCTGGTCAAAGGCTTATCAGTCTCAATCCTGAAATGCAAAAACTTGGAGAGGCTGGCCACGGCTGGTATTGATCTGTTATCGCGGGTGTAAAGGAGTGTATTTGTATATTTCCTATGTCTCGTACGATATGTCTTAGAATTAAGAATAATTTTAATCTTCATGGTGAGAATCCTTACCTGTTCTGTACTCTTTCTTGCATATGGGTGGCTTCTCGTTGGTGTCCCGATGTGGGGTAAAGAATGTCTCTGTGGGGTCCCCGCCAATTGCCTTTCTTGTATTGTATGTACACACATATCTCGTACGGTCGTACTTCGTACATACTCGCATATACCGAACCGACCCGACCCGAACCAATGAATTCTCCACGAAATAGAACCTTTCCCCACGTCTTTATCAAAATGAAGTACCATCATCGTTGCTCAGTTCCCCAACTTGGGTGACTTCAAACCCTGCGATGCAATCACTCGTACGAAAAAGTATAGCAACATGGATATATTCGAGGGATTTCTAGCATCATCTGATGCAGTTTGAGACATTGTGCATGTATTGTGTGACTGTAACTATATTGCCGTGGCTTATCATGTAGTCCATCAATACAAAGAGGAGAGCGGCTCGACTCCACATCCCGAGTTTTTGAACAGATGCTAAGGAAATTAAGACCATCGTAATTGAATAAAACCTAACGATTGCATCGAATCCTGCTATCTGTACCACACGACATGCCTTCCAATCTACTTCTTCCGGCCATTGTTCTGGCAGCTGTTGCGTACTTGATAAAAGTTCGTCCACGTCTCTGAACCCTTGATATAAACATATTGACGAAACATCTAGGCTTTCTACTCAGCCAACACCTCAGCTCTCTCGACACTTCCAGGACCTTGGTACTCCAAATACACCAACATAGTGCTCCGTTACCACATCCTCACCGGCCGTCGAATCTTCTACGTCGATGCTCTCCACCAACGCTATGGCGGCGTTGTCCGCATCGCGCCCCGCGAGGTCGCCGTTTCAGACATATCGGGCATTGCCAAAATCCACAAGATCGGCTCTGGATTCCTCAAGTCGGAGTTCTATCAGAATCTTACGCCGACGAGAGAGCCGGGCATCTTCGCTATGCAGGATCCACATGCGCACGCGGCGAGACGTAGGCTTTTCGCCAGGGCGTTCAGCAACTCGAATTTGAAGACGAATTGGGAGAGTGAGGTTAGGTCGAAGGCTGAGCTTGCAGTGCAGAAGATTAAACAGGATGCCGTTGGATCGGCGAAGGGGGCCGATGTCTTGAAGTGGTGGACACGTAAGATTTTGAAGAGCGCAACCGACGTGAATGCACTAACCGGGTCATGCAGTAATGGCTACAGATGTGATTGCCCATCTGAGCTTTGGAGAGAGTTTCCATATGTTGGAACTTGGAAAGGTTAGATGAATACGTCCTCCTGAGTTGACCAGTAATAACAGAATCTACAGCAAACCGGATACATTGACGCGCTTCAAGCAGCATTGTTATCAGGCGTGCTTCGCGCCGAGTTGCCTCTTGTCCATACACTCCTTCGCTACATTCCAACAGAGCGGATACAGAAGATTGTCACTGCAGACGACGTTGTCTTTGAGTACGGAGCACTAGCCATTCGCAACATGCGCCAGGGTGTGGGCAATGCTATGAACTTGTTTGGACAAATGGTGGCTGCTAGCGATAGTCAAGAGAAGGCGTCTCTGAGAGACGAAGACGTCAGGACTGAGGCCGGTAATCTGATCATTGCAGGCTCGGATACTACTGCTGTCACTTTAACATACTTGGTCTGGGCCGTACTGAATCAGCCACAACTACAAGCTGATTTGGAGCGCGAAATCGCATCACTCAGCGCCGACCTGACACTGTCTGAACTAGAGGATGCTCCGCTTTTGAATAGCATTCTTGATGAAGTTCTCAGGCTGTATGGAGCTGCACCAGGAGCGTTGCCGCGGATAGTACCCAGTCAAGGCCTGAGTGTCAACGGATTTCATATTCCAGAGGGTGTTGAAGTCAGCACGCAAGCATATACGAATCACAGAGATTCCTCAATCTTTCCAAATGCCCTTCAGTAAGTTACGATGAAAGTCCCCCAACTTGGGCAAATAATTGATCAGATGCAGATTCGACGGCCGCCGATTCTTGGACAAGACAACAATGACCTCTCAACAGAAGGCAGCATTCATGCCATTTGGAGGAGGTTCGCGAGTATGCATCGGTCTACATCTTGCATGGATGGAATTGCGTTTAGGGGCCGCATTGTTCTTCAGACATTGCCGAGGCGCTACGTTGAGTTCCTGCATGAGCGATGACATGATGGAGATGGACAATCGGTTTTTGATATCTCCCAAGGGTCATTGTTGTTACATTAGAGTGGAAAAGGGAGGCCAGGAAGAGGCATAGAGACATAAAGGATAATAATATATCTCCTGAGATTTGTTGTCTTTCTCTTAACTAATGCATGCAGATTAACAAAGTATAAGTAATTCTCGTCATGCGGTGTGATCTAGTGAATAGGGTTTTATATTGCTCTTTTCCGTAATGGGTTAGCGTTTAAGTGTTGGAATAGCTGGATTGGCCTAGACCGACGTCACCGAATCCTCCGGCTGTAAATCTACTCGCACTACAGTCCACTACCACGACCTTATTCACCAACAATTACCACTACTACTCGTATCCAGTTCAGTCACCTGCAATATTGAATCACATCGATACCCTTCACAAGCTCAATAACTCCTCTTGTGTCCTGAGTCTCGAGTCTTGACGCCAAAACAAAACAAGCACACCAAGCGACTACTAATAGTGACCACCCTCTCCACATTGTCCCACACACGCCACCACTCACACCTCTTACATTCTTAAACCTCGTCTTCGCCTGTGTCTCACCCTACACACACCATAATTCCGAGTCCCCCGCCTCGCGGTGGCATGGACAACACCAACCTCACCGCCCAACGTGCTGCTCGACGTTTCCTCATGGAACGGGTTCGTAACGACTGGTCGTGGCCGGACGTTCCCGAGAGCTGGTCTGCCTCGGACGAAGAGGTGAGGGGTGTCACAGAGTTTCGAGAGCGCTTCTACGGGGATTCGGCCACAGAATCTGACCACGAGGCTGCGAAAGATTCCACCAGTCCCTACCAGTTCGACTCCCCCGACGACGTTGGCGATGCGCTCGAGTTGAAAGACAGGGATCGGAAGAGGAGAAGGAGGGCGGCATTGGAACAGGAAATGACATGGAACCCTGGGCTTGCTCAATTCGTGGAGCGTCGCGACGCATGGACGGGTGCTGCTTCTGTGAAAAAGTACGGCACACACAGACCTGCAAAGAAGTCGACGATAGGCGGATCACTAGATCCTCAGGATATTATGTCGAACACCCCCACGAGTTCCCTACATGACAGTCTTCGAGAACAGAGCGACAACCCTCAACCCATACTCCCCTCGCCCGATGCACATCCTGCCGTTCCTTCCTCGAACAACGAACCATTCGAGCCGCTCATCCCAGTCGCGCCACGCATGCTGGCCGACAATCACATCCGCGCCGCCATAACACCAAAGTCCTATCCAGATATCTACAACAAGATCGTGGTGACGAGCCGCACACCGGCCGTTCCAGTGAACCTGGCAGACATGACGAAAGCGCTGGTGGTGGGCTGGAAAGAGGCTGGTGAGTGGCCGCCAAAGGCGACACCTTTGGATCCACTCGTTGGTCGGAAGAAGGCTGTGGACGCCGCCGCAGAAGGACCTTTCCTTTCCCATCATCCCCATATGAAGAAAGGCATGGAGTCCGTGAAGCGGATCTTCCATCTCAACGGCCACCACAATAACCATGATGCCTTGAGCAACCACGGGTGAAACGAGCGGGTCCAAAGCTAACACTCCAAATTCGTAGGGCCCAACCAGCGTGCTCCCACATCTTTGATGCACGACGTTAACTTACGCCGTGCCGTCCACCTCTTGTTTCCGGAAGGATCCCGGTCGAAGAATGGCCGCGAACAAGGCCCAAAGCGCGCGTGCGATTGTACGGTCCTTTGAGCCTCGGTTGTGGATGTATGCCAGTATGATAGTCGCACAAGGTTACGCCGCAAGAGAGACCGGGGCAGCGAGGATGGTTTGGTTTAATCACATCCTATAACAGTTGAGACGAAGTGTCATCAGCTGCAACACAGTGGGCAGAGACAGAGTTGGATATCAGGCGTCTTTGTTTCCAGTTGTCGTTCGGAACTTCATGACTACTTTATGTCCCCATTCATTTCGGATCGTTTGCTGTTTTTTTGCGAGATATACCCATCATATTGTTACTTTAGTAATTGCTAATGGATCTCACGCGACCCAAGTTGGATATGATTAATGAAAATCAGTTCATGCAAATTTCAATTGGACCAGTACTCTCACATGATTCAGTCTCGCATGCTCAGGCTATATTGTTTTATTTCATTTCCAGGAAATAGTACCATCAACCAACGCCACGAAAAGATATCAAGAAAATTGTACAAATCGTCGGAACATTACCCAACTACGTCGGCACCGGCGCCCCAGTAGCCTTCACAGATTCCTTCGGAATATTAACCTTCATCGGCACATCCCACACCTTATTCGCGCCTCCCTTACCCTGCTGTCCGAGTCCCTTGCCCTTGGGCTCAGGTCTCGTCTTGCCGGCCCACGCTCCAGGACCGTGTATCTTCTTCTTCTTCCCCGGGTAGTCACAGCGGCCATACATATTACAGTACCCCGTCTTACACTTATTCGAGCTCTTACACTTCATCCCCAA
The DNA here is from genome assembly GCF_010015735.1 of Aaosphaeria arxii CBS 175.79. Classification (NCBI taxonomy): domain Eukaryota; kingdom Fungi; phylum Ascomycota; class Dothideomycetes; order Pleosporales; genus Aaosphaeria; species Aaosphaeria arxii. The sequence continues at coordinate 328,029 of NW_022983476.1, read as the reverse complement.
ACACCCTTCTTTACACGGCTTACACAGGCCCCAGTCGCAGAACTCATTAGCATCGCAGTGCATCGCATTCGCGCAGGGATTCCCTCTCCGCAACGACGACCCGAAAGGCTGCGGCTTGAGGCAGATATTGCGCATGAGGAACGGGTCGTGCGTATCCGGGAAGCAGTAGCTGAAGTCGTCGTGGACGTTGGCGGTCTTCCGCATGTCGTCGGGCTGCTTGACGACGCGGGAGATGCAGGGCTGGCAGAGGCCGTCTTCGCAGCGGAGGTGCTCCTGGCAGACGGCTTTGCTGTTGCAGGTGGCGCCAGCATTGCCGGGTTGCGAGTCGGCGGGCTTGGTGCAGATGGAGTTTTTGCAAAGGAGGTCCGGCTCGCAGCCGTCGGCTGAGTCGCAGAGCCAGCCTAGGCAGCCGAAGGTGCAGGCGGATTGCTCGGGGACGTACGGGTTCAGGGGGAGTAAGGTGTTATTAGTGAGTCCTTGGAGTGGGGGAGAGATGTAGGTCGACCAGTCTGAGTTTGAACGGGATGTGTAGGCGCGTTTGAGGATGTCTTGAAGAGCACCCAGAGCGGATATCTTGGGATCACGGAGGATGTCTACCCGTGAGGTGGTTCCCTCACCTTTCTCAGGCATGGAGAGATGGGAGTATAGCTATGAACATCGTTAGGCAGTGGTTAGCAGAAAGGAAGCATCTAAACGTACCCAAGGAATTCCACGAAGATTCAGTGCAGCACCTTGATCCCAGATAGCTTGCTTCTTATAATGCAGACCCAACTTGGTGTTAGTGAAAGCCATTTCCTCGACGAAGAGCAACTTGTTCTCCTTCTCCGCACGTGCAGTAAGAGTGTTTCCGGGGAGGAAGAGGTTCGCCCATGGAGTACCGGCAGTGGCATCCTCTTCCTGTTGGAAGTAGCCGTGTATTCCAATGGCATCGATAGCATTGCAATCGAAGACTGTATCGGGGAAGTTCTGGTCCTCATCAATGGTTTGTGGACCAGAGACACCAGCCGCAATGACGGCGATGTTGTTCTGACCGAGTTCTAGGTCATCCTTCAGATGCGTGGCAACGTCACAGAGCCACGACTCGCCAGACACGATGGGATAGATCCCTGACCATGGCTGGTTCTGCACATCAACTCCCTATAGCCAGTCAGAAGAGTATCTAGGATTGAAGTCAAGACGATCGCGTACAAGAATGACTTCGTTCAATGTGCTCCACGGCCGTTCATCGAAATTCTTCGATGGATACTGCTTGAAAAGTACTTCAAGCCTTGTCTTGTACTGATCTCGATCTGAAAGAAACTATTGGTCAATATGTCAAAAAACCTTGGATTTTTTGACTTACATTCTACGTTACTGTAGAAATCTAGGAACGCGCCATCGAGCTTCTCGCAATACGAGTCGCACGGAACGTCGTTCGTCTTCCTCAGGGCGTGAGCATCGTGAGGTGAAATGATGACCTTGACTTGTCCTACAACGCAGATTGGTATTGATAACAATGGATAGGGTTCCATACTTACCCTTTGAAATCCGGTGAATAGCAGCAAGTGTGTCATCATACACATCAAGCATCCCGCGAGCAAAAGTTCCGGGTTCAAGCTCGGGCTAAATTGATGATCAGCCACCCGTTCTTTAACCAGAAAAATATCAAAGCAATACCTACATCAGGATAGAAGGGTTTATCATATGGTCGAACTGATTCCCATTAGACTTCCGATCACGCCAAAAATTGGAGGAGATCAAAACATACTATGCAGTCGAATCACCCTAGCATTGCTCTTCACGATTTGCCGAATAACCTCATCTCTCTTCTTCGGGGGCAGGAATTGCAACCCGGGAAAATTGACTCCACCCCAAGAATGTAGATCTTTTGTGATTCTCAAGTCGGCTGCCACATGGTCTGCCCACGACGCAGCTCCCAGAATGGCCGCGAGCAATGTTCGAAGATACATGGCGATCTGGAGTTAGCAAACGCAACGGTCGACTGAGAGGAAAACCTCTCAGAAACCTTATGCTACCTATAAAGCAACAACGATGTCATCTGGCCACGTGTAGATGGGTGAGCTATAGACAGATCGTCCCTTAGCATTGTTTTGAAGTTCTGCTTGTTATGTGCCCTCGATATTGAGGTTGTTCATATATATTAATTGCTCTGTCGATCTGGCCAATCATGGCGAACGACGAGTCCTGCGCGACCCTGTATTATTTCATGGTTCGCGCACGCTACTAGCAATGTCAATGTGTTCTCTTGACTGGTATATGTGATCTTGGGATTATGTAGTATTTGGATCTTTTGTATGCACTAATGATGGAGGCAGATGTGTAGAGATCTAGGGCTCGTTCCAGATGGTTAAATTGACCGTTATACCGGCCCGGCCATAAGCTATCGGCCCAGGACTCCGAAAACCCCTCCCAGGCCTAGGAAATTATTGGTCTCCTATTGAGTAGTCAGTATGACTGACTGTGCATGCGCCGACCCAGGTTTTGCATCGACTATGATCGTCTCTGTAGCTCAATCCCCTCCTTAGGCTCCGCAATTGAGTATCCTGCGATCACAGCTTATTGGACCTCTAGTCGCACATTTCATCATAGTCCTGGAGGTCATCTCGCGGCCTGGATATTCTACGCGGAGCAAGCCAGGTGATGCTCACTCTCGATTCCAACACGCATAGACCAGTGCAGCAGCAGTTGTTCCTCCTGATATTGGCCGAATGGTATATCACTTGTTGTTCGGCTTCTCTTCACCTTCCAGCCCAAACTCCATCACCTCTTCCAAAACCAGCCAGACTGAGACCGCCTTTATTCTCATTGACTGGCCTCTTTGCAACCTTTCCTTGAGCCTTAACTCCTTCCACCACTTTGTCAAGCTGGGTTTCAACCACTACTCCCCCTACTATTATCTCCCCTAGTGTGGCATGGAGTGTCTCGAAATTGAAGATCAGATCCAGCTCACAAACATTCTCGAAGAGCCCGTCCAATGCCTGTACGAACACCTGGATGAGGTCGAGCAGCGCAAGAGGTGATTCGGTAGATGTTGAGATGACGATGAAGTAGAGAGTGGCATAGTGACGGTATGTGACTAGGGACGGCGTATCGTTGTGCGGTGTGGTAGGTGTAGAGGATTTACTGCTGTTGGCAAGGAGAGGAGGGAGACTGAGAAAGAGTCAGTCATGCTCGGCTTTGGTATGTAAAGAAGAAACTCACGGAAGGAAATTGCATGCTGTTGCAGGACGGTTCGCGACGAGGGTAAATATCTCTGAGATCAATCGTTGTTGAACGCTCGTTTCCTGTGATTCACGGGTCAACACGTCATCAAGGGCTCTGAGAACGGTGGTTCAGCATACTAGTTGAGTGTAGAACTTGGTGAGGCGTGGTTGGCCAGCATTATTGAAGACGAGGACAGCGTTGATCATGGTTAAAGGACCGATGTTGAGGATGATGACAATGATGGCGTAACGAGTGGAAGGCTGGGTTGACGCATGGCATGGGATGAATCTCCACAGATATTGCGGGCAGGTGGGGTCTCTCTCGTAATTGGCCCTAGCTCCTCCTGCATGTTACTCAAGCTCTCCTCCATCTACTCCTCTCCTCTTCCTTGTTAACACGACAATAAACACGACTCTCTTGCTTTCAATCTCAGCTTTCCAATTCCATCGAAGCGAATTCATTGCCCGTATCATGGCGTCGCAATCCATCTACAAGCTCGGCGGTAGTGCCCTTCGCCGTTCAATGCGAGCCTCCATTCGACCACAAACGTCATTCAACGGCCTCCGGAGCAGAATCCCAGCCACCCCAATCCTGCAGAACCTCCCCAGGGCATCTGCTACCACCTCAGTGCGATACTTCAATTCCTCGAAATCATTCCGCGCGATTACACCTGAGTCTGAGAATCCACCTCCCAAGGAGAGCGAGCCTTCAGAGCTACCGACGGTTCCGACCGACATCCCTACTGCGGAATACCATGAATTGGCGGATGCTTATTTGGAGGAGCTTGTTAACCAGTTGGAGCTTAACCAGGAAAAGCGGCCGGATCTGGACGTTGAGTATGCTGTATGTAACATCGTCTCATAATACACTCAGTGGAAACTAACTCGTTGACAAAGGCTGGTGTGCTCGAGGTCTCAATTCTAAGTAAAGGAACTTATGTCCTGAACAAACAGCCACCGAACAAGCAGATATGGCTCAGCTCTCCCATAACTGGACCAAAAAGATTCGACTGGGTCGTGACCGGCGAAGGCCAGCACCAGAAGGAAGGCGCTGGCGGAGGGGATTGGATCTACCTGAGAGATGGTACCTCCTTGACGAATTTGCTGCAAAGGGAACTAGACGTACAGCTCGGTGTTGATAGAGATGCTCCACAGTAGTGGGAGGCTCAGATGTAGTGATGCACATCGGACCGTAGTAGGCTTGGGAACAAATCAATGTACGGGTATGAATATATATGTAATATCAATAACTTTCAAAAATGGCACAGGTACCCACGATTCGGGGTCGAATATGATCGAATAGCTCTCTAACCACGCGTAAATGTGACATTCTTTATTCTTCGTTGAATCCTCGATATATATCGAAATAGTACGAGTAGGCCGCGGCCGCACTTGTCTCCATATTTCCCCCAAACGCCAGTGATCCATGCTTTCCCAACTATGCAAATATATAAATCTTTCAACAAACTTTCGAAGCCAACCCAACTGCCTTTCTTCCAGGCCGGCCCAAGCGCTTTGATAATGGAAATTTTGACAACATTCGATACGTTTGAAATAATGCGCACGAATCTATGCGATAATCGCGACGGGTTGGGAGGCATCTGTCGGTTCTGGAGGGAGATCGGACTGTAGGCAACCGTTGTTAGTATCATTATCCACAGGGTTAAGGTGAACACAAATCCGGCCTAGGGCCAGAGAAAACATACTGGATCGAATATTATCCGTATCGTCAGACTGCAACTGGGGCATCGTGCGATTTCCTCGCCGTCGCGCATGTCTGCGACGCAAACCTCGAATCTGTCGCCACATGGACACGGGTAGTGGTAGATCTGCATGGCTTCGTCGTATGTGCAATCCTCGATTTCGATCTCGTCGTAAACTGCTTCGGAGTCGTCCATTTTCGGATTTTGCGACTTGCGCTGGGCGTGTAGATAGAGGAATATGGGATTTGGTTGTGTCGGAGTCAGTGTAAATCTTGGGAGAAAAAAAGGTGGCGGCGGAGGTTTGCGGGGAAACTTTCTGGATCGTTAGCGGCGGGAGCGGGAGTGACTAAGGGACAGCTCAGACACTCGAGGCAACCTAACATCGACATCCACCACCGACCGTCCACATTTGCCCACCCTGACACCTACCACACGAACCCGAACCTTTATAACAATGGACCTTTTCACGCCGAACTGATTCGACCTCCACAGACTCACACAATATGGCAGACATCGACGCCGCTGTTGTAAAGCTCTCCGAGCTGCTGCGGCACCCGGAGGACCTCGACAAGATCCCCGCGCTCAAGGCAGAGTTCATGCGCAAGAAGGCAGCCATCGATGGGCAATTACGGCATGGGCTGCGCGAGCAGCTGGAGATCACACAGGCTGGCATGTACAGCATCACAGAGGGACAACGCACCGTCAATCTCATCAAGGAAGAGATGATGAAGATTGACAAGTTATGCACCGAGTCACAGAACATGTTGCGCGATTTCCCACACATAGGACTCGTCGCGCAGACCCACAGAAATTTCGAACAGGTGGAGAAGATGAAGAGGGATATCGACACGTTTCCTGAGAGACTGGAGAATCTGGAATACCTGCTTGGCCAGGACGACGAAGACCCAGCCAACCAGCCAAATCTCCTCGAGATTCACTACGGACTCACACAATTACGAGACATTCGGGATGAGGCAATGGAACAGATCAAGAACTCTGAAGACAGTTCCACGGAATTGATTGACAATCTGCAACTGGATTCGGGTGCTACAGTACAGGACTACTTCACGCGGTTAGATGATGTCGTCGAATGGTTCGATAAGCACATCGGAGAAGCATGCATCAATCTGATCGAGCTGGTCCAGGCGGGCAATGACGGAATGGTGGTCAGGCTTGCTCTGATTATTGAAGAGGAGGAAAAGACGGATAAGAAGGCAAAGGCATTGCAGGACGCCCAACGAGAATACAAAGATCTTGCATCCCGGTTCAAGTCGATAGCAAGCGGATCGAAAGAGTTGCGCGGATACAAAGAGAAGTTCATCAAGTCAATCGAGTATGTCTGTCAGGCAAATATTGAGGCCTCTAACGACGCATTCATGGACGATCCGGATCGACTAGGGAAGAGCCTCAAGTGGTACTTCGACAACCTGAATACTGTGAAACTCGGCATGGTGACACTGATGCCGAAGAAATGGAAAATTTTCAAGACCTACAGCGACATCTACCATCGACAAATGCACGACTGGTTCCTGTCGATAGTAGATGACCAGGACACGACTCCCCAACATCTGCTCGCCATCATCAACTGGATCGATAAATACTACGCCAAGATGAAGAAGTTGGGCCTTCCAGAAGATCAGCTGACGCCTCATCTGATCGATAACCGTGGAGCCGAACTCGTGCGTGAATACAGACAGGTCATCATCAAGGCCGTTGAAGAATGGATGGACCGAATGGCTGCTACAGACAAAAAGAACTTCGTTGCGCGAGACGAATCCGCGCTTGATACGGACGAGAATGGATATTTCCGTACGAAGACGCTTGGAGACATGTGGCGCATGCTTGCTGAGCAGCTTAGTGTGGCCGCACAGAGTGACCGGACAGACGTTGCGGAGGGCGTTATTGATGCCATGTTCCGATCGCTCTCCTCGCGCCAGCGCATGTGGCAAACGCTGGCGGAAGAGGAGCAAACCAAGTATGCACTGGCGTCTGCAGACCAAGACGGCCTCCAGGCTTTACAGGACTGGCTCGTCGCAATTGCCAACGACCAGATCGCGTGTATCGCTGAAGAAACAGAGGATCGCCCTTCATACGTCACCGTCTTCGAACGAGACATCACGCCGCTAGCTTCTCCAGCTTATGTCTCGACAATTACCACTCAGATCGAAACATTGCGCAACGGATACGTGGATCTGGGCACCGCATGCATCACCATCTTTGCCAACCTCATCTTCCTGGTGGACTTCCGTGCCATCGTACCAGAGTTCTTCACACCGGCCTGGTACTCGCAGAAGCGGATTGGCGCGATCGTTAGCACGTTCCAGGACTACCTTGCAGACTACACCAGTGTGCTCCATCCTTCATTACAAGACATTCTGATCGAAGAACTCTCTGACCAATTGCTGGTCGCGTACCTGTCTTCGGTGCGAAATAAGGGCGCCAAGTTCCGCCGCGCGGACCCATTTTCCGATAAGATTAGGGACGACGTGCTTACCGCGTTCCAATTCTTTGAGCAGCATCCGAACTACCAAGAGATCAAGGGCCGTTGGCGCGTGGTCAGTGAGTTCGTGAAACTTCTGGAGGCGGAGAAGAGCCAGGTGCCTTTCGTCTACCAAGATTTCAAGATGCAATACTGGGACGTGCAGATAGGTTGGATAGAGGCCGTGCTGAGAAGTCGGGACGATTTTGAGAGGAGCATGTTGAACGCAGTTAAATCAAAAGCAGCAGAGGTCGAGGTGGAACGAGGGCCAGACACGATCATGAGTAAAGTCAAATAAAGCAATTGTCGTCGGGAAACGAGTTGGTAGGCGTCATTGTCATTTTTGGAATTTCATTTGGGAGCGACGCAGCGTCTGCTATGCGCTTTGCCTACATGCATTCAGGTCATTGCGTTGAATGCTCTCAGACCATGTACTTATACCCTGATTGCAATGGCGTTTGGATTGGGGCAAGAGATCGACATCAATGATATCTTCTACAAGCAACCAACGCCGCGTCCTTGATTTTGTGGCTGACAATGGCAAGTTCGAGATTAGGGGGCGATAAGGGGAGAATGGGAGAACTCACCACATGGTAATAATGTACTCCGTACCTGCGTGCAGGCTATGTGCACGCGATTCAACCGCGCCTGATGCTGGAGATTCGCAATCTCGCTGGCTCTCGTGTGCATGTATTTCCCTCCACAACCAACCTTCAATGTTTCGAAACACACGTACGAGTATTTGCTCCCCACTGTTAACTACACACAAGTAAACTACTACAATGCTCTAGCGCATAGCTACAATCATCTGGACCACAATCGTTACGCGTCGCTCTCCACAGCGGAGAATAGCCCTGCATGACCACGCGCACCAATCACCGATGCCCATTGGCGATTTCACGTGAGATAATTTCCTATCCTGGCTAGCGTCAGGGGAAATTGACGAAAGCGGATCAGACTCCTATCGCTGCATCGACTTCCCATTCGCAACCTTAATCTCCCTATTCTGCGGCTCTGCCGTTCGTTTGTCTGTATTACAACGGCTAGGCTCTCCGTTTCCCATGCTCGTTCCCTTGCATACCACTGCCATATCAATTCAGCATTGAGCGGTCAAGAACCTGGTTGGCTGTTATTGATTTCTCGGCAGGGCGCCTGCACGACAACGCAGTAGGTAAACGATGAGGTGTGCACAATTCCCCTTTTCTTTTTTTAAGCAAAGAAATAGTTGGTGGCAAAGGGAGTATGCGGTCAGAGTGGTCAGATAGGTCAGATAGCAGATTACCTACACGATCTACCTTAGCTACGACGATGTCGGATTCAAGAATAGCAGTAAGCTCTCTGCCAATCCTCTTGTCCAACGCCGGGCAAAGGAGATCAGCAAGATTCCTAACCAAGCTCCACAGTCATTTTTATTCTGGAGCATAATCTCTTTGTGGGATCAGCAAATCTCCGCGGTTCAGTCCAGTCGAGTTGAGCTTTGTTTGCTCTGCGCTGTGCTAATCACGGCCCAGATAGTGCGGCGACCGCTCTGCGGATCCTTTCTGGGCAATCATATTTCTGTGCTGCTGTTTGTGGGCGTCTCCGTGCTTAAAACGATATTACCTTGAGTCCATCGCTTGCTCCGTGCGTCATAGTATATTCATTGACTGTGGGTTGGCATGATAGGTCCCTCTTACTGTGCAGAGTGCACGGGGGTGGGCCCACAAATAATGATCAATTCACTCTCAGTACAGCAAACAATGGTATATAACAGCCTCGCGCTTCATCTGCCATTGTCTTTCTTTTCTTCATCCCACAAGGTCAAAAATAATCCACAGTTATCACTGTAGTCACTCATTTACCAATTCAGCTACTTAGCTACCACACTCTTTGAATCTTCTTTTCCATTCTCAACTTCAACTTCAACCTCACCCTCTCACCACAATAAACACTTCCAAACCTCTCAACAACCACCACCCTCAAAATGAAGTTCTTCGCCGTCACCATTGCCGCGCTCGTCGCCACCGTCGCTGCCAACAGCTACGAGACCTGCAAGGTCGTGACCGTCACCCAGACCATCACCACCGGCGGCTACCCAGCCCACACTCCCTCCGGCCCAGGACCCGTTGGCCCAACCGCCCCAGCTCCCTACCCCGTCACCTCTGGAGCTCCCTACCCATCTGCTCCCTACCCATCCGCTCCCTACCCATCCGCTCCCGCCCCAGTCCCCTCTGGCACCGGCTACCCCGTCGTGCCCGGCGTCCCCGGCACCGGCTACCCCATCGTCCCCGTCGTCCCTGGCACCGGCTACCCAGCACCTCCCCCCGCCGGCACCGGATACCCTCACGTCCCTCCCCCCGCCGCCGGAACCGGCTACCCAGCTCCCTCCGGCACCGGATACCCCGTCAAGCCCTCGCAGCCCGCTGAGTTCACCGGCGCCGCCGCTGGCCTCAAGGTCGGCGGCGCTCTCGCTGGTGTCGGCGCCTTCGCTGCTTTCTTCTTGTAAATCAACATCGGATTTCGATCGTGAGTGAGTGAGTTGACGTCACGGGGTGACTGCTGCTCGCTCGCTCGTGCTTCTTTTCTTTTCTTGAAATGAAATCGGACGATTCCTCTGTTTTGTTTTGCAAGCGAGATACCAGATACCACTTTACATACATTCACCGGCGTACCATACGTCCATCATCAATCATGGGGTTTCGACGGGGGAGGCGGGCTTTTCAAGGGGCAGGTTCTTTGGAGATGGAATATCGAACTATTGTTCTTAATTTGTAATGGATGAACGGAAGGCCCCCTCCCACAGTTGAAGTTCAGTGATAGTGATGGAAAAGGAAAGGAACACTTTATACCCCCCCCGGATCTGCTGGAGATGGGTTCCTTTCGTGTGCGATGATTAACAATCAAAACTACTTTTAACTTTCAAGTTCCTCTGTGCTCATGATTTGTGATGTGAAGTCAAGTGCATGTTTATGATGGGTGAGGTATCCACACTGATGGGGAAGTCGAAAAACTGCTTTCAGACCAAGGTAGCTGAATCAGTGAACAAAGCAACGGCCTGGGGTTCTTCAGTGCGTTAAACAGCCGATGTCAGGGGGACCAAGCGTGCCATATTGTCAATCTAAGCGTTACTGGGCGTGCGCAGGGGGCGGGCTTGGTTAGTTGTTGGGTTCCAGACCCCCAGATAGAGATAGAGAGAGCTTGGACTGAGATTATGCAGCCAAGGAGTTCGTATTTTGTGAAAGGTTGTACGGAGTATTAGGACATAAAACTGAAGAAGAGTTACAATGAAAGATTGCATATTTGTTTGTTTGACAATCAGATAGATGGCCAATTTGACCCGTCACCATGAAAGTATTAGTTATTGATGATTCCTTTAGTGGAATTCCCAAGTATGCAGGAACGGAAAATGTATAATTTGTCTCTCAGATCGACGGTTTGTAGTAGTAGATGAAAATGTACTCCGACATGCAAAATGACTCAAAGTCCTGTCTGTAGCAATGTACATATATATATATAAGTACAAATATGCGATAACCTCCTCCAAAACGCCGCGTTTGATATTTCGATTTGAAAACGCTTCAAAAATACAAAGTGAGTTGGATTGAAATTCTAGAAGCCCACGGCGAGCATGAGTCCGTAGCCGACGGTGACGATGACGACGAAAGCCATGATGGAAGCGGGGACGCCGCGGGTGAGGAAGTGCTTGACTTCGAGGTAACGTTGGCCTGTTCGTTGGTCTTCCATCATGATGGCGGCTAGGAAAGATATTAGCTGGAAATGTTGCAGGAAGATAGGGGGGATGCGACTTACTCATGTTGGGGAAACCGGAGGTGGGAAGGCCCATGGCGGCGCTGGCCATCAACACGCTTCCCATGACGAGGAGGTTGGGATGAGGCTCTGCCATGGCTTGGCCGACTTCCTTGACGAGTGGGAGGACGATGAGCGCGGCGACTGTGTGGCTGATGAATGTAGCGACGACCATGATTAAAGCGGTGAAGACGAGGAGAACTCCGTACAAAGACATGCCCTCGACGGAGCTGGTGATGGATTGAGCGATCGTGTGGAGGAGTCCGGATGAGTTGACAGATTTGCCCAGAGACAGACCTCCTGCGGCGAGGATGATGATCGTCCATAGGAAATTGTTGAAGTCCTCCTTAGTGAGAATACCGGTACCGAAGAAGAGGACGAGAGGAATGATGGCAACGACACCCATATCGCCGAAGATGGGCTCGAGTTGATGGGACACGCACCAAAGTACGATGGTGAGGATCGTAACGAAACTAATGAACCATTGCGTGCCGGTGAAACGATCCTTCAGTGGCCGGATGGGAACGATGGTGGTGTTGCGTCCGGGCTTGAATGTGACCAGCAAGAGTACCCAGATCAAAAGAATAGAAATGATGCACACAGGAAGGGCAATGAAGAACCATATTCCCCAAGACGGCTCAGGGGACATGTTTTCGAGGGCAATGAGATTCTGAGGCGATGCAATGGGGGAAGCTGCACCGCCAATATTAGACGAAAGAGCAATTCCCAAGAGAAGAGCCTTGGTCATGTCGGAATCCGAGGGCAGATTGCGGAGAATGGGTTGAATGATAGAGAAACACAAGACGGGCGCGGCAACGTTACTGATCCACATACTTGCGAACATGGCAACAAACATGTTGGTGACAAGGACCGTCCTGGGCTTCGTTCCTGCTTTGCTGAGGACAAAGGTGGCCATCATTTTAGCGATGTTGTACTTGGACAAGGCTGCAGCAATAGTGAAGCCTCCAAGGAGCAGCATGATCACAGGCGTCCACATAGCGGCGAAGACATAACTGGCGGCTTGCTTTGTTTCGAGGCGTTTGTGCGTGGAGTCATCGCGAACAACTCGGAGAGTGACTGCCAGGAATGGCACCAATAGAGAGGTGACGAAAAGAGGGATCGCCTGTTTCTGTTAGCTAAGGTAGACAGAATAATAGAAAATCGATGACTTACCTCCGTGGCCCATAATAAACTGACGAGAATAACTAATGCCAAGCAGTTCTGCTGCTCCGGCTTCTTCATTATAGGAAGGAACAAGAGGACGAAGAATATGGCCAGAATCACCAACAACATGTAGAAGGTTCGATTCACCAGCCATCGAGGACATTGGTACCTGCCAATAGGCGTCACCACCTCTTTCACCTTTGATTCCGGCTCATCGCCTTGCAGGCGAACATTTCGTCCATCGGATGGTCCTCCCAACAGCTGCCCGATACCAAGATTGGCCGCCTGGGCTTTGCGCTCAATACCAATCATCTCTCGCCAGACGGTATTTCGCTCCCACACCACGTGCTCTCGTAGATGCAGTCGCAGCTCTCGCTTGGCCTCGTTGACATCTCCTTTTGTGCAAATGCGCGAGTAGGCGTCTTCAACCTTTGCGATGTTAGCGGCAAGGTGGTCCATCGTGTTCTGTTGGAAGGCGTATGCGGGCTCCACGTATTTTGAAATGTAGAAACCCTTCAGTTTGCGATCCAGGATCTTGTCGTATTTCTTCAACACTTTGCCGAAACCAGTCTTGTTCAATTGAATGAATGAACGCAGCTCGCAGAGCGTTACGTATAGGCTCGCAGTTCGCTTCTTTAGCGACACACCTTCGTCGTAGAGGGCGGAGAAGGCCATGTCGTTGTAGTCGTCAAAAGCAGCGCTTGTTCTCCTCTTGGACGACGCAAAGTCGCCAGACGGGGCCGCATCATCATCGCGACCATCCAACAGATGCCTTCTGCGTCCGTCTGAGCTTTTCCGTCGAAGCCTCGAAGTCTCGTCTGGCTCTTCGTCGGAGTCTTCCTCATCGATCGATTGCCGGCTTAACGTGCTTGAGCCTCGTCTTTTATTGTAGCCAATGGTCTTGAATATGCTTGCGGAGCGCACGCGCTTCCCCGCGGGAACATTCTCTTGTTCGTGCTCAAATTCGTCCTGTTCCTCTTCATAACTCTCCTCGTCTTTTATGAGCGAGTCGAGCTCGCCGTAGACCTCGAGTTCCTTCAGCTGGTAGAAGGAGCACACCTTCTCCAGTTCCACGTCGAGCGCATGGGTAAAGACCTTATCGGGATCTTCCGACTGTCCGTTCAACAGGGGCGAGGATTCGGCATCGGTAGTCGCGTGCGCTTGCTGGTTCACACGTTGCTCGAGGGTATAAATTCTGTGCAGGGTAACACCCGTCAGCGCTCAATCCACTTCCAGACTCTGGAGGGCACACGTACAATTTCTTGAGATTTGAATATGCGATATAATGGCTGCTCCAATCGGGCACCGAATTGAACTGCAGACTGTGGGAGAACTTCATCTCGTCAGCCTCGCGAAGCCGTTCGAGCTTCTCCTGACGTTTCCTGTCGCGCTTTGTTGTCCGCCCGTCTGCCTTCTCCCTGGGTGAATCGGTGAATTTGGGTAGCTCCTGGAGCTCGAATGTGCCGTCGCTAGTGGAAGTACGAAAGACGGCGATGCGGTCCAGGGTTTCCGGGCTGCTTCGTGGCAGCGAGGACGCAACGAGTGCTACGGGTTATAAGGAGGGGAACCCAAAGGTGGTGGCAGTAGAGGGATGGCAGCGTGCGATTTCGGGAGCGCACGGTTTGATGTAGTGACACGCTTCGAATGGGGGGTAGGTGAGGGTCATGCGGGAGCTTGCAGGAGTAGTGAGCGATCAATTGGAGAGACTGTGGGTGTAGTAGTGGCAATGGGAATCGAGGCTTGGGGGTAGTGTGGTGGTGGTGCAAATAATGGTCGATGAGGCTGCTCAAGGTTCAAACCCAAAGTGACGTTGGCCCCAAGGAAACCAAGAACAGGCCGCGTTTTTCCCACGTTGGCAATTCCATTGGCTGGGAACTTTCCCGCACCATTACGCCCCAACACCCGTTCCCACATGTCTCGTGCTACAACAACGATAACTATAAGATAGTGTATGTAGACATAGACGCACGCTTCGTTCTTGTCACGAAGTCATGTGTCTCACTGCTGCATTTGGTATAGGCAACATCAACCAAGATAATGATTAGTCGTTTCGAACGTTGGCTGCATCCAGAGCTGTATAGGCACGGCAAAGATGTTTCTTCAAACGATAGAAAGATCACATAGTGCTAGACTTGCTATTCATTTTCAACTGCAGAATGAATCACAGATCAAATCATGCGACAAGGGGGGCAATATGGGTGATCTGAAAGAGCATTGCTCTTGCTTGGAAGCTAGCTGATTGGCTTAGATTTGCTATGTGCTGCAACACCCACCCTGAGACCTAGAGAAGATTGGTCGCGTGTCCAGGTTCAGTAGATCAGCCTGGAGACATTATCGATAGAGACGTTGTTTAGACTAAATCCAAGTGTTAGTAAGATGCGTACGAGACACATTTTCTCATGGAGATGTGGAATACTTACATCTCAAATCCCAGTTGATCTTGGGGCCCAACTTGGGAAGCTCGTCGGCAACGCTCTGCACATCCTTGTCTCCACGACCAGACACACAGATGACAACATCTTGATCCTTGTTCATGGTCTTTGCCAGCTCGATAGCACCATAGATGGCGTGGGCAGTCTCGAGAGCAGGGATGATACCCTCCAACTGAGAGAGCAGACGGAAGCCAATAAAGGCTTCGGCATCAGTTGCGGCAATGAACTTGGCTCGGTCGTTGTCCTTCCAGCTGGAGAGCTCTGGTCCTACACCAGGATAATCCAGACCGGCAGACACAGAGTGAGTGTCGCTAATCTGTCCATGCTTGTCTTGCAAAACGTACGTACGAACGCCGTGCAAGACACCCTTGGAACCGCCAGTCAAAGTAGCACTGTGGCGATCGGTATCAACACCGTCGCCACCAGCCTCGACGCCGAGGAGTTTGACCGATGGATCATTAGAGAAGGGGTAGAACATGCCCACTGCATTGCTGCCACCGCCGACGCAAGCAACAACTGCATCGGGGAGCTTTCCGCGCAGCTTCTGCATCTGCTCTTTGGTCTCGTTACCTATGATCGACTGGAAGGTACGAACAATGGTAGGGAATGGGTGGGGACCAATGGCCGAGCCGATAATGTAGTGAGTGGTGGAGAGATTGACGACCCATGCACGAAGGGCTTCGTTGACCGCATCACGGAGAGTCTGAGAACCAGCCTCGACCGCTACGACCTGAGCGCCCAGGAGCTTGATGCGGAAAACGTTCAAGGCCTGACGTCTCACGTCCTCGGCACCCATATAGATGGTACACTTCATGCCGAACTTAGCACAGACCGTGGCAGTAGCGACACCGTGTTGGCCAGCTCCAGTCTCGGCGATAATCTCAGTCTTGCCCAACTTGCGAGCGATGAGAATCTGACCAAGTGCGTTGTTGATCTTGTGGCTTCCGGTGTGATTCAGATCCTCTCGCTTCAACCAGATGTTGGCACCCCCGGCATGTTCCGTAAGCCGTTCTGCCAGATGCAAATGGCCAGGTCTGCCCATGTATTCGTAGTACGATCTGTACTCCTCCCAGAATTTGGGATCATTGGTCGCGTCGTGGAAACCCTTCTCCAATTCTCCGAGACAGTCCATGAGCGATTCGGGCACATATTGACCACCGAATTCTCCAAATCGTGGCGGCAGTGCGTTCTCGTTCAAGAAACCGTTGGAATCAGTGTTCAGGGCCTCGATCTGATCGGCCAATCCGGGTCCACTCGGGGTGTCTGCGTCAGTAATGACCTTGTCGACCGACACGCCAGTTGGCTCCTTGGCCTCGGACAAGGCCTCGATGATTCCGACTTCTCGTGTGGTGGACCAGGTGCTCTTTCCAGAGATCTGGTCACAGTACTTCTCAACCTCCTTTGCGCCCGAGCCTGGGGCTGCACCAGCAATGACATTGACGATCTGGCTGCCAATCACAACACCCTCTGCAATCTTTCCGACGCTTACGAAATGATCGCGGGTACTAACGCCAAAACCGACAGCAGCCGGAATGTTTCCAGAGTATTTGTGAACGCGCTCGAGCAACTGGGGAAGAGCAGCATTCATGGTACCAGAGGCACCAGTGACACCCATGCGGGATACGACGTAGATAAAGGAGTCTGCAATCTTGCAGAGAACACGCATGCGGTGATCGGATGTAGCAGGTGCAATGAGGGGGATGTAGGAAAGACTGTGAAATTCGTCAGTATCTTGATGACCATATCACTACCATAGTACTCACCCATAGCTGGCGCAGAAATCCCTGAAGCGTACGGCTTCCTCAGGGGGCAGATCAACAATGATGAAGCCATTGACACCGGCCGCCTTTGCGTCCTGCAGCATGCGCTCCTCGCCGTAGCTGAGGAGGGGGTTGTAGTATCCCATGAGAAGAACCGGGGCCTTGAGACCGCGGTCCCTAGAATCTCGAACCATCTGGAGGCATTGCTCCGTGTTTACACCATTCTTGAGTGCTTGCTGTGGCAGTCGATATTAGAGGAGGTCTTGCTATCAAGGTGGCAAATGAGTCAACATACAGTGTTCGACTTCTGGATCGTGGGACCGTCGGCAATGGGATCAGTAAAGGGCATACCGAGCTCAATGAGATCTGTACGTGTCAATTGGTCGTCTATTCAACTCCTTTGTTCGCAATTGCATCTCACATACCGGCACCACCTGCCTCCATACCCAGCAGGATGTCGGGAGTCTCTTGAGGGGTAGGGTAACCTGCAGTCACATAGGTGATGAGAGCAGACTGGGTAATAAAGTTAGTTCAATTGGGCAGACTACGAGCAGAGAGACTTACTCGACCCTCCTTCTTGCATTGCGCAAACGTCTTCTTGATGTGATCCATGGCGGGGTCTCGAAGTAGCAGTGAGTTTTGTTGTTCAGAACAAAGTTGAGGGAAGAAGATGGTTGCACGATGGCTAGAATAAATAGTTCTTTAATAGTACTCCAGATTTCAGTTGAGTCACAGGCGGACTTTTGCCGGCTTTCGGTTTGTGGAGGAAAGGGAGGATTGCGGTTTATGAGTCTTAAAAGAATGCCACCAGATGCTAAAATGCGGGTAATGTTCTCGCCGCCGCGGTCGGAGTCTCTCGCCCACACTAACGTGTTAAAGGATAGCGTTTCACGATGGGCATATCCCCCCGACCTTCCGACGTCGTCTTTAAAGATCTGAGGCACTACGTCACCACTTTTAACAATTTTTCATCGCAAGCATTGCTAAAGATCGATACAGCTCTTATCTTGCACCAATGATTCTCGGTATCAGAACGAATACTAGAAGAGGGTAAGCTGTTTTCGCCACATGTCACCAAGGCATAAGAAGGAAATCTCGGAAATATTGTAAATGTTAAGATAAGTACATAATCATTCGATAAAAGAAAGTGAAGTAGAGTAAATCACCCATTTTCGCCAATATAGTCTTCTGAGTCTACCTGGGGAGTTAATCGTACAAAAACAAATTACATCCTAAAGTTGTGTGAGATCTGATATATGAAATGCGTAAGGAAATCCGCCCAGTTGCTCCAATAATGATATTCCAAAAAAGATGAACCAAACATAAAGAAAGTGAAATGAAATGTATTTAGTGACTCTGGCACTTAATACTGGGGATGTGAATGTGCTAGACGCCAGATAATTTGTGTGTAACGACCTAACCCAGATTATGTATCAGTGATGACTGGATGCTCATGTGAGAATTCCAGCAGGACATAGCAGCTGCCCAGGTGCCACCTAGTTCGGAGGCGACGCCCATTGTGTTGTTGTCGGCATGTACTGTCTTCAAGGGTGCAGGGTCGTTAGAGTTCTGGTCTTTCAAAATATGCGTCGCTCTCCAGGACACTCAGAGAAAGATTTCAATCGTGTTGGCCGCACTGTCGTTCTCCATAAAGGCGATACATCCATTGCAAACATAATGGTAAGGCTCCGTCAAGAAAATTTTACACGGATATTTCTTGCTTACATCCCAATTCCTAAACCTGGCCTGCGAGAGAGAGTGCCTCCAGCTCTGTTGAAAATAAGTTTTATCTTGGGTCGGGCAGAGAGATTTGGCATCTGGTACATCTTTACAAAAGTTTTCCTTCCTCAACTGAAAAACGTGTTGTGCCTTCTTGAGGAGATCTTTGCTCAAATATTCTTCGAATTTCTTGACATAATCAAACGTGTTTTTGCTGATTGGTTTGTGCCCATTTCTCTCGCGGTCGGCTTTCAATTGTTCGGTTACGATCTTCTCTAAAACATCCGGATGGGTGTGATCCCGGCAATTTTTGCAGATGCCGCCTTCATCCCTGAACTTCGCTGTATTTTGGCATGGCTGTGTCCTTTCGACCGGTTCGCCTGGGCGCCTTTCGAAGTTGTCATTGCGAAATATGCACTGTGTGTCCGCTCTGACCTGAAAGTCCTCGTTGAAATACTTGTATACTTCGCTATGGAGGCCATGGGAGAAATTTGCTGCATTTATCAAATTGTCTTTGCATTGTTGACATGTGTCGCCGAGCCTTTGGACCTCTTCGCACGGGTCGAATGTTTTCTTTCCGCCATGGAAGCTCTCTTCGCGAAAACGGAAGTATTTGTCGTCCTTATAATATTCATGTTCAAACGCGCATTTGACCATACTGAAAAGATCGAATGGATCCCAAATTTCAGGTTGTTGAAGAGGTTGAACGAGAGAATGAGAGTGCCGATAAGATGCGGCGGCCAGCAGAGGAAAAGTTCGATTTTCGAGATAAGAAATAGAGATAGTATTTGTTTGTTGATACTGATAGTATCGGTAGATTTTTAAAGCTTCTGGATTGTGTGAGATTGGTTTAAATAAAAGGTGTATGATGCTGTAGACAAGCTGTCTTTTATGCTGGCAAACTACAGCATTTATACACACAGGAAAGAGCACAGGGCCATCACACGAGTATCCCCAATCAGTGACTCCGTACTTCTCGAGTCACTCACTTGTTGAGTGCAAGGGCTATATAGTCATAGAAGCTTGTTACAGCATCACATCTTGTCCATGGCATAAGTGTCATGCCAAAGAGGTCTGTCTCATCAAGCCATCTACGGATCTGCACTTGGGCGACTTGTCATTTAACTAGAATGACGAAGATCGCATATGCCAAATAATCAAAATCACTTGTCCTCGCCCCTTGCCAATCATGTAGTCAAGTTTAAATGATTCTTTCTTTGACACCGTTACACTGAGAATCATGTGTCACCTCTAAGATGACTCCGATGTCGAAATTGAAGTTGAATGCTTCATGCTGGAAACATATGAAATATGGTTCAATGAAGTTATTTTTATTCCTGAAAAGGAGGTGCTACAGACATACCGTTCTACATCAGCGATTGCATTCTGACAACCCGATGAGTATCCCTCACCGGTCATCATAGACCCATGTGTGGTACAAAGTCGAGCAAGAAAAACATGATATGTGAAGAGAGCGGACAACTTGCTGGACGGATCATATTGCGTATTTCCTTAAGTTTGCCAACACATAACCAATCACAAAGTAAAGATACGTCGTTCATTAACCCCAAATTGTATGAGCATCGGTATGTCCTAGCGTTGCCACGTGCTCCACGTGGGATAGATGAACTTTCGATGCCTTAGCGTGCCTTACGATGACGACGAACCATAGTCTTGTAGTTAATTTCCAGCATTTTGGCATATAAAATTTCACAGAGTCGTATCACGGAAGCTGATTATTGTTTGTGGCGTTGTATCTCTGGAATCTGTGGGCAATTTCGACTATATTAATCATTTGAGCAAGAAATAAAGTGAAAATTCGTAAATTAATGATGCATGAATAATGATACAATAAGCCAGTCGCAGACTTGACAAGATAAACATGTGTAATATAAGCCGCCATATCCGTCTCCGTCGCAGTATTCCACTCGGGCTTTCCCGCTCGCTGATCAGTGCTACTGTTGGTAGTCCTAGAACTTAATGCTGAACGAAATTGGAAGTGCTCGGATTTCGTGGCATTCAGGGCAGAACAATGTTATATCCAAGGTCATCGTCTTCCGTTTCGACACTCGGTACTACATCTTGATCATCGCCCACGGTGATCTCGGCTCCTTGCGCTGCAGTGCCGATTTGTTCGTCCTCCACACTATCGTCACTCTCGGAGTCATCATCTCTGAGAATCCCTGAAGCGTCGAAGTAATCCGTGATGTTAAAGGTTGTTCCGACGGTTTCCATCCACCGGGGCCAACAATAATTACAAGCCTTGCCCTTGACTGCGACGAGCGTACATTCTCCTCCCTTCCTCATAAGCTTTAGATTGAAGTCTTCGTCCCTCCATTTGCAACCATCAAAGTCCGGATCTTCAAATGCGCAGAGGAACTTATTGTGCTTGTTTTCGACGGTCTCTTTCATTTTTTGCGCAGCGTCTCGTTTCTTCGTGATGATTTCCATTACTGACTGGTCGGGATCGTGGTTGATAACATATCGTTCAAGCTGAACCGAATCGTAGAATGCAAGACAAGGCTGACATATTTCGGAGGGGGAGAATTCCAGTGCGAATCGGCTTCTGCATCTTGCCTCATTGACCAAAGCACAAAGCGTCGCGTTAGGAGGTGGGCAGAACGGGTCGTGTTGTGAGGCCTCGCCGCTCGATGCCATGTGTTGGAAATGGTTGAAATAGTCGATCGGTTTCGTATATGAAGAAAGTTGTAGATGATTCTCCTTTAGGTAGCTGCAAATGTGTAGTGAAGGGTTGATCGCTCAAAGTCGAAGAAAGGCATTTTATATACTGCCAATGGCTAAAATGAGTCGCTGTTGACTCTGGCAATGACCGGTGGAAGTGACTCTGGAGATTGATGAAGATTAGAGACAGTCAGCCGTGACGCTTGATCTGACTTGAACGAGTCACTGTTGACATTGATAATGAGAAGACAAACAAAAGAGATTGGGAGCCGGGGTGTTGCGAGAGTCTGCTTGGAAATTTGGCTACTGAGAATGACGATAGCCGTAAGAAGTCGCTTTCTAAGCTGGAAATGACTTGAAGAAGCTGCTGTTGATGTCGATGACGACTGAACAAGTCACTGTTGGCTGTGATGGAGGAGGAGAGATGTCTAGCCAACTGTGGTGCGAGGGTTTGCTGAAATTATGAAATATGCTTAGTATGGTTTGCTCTTGGCTCCCAGATTGAGGCCCAAGGATCTCCTCTTGTATTTCCGTCGATCGCCGTGGCACAAAAAGCGAGCGTAATGTGACATCAAAGAAGGAAGTGAGGACATAGAAGGGAGCGGTGTATGAAATCCTGTCAGCACGATCACTTACCTTACCAACGCATGACCGGCACGTCCACTCGCCCGTGTAACGCACAAGAGAATCTTGCAGAGAACCCGCCATTGTTCCGGTACGTTGGGTTTCGAGATGATGATGTCCCATGCTCGGAGCTATGGCCACCTTGAGGCGAAACGCTGATTCAATCCGCGAACTGGCCGAGCCAATGGGTCGTTCTTCTTTATCCACACGGCGAATGGGAGCGATCGAATGAGATTCTAGAGTTGCATTCCGAAGCTGAGGTGCCATTTCTTCAGAGGGCAACTTGAGATCCCTCCGTCGCGTGATTTCTTCGAACCCAACGCCACCCAGGTTTCCTAAGGCGGAGACCGGTTAGTCGCGGGGAGACGTCAGAGCTGTCGTCAGGTCGTAGGGATGTGATTGGATTGCATTGGTAGCTCAGCAGATGAGACGTAGATTGAATTGTCGTTGGGAACTTGCATGGGCCAATGCAGTGTGCATATTTGCATAACGCGCAAGACTTCTTTTGCTGATAATTGACAGAAACACCGCATGCTGTTCATATGAATGTTTTAGATGAGTTTTCGGTGCAATGATAGTGATAGGTCATGCGAAAGCCGTTCCGGTCATATCTAATGCGATTTCCCGTGTAGTGATCTGTCACCGCCAATCCATTATTTTGTGCAACATCTGACGCTAGGCCTGTAAACCTTTCCCGATGGTCCGGATGCGACACCAAGCGATCAAGGAACCGTGTGCTCGGTAAACTTGTTTAAAAATGGTTAATTAATTGTGTGTTTTTAACACTGTCTTAAACAGATTGAACAGCCCTAGCAGCCTACTCTTACACGTCTTCCATTTCCTCATCATCGTCGTAGTCATTCTCATTATCGTCGCTACTCTGTCCAGAGGACATCACCAAATTGCAGATGATCTTCCTGAGCGATGCTCCGACTAGACCTTCTCCGAATTTTAGTTCCCCAAGCTCGAGAGTCGTATTATTATTATCTTTCAGCGATATCCCAGCCGGGTGGACTCCGAAGATCGCCGCTAGGTCGTTCTTCAGCAAGGATACGCTCATATCCGCCGAGATGGTGTAGAATATGCGATGTCGAGTACCTCCAATCGTAGCATCAATCTCAATGTCTTTAGCAGTCGGAACGCGTAGCGGGCTTTCCAGAGTGATCCCATTGTCGTGCGCCCTCTGCCAAAAACCTATTCATGATCATAAGCCGCTGTCACTGCATGCACACGACTGTCTTCGACGTTACCTTTGCAACCCGGGCAATAGTTTCTCCATCGACGGGTGCTCAGTGACTGGCCCGCGCCGTCGGCATAGACTGGGTAGTACGACGCTGTGGGACGCAAATCGATGCAGGCACAGCATTCCCATCTCGAAAGACTGCAGATGGTACTCCTCTTGTGTATACAACGTTGATCGATCTCCACCTTGCCGTGGCGCGCTGTGCCTTCCTCCGTCATATCCATCCGAACGTCGGAGTTGCGCGCAATGGTGGTTACACGGGATGAAGGGGAGACAACGGTTTTCTTTGGTCGCGGACCTTGTTCCCACGTCGAGGAACTGTCGCACGTCCAGCGTCGTTTGAGCGAGGCCATTTTGCTGATTAGAGGGTGATATTCGAATTGCAGGGAATTGCTGAAGATTGATTTGTATTGAATTGATCCCGGTATAGACAGAATTAATGAAGAATAACTAATTCGTATCGAATTGTCCACAGCAGGGCAACGTAACACGAATTGATCGAAAGAACAGAAGCAATCTCAGCAACTTCGATTGCCTGCGATTGTCGAATATGAAGACATGCGACAACGTCACCAGTACTTGTACTGTTGTGTCGCGCCTTCATCCTCACGATACTGCATTGCGCGCTAACTCCTTCTGGCTGCTGTGATCCTCGAGCTGAGGCAACGACTCCACTGTGGGGATGTTGCCCCAATGGCATTCGCTTCCTTCGATCTTTGGCGAGCCAAATGTCTCGGCCGACTCAATGTTGTCTTTGGCAGCCTGGAAGGACCAGCACTTGAACAAACTAATTGAAAGGGACGACGTAGGGTGGTAGGCAATGCAATCGCAAAGTCGATTGTGATTGGAGCGTGGGCCTAGTCTAGCCCGAAAGGGAAGGCATCCGCCGCTTCGTTGTGAATCAGATCCAGTCTGTGGTGCAGATGTTCGTTTCTTGGAAGTTATAGCTGGTGCATATCAAAGACAGTCAATACATCGCATCGGGCCTTTCTATCAGTTGATTGAAAGGGGAGATATATCGCAAAATGGTCAAGTAGGGTGGACACAATACTGCAGTTCGATAACCACGTGATAAGAGGGTGAGTGCTATTGGGTTTGCCCGAAGTCGACCACACATTTGATTGATTGAAACAAGAATAAACAAGAAGACTGTGGCGTAGTAGACTTGAATGAAACTACCCAGGGGTCACGTGTGCTAAGAGTCGAGCATATAGTATCGAGGACCCCACAGAGCTGCTGCATCCTCCACCCTCTCCCCACAAATTGCAGACCGTGCCAGAATGATCGCGTAAGCATGAACCGATCAATGCAAGGACATCAATTGAACGTGAGGAGAGCGTTTCCACGGACGTAGAGGAGCTATTATTGGGTGGTATCGCAGTGATTTCATTGCCATATCGGAGCTATTGAGTACCGGCGAAAAACATTACATATTAATGGATTATGTACTAAAAACCCATCCAGTCACAACAACACAACTCCTCTCCTTTCTATTACGATCAAATCTACTCCCAAACGTCCTCAAACTCCAAAGGCGTCGCAGGCAGCGTCTCGACCTCGCTGGCCTTAATCTTGCCAGTGCCCTTGGCAAACGCAACCGAGACGTTCGCGTCATTCGGCCTGCGGTCGAAGCACTTGCTCGTGGCCTTGTTGAGCTGCTCGCCGGCGTAGATGCCGACCTGCTCGAGCTGATGGCCCATGCAGCTGAAGTCGCCGACGTAGCTGCGGAGTTTGGTGGAGGGGTTGGTGTCGTACTGGATCCAGACGCCGAGCTGGGCGAAGTCTTCGGCGGGGCTGGCGTTGGCGTAGTCGTCGGGGACGCAGGAGTCTTGGTTGTCTATGGGAAAAGAGTTAAAATCAGAGATTCATGAGGAAAGAGTTATTGAGGAAATGTTTGAACGTACAGGCGTTGGTGAACGTGGTGCTACGAGAGAAGCCCTGGTCGACACTGTGCATAGCCTCGTGGACATGGACGGCAGGCTTGACATTTCCACGGAACAAGATACGGTCGTTACCCGATCCCGCACTGGTTCCGCTGTCCTGAACGCTCAAGGCATGGACGACACGGCTACGAATGCCCGGTGGCACGCGGCCAAAGTCCTCCGCGTACTTCTGACGACTAAGATTCGAGTCGGAGCAACGGCACAGCGTCCATGGCCTCGTGGGGCAGTCATTGTAGGTCACGGTGTAGACCTCGAGGTTTCCAATCGCGCAGTTGACCTGTCCGTTTCCGCGGAGCGTACGCGCCTGGTCGTAGCAGAATTGCGGGTACGATCCCTTGGCCCAGGTGCTGATGGAGAAGCCGACAGTGGGTGGGATGCGGTCGGACGATGCATCGAGGGCGTCGAGGTTGGAGAGGAATGCTCGCTTTTGAGCGTCGATGCCCGTGGCGAAGATCGCGAGGGCGGTTAGGGATTTGATTATGGAAGGCATGTTGTATGTTATATATGAAAATGAAACTGTAATGAATGACTATCCAAGAAGAATGGAGGACTGCCTGGATCAGAAGTGACTCTGGATGCCTTCCAAACAACAGCATTCGACCCGCCTTTTATATCCCCAATCGCCCTACCTTTTCAATCCCACCGTGAGAAATTTCATTCAGCTGAAAAGCATGCAACTAGACACCATCCCTCAACACATCTGTCTGTCTGCCTGCCAGTCAGTCTCGCTCTAGTCTCAAACAAACCCATATACAGGGTATCCAGACATACACAGCGCGGTCTACAAATTAACCCATCAGCACTAACACCAACAAACCCATAACATGTTCCCATATACCCAGCGACCAGATCCACAGAGGGACAATGGTCGGCCGGCCTCTTCGCCCATTCCGGGACCCCCAGGTGACCATTGGAAATTCTCATGAGAGGTGGGGACTGGGATGGGGAAGTATAGGAAGAGGTCGTTTTTGGCCCCATGATGGTTGACCGACAAGGTAGGTAGGTTGGGGAATCGATAGCCTGGGGAGAGGATGGCATCAGCGTGGTGACAGGTGGTATGGTGTATTTATTGGTGGTTTCTATAACCAGATGTATTCTGCGCTGGAATATTGGAAATCGAAAAGCTTAACGCCGGTCTGCGTGATCAGCATCATTATGCGAACATTCACCTCTCAAACATTTCTTCTTTACCCATCAAAAAAAAGGTACAAAGACTTCCATCCCCTTAGCAGAGATCTTAAAAAGTCAGACAAACCCCTGGTTCAGCAAATCGTAAGGCCACCACCTCGTGGCCGGAACAATACCATAGTAGGCAGGCAATTCGTCCTAATTCCCCATCCCCTTTCCCCTCCCCCTGCTGCAATCATAAAAACTGTTAGCAACGCTGGTCAGTAGACCCACGAACCAGTAATGCAATAGAACAAGAACGTGCAAAAGGCATGTCAAAGTAAGCTTAATTGATCCTTCTCATGCAGGGTCAGCGTTGAAAAATATGATGCATTATCGATTCGGCAGGCAGGCAGCTTATGGTGCATCTAGTTCGCTATTGTATGGGATGGTTGTTTAGCGAGATTGGGCGTCATGGGGGAACGGGGGGAGGGAGCGCCACACATAATCTTAAAAATGTAAGCAGGTCGGATTCGCATGGCCTTTTCCAACGTTCTGGATTGTTTCTATTAATCTAAAGAGGAGAGAAAGGATGCTGTTGCCTTATCCCACGGACGACGGGCTTTCTATGGTTCGTTGCATATTGGAATAGAACAAGGCGATATGTGAGGTTTGTGGTAATACAAAAATTGGAAGAGAACCGGGAAGAGTAATTCTTGCGCTGCGTGGGACGATAAAAGGCAAAGCAATCTATCTCTGCCTTACAATTACTCCGTAAGTTATCAACTATGATCCAAGAGCATCATCAACCATTGTCAATACATATCACGCTGTAGAAACGAACATGTGCGCTTTCTCCCCATCTCACCCATCCCCCTCCCTCCTCTCTCTTCTCCACTAAAGGAGCCAGTTCAATTTTATTCCAACCTCATCTGTGACTAGAGCTGAATTATCGATATTAAATAACCTGACCTGCAGTTCAAAAGGCGAACTAGTTCAACGTTAGGATTTCGGCTTCGGCCCGCTGCCCCAGGGTACTAGCCACAGTACTAACTACGACTTCCCACAACACCCACTTACGGGTAGTAGTGGGGAAGGCTTCAATGTATGGTCTACATCTCATAACAGCAGATGTAACCGCAAAGAATGACGGCCCATTCGAATTCCATCCTCCACATATAGAATTTCCAATATGTCTAATGCTTCATACTCTGTCAAACACGCGCATCTAAACCATTCGACCCAAGAGCTTCAATTCCTCAATCACCACCACTCACGAAGCAGTTCTTAGCATACTGTCTACTTTATCAGCGATGCTCCTCTACATCCATATTCTGCGCTCGCTGGACGCAATGATCTATGATGGCGTAGTAGGATAATATACACGAGGCTATTCAGTGATCACGTTGTAGGCGGTCTCGCAAGGCTCAGCCTTGCTTATACGCACGGCTTTGCTCTCATGCCCTTCGTGATGACTTTTATTAGCACGTGATTTGACACGGTGTATAGGAATTTATTGTTGTTCGAGTTATCCAGGTCGATTATTGTGTATGCGATGAGTAATAACACTCTATATCCTATAAGTACTGTTGTGTACAATAATAAGCTCTCTCATGAAGCTCCAAGCTTTTTCGTAACCACGTGAACATATAAATCCAGCCTTGTTATAAATGCGTCAGGCTGTAGCTTTTACGTATCCTTTTTACATCGAATTCTCTATACTCTTTTTTGCGTTCCTGAAAGCAAGTCATCTGAGTAGTAGTCGAACCTTTACTTTTTAAGTTGGCATCATGAGTACCCAGGTGACCGGTACTTGGAACATCGATCGTTCAGCCGCGAGCTTAGTCTCTATCGCAAAAGGTGCTTTGGTAGCAGCAGCGACCGATAATGTACAAGCAATCGCTATAATCGCGTGCGAGAAATTCGGAAATACGTTAGCGATGTGTGATAGCACGATCAACATCATCCAGGCCAATGTCGTCCCACCTCCCACGGCCCCGATGCTCCGATTCTTGAAATCCTATGTTGGATTTCCAGAACACGATTCCGCGTCACAACTAAGCCAGTCTCATGCGGGACTGCGGTTTTTGTGCCTTGCTGCGGCTCTAATAACGTCCATGGAAATACATGTCGCTAAAGAGGCGCTGCATGCGATGTTGAAAAGCACCACTAAAGACTCCGATTTCCTTCCATCGCCCAGACTTCTCAGGGACCTTCTTAGAGCATTGGAGCCAAGATGTGCGGCTTCCGGATTCACAGACCTCACCCTTCGTTGGTATTCGAGGTTGTGCTCCCAGGTGGGAATGATCCCGGCCGTACAACCTGGTGATCCGAGTTTAGCTGGTGCTTTCCCTGATCCAGATGGAATCAGGGATCTGATAGATGCCTTTCGCCAGCTTGAACGCATTGGAGAAGCTACTGTGACCAGAATAATTATCAAAAGTAGAGGATGTACAGCCTGGGTAGCCTCCTTCACCGAATGGTGTCTCGGTAGGCCTCCTGCTGTTTTCACTCACGATGGACGGAAAATACTGGACCAAGATCATCATGACGTTTGCATCATTCACTATCCGCCTGGAGATTTACGCGATCGTTCCGCAGCTTTCAAGGTTGAGGTTGACCACTCGGTCCGGGCTTTTGAAGAGATGGTGATTGAGAACACTATCACATCCAACCACACCGTCAGTATGCGATGGAGAGGTATGCCTTCGATCGATCAATACGGTAAATGGCTACTCCAGCATAATGGGCTAGACGTGGGCAACAGCCGAAGAGCATTCGAACAGTTAATTCCATACGCTCTTGACCAAGTTATTTCCAAGTTGAGATTTTCGAGTTATTGCCCATTTGATCGTGACAGAGAACTCGCGCCCTGGTATTGGGAGGAGTTTGAAAGGGACTCGATCGCAAACCAGCCGGAGCCGGAATGCATCAACGATCTCCGTACCCACCCTATTCCTACGACTGAGGAAATTCTACCACTGCTTCGGCGCTTGACTGGGATGACCAATGTACAGACCAATGTACAACAAAAGCCACTGAGAGAAGTGCGTCTTATTGATGAATTGCCGCTTGTGGTGCATCATCTTAGGGAGTTGCAAAAGAGTTGCGGTTGTTCTACGTGTCCAAATGTGCTGTCTTCCGAAGATCCTGTGCTTCAGTATTGCAAACGCGAAGCATTTCTCAACAAAATAGTAGTTGTCCTTGCTGATATTCTAGCTCTTTCTCTGTTTGTTTTCCCTGATGACCTTCGTATTCGAATCCCCGTACGCCATCACCAGAACGAACGTCATCCATTTGCAGAGGCTATATTCAGCATTCTTAAATCGGGCCAGCGTTTGATCGTCAAACATCACGACTTGCTAGATTGGGCATTGGCGTTAGTCGGCCATGACGTTAGCAACGAGCTCAAGGCTGATAAATGGGCTGCGTCATCTGGCATGGGCCAGGCGGTGTGGCCTGCTATCTTTGACACGCTCTGTCCGACGAAATCCTGGTTCTTATCCCTCAAATTCTGCCGCGGCGTCTTCCAGCATAAAGGGGAACTGTACACCATGGTCGAGGCGCTTGCAAATGATGGGGAGGTGGACATTGAGGAAAGCCAGAATCCTGTAATTGAATTCCAGAACCGTTTCCCCAACTTGAGAGCGGAATGGAGAGTTCAAGTCAGTGATGACATTCTGAAAGTTGGTCTAGGATTGTCTAGTTCTCGTGGCCAATTGAAGTATGCAACGGTCTCACCAGCCCGAGCTTTGGCCAACCTGTCGAGCGCATTGATGGCTGAGAGCTGTTCTCATAGTTCTGACGAAGCTCTCGAGCGTCCTAACCCGTTCGTCACTTACGGACACCCAATCGATCCAGGGAAACTCATTCGTTGTGAGAGTTATAGGGTAGGCTATGTAGGTGTTGTTGCGGTCAGTGATATGGACGATCTTCGGTTTCTCTCTCTTGCCTGTGGCGATAGGTACTCCTCTGTCGTGATACGGAAACATGCGTGTTTTTCATGCTGTTTGCGGATTTGTAGGAACACCTCATATCCCATTCTTATTCTTTAGCAGTTTCTATCTATCATATGGTTTAAGTGTGGCTTTTTCTTCACATCCGTACCGATTACGTATACATTGGAACTTGTAACATACGGAGCAAAGAACAACGCGTGATTGCATGGAGGATCTTTGCAACTATGTATATAAATTAGGCACCTACCTGTTGTTCTGTTCGCTCCATTGTGATGCCCGCTACATAGTGAGGTATAGTTCTTATCCTACGATATGTATAATTCCACACAAGTGAACGCCCTCAGCAAGTCCTTCTATCGCCCAGACACAGACAGACAGACAGACAGACAACGCAAGGAACCTCACATCGCATACCACGAGCCTTCCTACGCCGTCGCTCGATGTGCCATGCGCCCCATCTGATATACCCCTCTTATCGTGGCACTCTACGATAAAATAGTTTGTAACTCGTAAACGGCCTTAAAAGGACCTACCTACAACCTTACACTATAGTTAGTAGTCACTAATCGATTCAATTTCCACCTACAGTATCGATCAATATCAATTGAATTCCCACCCTACCTCCTCAATCAACCTCCTCAACCAACAACCCACCCACCCTACACCCCATTTATAACATCACAATCTCCGATCCAAAGTACTCCGTAGGCTCAAGACCTATTCCAGCCACCCAGTATCGATTCTCTCAACTCTTCCACGTGGTGGTGCGCTTTTTCTACATCTTCCTACCGCTATATAGTGACTGACCATAATTTAGGTACCTAGCTTGCTGCGCAAGCAATGAAACTCTAAATGAACTCCAGACAGGAAAGAACGATGGTACTTTTAACCTCGTAATCTTCCTACCTGCGGAAGGTGCCATGGACGTTCGAAAGTGTGAGTCGTTGGACTTTATGTACGAACGGCGTTGGAAGCGTGTATGTGTTAGGTACCTACCTAATGTATGTGCAGATACGGGACGCGCGTTGTTTTATATTGTAAGCACATGTAAGTAAGGCGCAATCCCTCGTGTCGACTGCGACATTGCGGCGCGGAGGCGGAGATTTTTAATCGCTACGCCGCAATGTGATCGTCATTCGCGATAGGCGGGCGGGCGGGTGGCCAGCATGACGGCCGCCGCCCGCCCACGAGGCTGGCAAGGAAGCTGGGGGCAGGGGCGGGCGGGGCGAACCGAGAATACGAGCGGCGCCCGTAAAGTCCCTCCGTACGTACATACATATGCAACGTCAGTCAGCATCCACAATTCGCAATAGATATATTTATTCACGAGGAAGACGGGACTCATGTTTTGATTAATTGATTCGTGTTTGATTGCTATCTACTGGGTGATAACCCGGGTATTTACCAGGTTCCATTTGAGGTACTCGTAATTCATCCCGCGGCAAAGAGGGGGTATCAAGACGCTGCTTGTCCATGAAGCACGCGCATGCACGTCCGAAAAAGGGTAAAACACGCATCGACCTAGGAAGGAGAGGTATTAGGCACATCGTTACAGTCATGCCGAATTGTCGTAAACATTAATTTCCATCTGGTCGTCCGCGTGGAAGTGAGAAAATTGGGAAGAGGAACAGCCGTGAAGAAAAGAAAGATATACACCGATAAAAGCATATACAATCCGTTTTCCCATGACGAAACCAAGACCGTGAAAGATTTTTTTGTTCCAAAGGGTCACCTGCTCGGATCGCTCACTCGCTCGGCACGTCCCCACAATACATTATATCATTACATCGTTCGACCGAGAGACCTTTGGATTTGGGGTCGTAGGCTTGGCGCCTACAAGAGAAGCCAGGCAGCGACACCACCGACGACACCGGCAACGGGCATGCCAGTCATCATGGGGGCGGCACCAGGGACCGAAGAGGAGGCGGCGGTGCCAGTGGACTCAGCAAGGCTCTGGGTAGCGGAGGAAACCTCGCTGAGGAAGGAGGAGAGGGCGCTGCCGAGGGAGGAACTGTTGGCTGTTAGTGATGTTTCTACTATGTAAAGAGATGTTCAACTTACGCGACCGAGGAGGCAGCCGAGGAGGCGCCACTCTGAAGAGAGCTGGCGGCAGAACTGGCACCGCTGGCAAGAGAGGAAGCAACGGAAGAAGCGTCGCTGGCGATGGAGCCGGTGGCCGAGCTCAAAGCGCTACCGGCAGAGCCAGTGACAGAGCTCAAAGCGCTACCAGCAGAGCCAGTAGCTGAGGCAATGGCACTGCCAGCGGAATCGGTAGCAGATGCGATGACACTACCAGCGGAGTCGGTCACGGACGCGAGGGCAGAGGAGAGGATGGGGAGAGCGCCAGT
This sequence comes from Aaosphaeria arxii CBS 175.79, assembly GCF_010015735.1. Lineage (NCBI taxonomy): Eukaryota > Fungi > Ascomycota > Dothideomycetes > Pleosporales > Aaosphaeria > Aaosphaeria arxii. The sequence goes on along the minus strand of NW_022983476.1, from coordinate 295,877 downwards.
GGAAGCAGGAGCCTGGGTAGCGGAACCGCCGGACTGGGAAGCGCCAACGTCTTTGATGAAGGTTAGTATTCGACCTTCTAGAGGAGTCAAGCTGTTGAACTTACTAGCGCAGTAGTTGAGGCCATAGGCGATCACACGGTTAGCATCATCGCCGGAGGGGCAAGCCTGGTTGGAGCAGTCGCGAACGCCGTATCCGAAGCGGGCCTCGTTGCAGTAGCAGCTAACGTCGCCGACAGCGCAACCGAACTGGGAGGTAGCAATGCCGACCATGTTGTTGATGCAGGTTTGCTGAAGAGGACATGTTAGTCAGGCATAAAGAGAAGATGAAGAATTCGTGGACAGAGTGGCATGGAGCTTCAATTGGGAAGGGAAGGAGCGCGAGATTCGCGCAGGCAGAGGGTAACTTACACCGCAGGGAGGGAGATCACTGAGGCTCTGGGCGGCAGCGATGCCAGCAACAGCGAGGATGGCGAAGGTCTTCATGGTGACGGTTGGGATTGAGGGTCGAGGGAGAAGATGAAGATGTTGAGAGGTAAGTTGATGTGGGTGTGGATGTGGATGAGGTTTGTGAGTGAGGTTGTGGATGAGAGAGAGGAAGTTGGAGAATGGGGGGGAAGGGCAATATTTATTTAGTGGGCACGGGAGGCGGGTGGAAGGGTCTTGGTTGGACAGTGATGGTGATGGTGACGAGAGAGAGACAGAGAAGCAAGTGAAGGTAAGTGAGGTGGGTGAATTAATGACGAGGCTGCAAACACCCACGCCCACACCTACACACTACAGTGACCACACATGCACTAACTAGCTACCTAGTAAAGTGTCTAGTTGATTACTGGAAGTAGAATTGAACTAACAATTGATGATGGAGGGAAACGAGTAAGGCGATCAGGAAGGCAGGGCTGGTGTGGCTTGTTGATGTTGAGATTCTGGTAACCTTCCATAGTCTTAGTCTGGCATGAAGCTGGTAGTGACGGGGTAACGGGGAGGTTGGATTCGACTTCAATTGGTCTAGTTGGATGCGATTGACAGAATATCCTGTATTGTTTCAAGGTTGTCTTTTCTTGGAATTTGTGTTCACAGCTGCCTCTTGTCTACAGTGGGTACGGGGGAATAACCTGATTTCCCCCATCATCGTTCCCATCATCGCATCTCCCGTCTCCCTCCCATGAACGAATGAATCATTTCAATTTCATTTTTTGTTGTTTCGTTCGCCAAAACAACAAAACCTGCCAACGACATCATAATCACATACCGACTAACCCCATCCATACTAGCCGTATCCACTAGTGTCGTGCACTAGCCACCACCCTCTTTATCGATCCTCAACCACCCCGTCAGTGCCCGTCCATCCCCAACCACAATCAAACACTTCAATCAATCAATCGATCAGCCATCTCATTATCATTCCAGCCCATCATCCCATCAATCTACCATCCTAATCGAAGCCATCGTATGGAGCCACTTAGATCGTCCACATCGATCTATCTCCTTCTGCCCCCCAGTCGCCGGTGCCACCACATCACCCTGCCCAGACATCAACCCATCATTGAACACTGACACAGGGTGCACAAGCTACACCACTGGGCACAGGTACAAACAGGCACACTCTGCATAACACATGGATGCACAAACCGGGAACTCAGGCACCACAAATCCGTCTGCCTGTAGCTTGACGCACCGCGTCTGGGCAACTCGGCAAACGCCCACCCTTTCATTGGTCCTCACAACCTCCTCTCATCATATCGTTAACCTCTTCTCTCCGTCTCGCGACCTCCTTTTCCTGCCTCATCCATTGTAACGTATCGTTCAATGTGCGACTAAATAATCCAGAGCTGCGTCACCGACCGAGCAGGGCATCAGTCCCAGCCTGGTCCAGCACTATCAGGCCGCCCCGTCAGAGCGACCGAACATCAAAGCTCGAAGCGCATCAATGCGGAGTATCTCCCTAGTGTGCTCGCATAGCTATTGGATCCACAGTATGGACAAGGGTCGGATCAGGCTTTTGTGGCTGAACAACACTTCCACGCTACGTCGCTACCCACCACGCTATCGGCCTTGACTTCCCCGCCAACTGTTTGTTGGTCTCGACAGCTCTGATATCACTTCCGACTAACAACTTGAAAAAAACGAAGGAAAATCAAGTTCCTCCACTCCAGATGGGCCAACGCACCACTGATTTGCCTCGTTCGTCCTCGCTTCCAGTGACAATTCCCCGATCATCGTGATTCGATATCCACCCGATAGTTGCGCCGAGCCCCGTACCACTGCTACTTGCGCATACCGCCCTCGCCAGACACATGCGTACAACACAACACACACCAGCCCTTCCTTACCTCACCATGCTGTACATGAACAGATACCTGCAGCTGGGTAGTTTCTGATAGCAGAATGCTACAGCTTCTTTTTTCCCCCTCTCTTCTCAGTGCATGACCATGCATCGCGAAAGGAAATGGCGGGAACACGCTCTCGTACCTGCGCTGAAACCTCGTTGTCCCTAGCCACGAGGATTCAATTGCACGACCCCAGCCTTTCCTTCATCTTTTCCAAACACCAAATACTCTATTCCATACAATGAGTTTGTGCTATGTTGGACGAACTAACCGCCCAACATCTCGTTTGCATCGTGCGCTCAAAACTTTATCCTGCCCCTTTTACCAGATGTCACAGGACTTTGCCGGCTGGATCAACTGATTCGTTTGTGTAAACAATCTCCGCGCTTGATTGAATCTCCCGCAATGTTCGATTCCAAACAATCGCATGCGCGGCAGTTAGTGGACACTTTCGATGCGACATGGCCAAAGTGAACTGTCGAACAAGTGGCATTGCAACTATGTCTATGCTACCCGTGAGGAGTACGGAGTACAGAATCAATTCGCAATTATCTGACAATGTCCCTCAGCAACTAACAATGCGACTAACAAATCCGAACGATGATCATTTCCGCGCCAACTCCGAGTAAACTATTGTTTATGGCGAGAAGATATTCTACAGCTAGATACGTCCTCGCGCGCATTCGATGTGAATGAACACAGACCGCTCATCGACTCCCTCCTGCACGTACATTTGTGTTCGTCTGCACAATAGTCGTATCCACAAACCATCTTCGAAACTTCGACTCGGACCCGGTCCTCGACCTCGACCTCTCCCTCTCACCATACACCTGCCTCCTCCGTAGCAGGAACCAACCCACGCCGAAAAGGCCAAACACCGCGAACACAATACCAACCACGAGCCCAACCATCGCTGCAGTTCGTGAACCTTTAGGAGGCGGCACGCCGATCGAAGGTGCCGATTCAGAAGGATACAGCGACGATGCCGTTTCGGGTAACATGGAGATCGCCCTGTCGATCACAGTAGCGCATATCTGAGTTATGTTCGCCGACTACGATCAGGATAACGCGACGATCATCAGCCATATTCTTTAAACAGAGACCCAATCGCAGGGAAGGAAGGAAGAAAAATCATAAATCTCCAATGCCACTAACGCAAAACAGCAATACCCATATCTTGACCAGAGAGAAGCATAAAGCGAAAGCAGATACCAATATCAATATGAATTTGTACTTACAATACTGTTCTCCGATGTGCAGAGTGCCAGCAGCGTCAACTGGTTCGCCATCTCCGCCTGCGCCATGGCCTTGTCTGCCAGGCCTGCGGCAGCATTCGCATACGCGTTCGCCCGGTTGCCCACCTGTACAGACTTGACAGCGAAGACACCGAATGCGATAGCAGCTGCGAAGGCGGCGAGCTGCAAGAGCACATTGATGGCGAACTGGGCGATCGGCGGCTCCAGGCGAGATACCGTCTCCGTTTGCGTCTGTGTCGGTGAGGATGTTGATGTGTTGCTTCCTCGCCTGTCGTTGTATGGCGACTTTTCTCGAGGAACGGTTCGTGAGGATGTGCTTCTTGTTGACGACGGTGGCTGAGATGTGCTTCTGCTGCTGCTGCCACTACTGCTCCTGTATTCAGGCGTGTACGTGGTTGACAGGTACTGGTTTGGCAAAAGTCTTGCAGTGCTGCTGCCACTCTGCTGCCGTCCGTTTCCATGTGAAGCCATCGTGAATATCAATTCTCCGCAAACTCAAAGATTATCTTACTGATGTTCTGATTTCGCACAATCAAGTCTTGCACAATAGCTATATTCAAGACCTCAAACCCGGGGAAAGCTGGTCAGATAAATACATCTTCCACCACTGCTACAATCCTTCTCCGTACACCTCAGGCTGCCATCCCATCCCATCCCCTCAACCCCCCAAACCACCACCCCTCGAGGCGCAGCAGCATCCAAACTAGCCCGCCCATACCGGCGGCGCGCTCAGAGTTTTCCCAACCTGCATCCTCACTGCCCCCCCCCCCCCCCCCCCCCCGAAACAAATCACCGAAATCTCTTCTTCATCTCCTGCCACGGTCCGGCACTTTTTTCAGGCACGCGCGTGGTTCACCATACGGTTGACACATATGTTCATAGCGCTCGCCGGCTCGCTGGTGCTGCGAGGTTGCTCGCGAGGCGGAGTGCGTGAGGGTTTAGCTCCATGCGCAACGATTGGGCCCCGAACGAATGTTTCTAATCGATAAGAGCCCCCCGCGTGCGTGCGCGCGTGGTGCCTGACAGCCATGGCATGTTCGACGGATCTGAAAGACTTTTTCTTAAGAGTTTTCGGGGTGCGTTACCGGGTATGTGGTTGGTTGGTTGGTTGGTTGTTTGGTGGGTGATTGGCTGCTTTGGTTGTCTGGCTGTGTGCCTGGTCTAAAGTAGTAGTCTGTGAGAGAGGCAGGTTTCGGCTTGTGTGGGGTATGGGGTAGTCATGGCTGGACAGGAGGTATGGAAGAGTTTTTCTGTCTGCGTTGGTTAGTGGGACGGACCGGTGCATGTTTCATGGAGGAGTTTTTTTCTGGCGACGTGGTTGTGGTGTGTTGGAGTGTTCTTCTTGACAGGAGGAGTACTTTGGTTGCTTAGTCGCATTGATATCGGGAACCTGTGAACTTCATGTCTACGCACCAATCTCTCACAGAGAAGCGCGTGGAAAGACAGTATCCACATCTCATACCTCACTCTAGAGTCTAGGCGCTCAAATCCACCATCATGAAAACCGCTATTTCAGTTCTAGAAAATTTGATTTTTGGTCCTGCGATGCGGTGCAACAACGTCTCTACTCATTATCGCTAGCAACCTCCCATCTATCTAGCTGGCGTCCATGAGCCACGATACAACATCCAGCCATGACATGCGACGATAATCCCCCCATCCCATCTCATCCCTCACTTCACCTCCACGCACAGACGTCGTTTCCATGGTCCCATAGTCGTCCTTCCATAGCAACCCACACGCAGACGCAAGGGACACCCACCCACCTCCACCTCTCCACCTCACAATCACACAACTCACTCCTCCGCATGCTCCCCCTGCTCCTGCTCCGCAAGGTGCTTCTCCTCGGCGGACGTTATGCAGTGCATATTCGCTCCTTTTCCTTTACGTTAGCTACCTGTACGTATCTTTGGATTATAGGGGGTGATAGTACCTAGTTTGTTGATGGTTTCCATCCACTCGTCGTAGGGGTCTGAATCGAATACTATGCCTATGGGGGAGGGAGCGTGTTAGATTTTGAGGTGGTGGTGGTTTTAGAGGGGGGACTGGGAGGGAGGGTGAGAGGGGGATAGGGGGATAACGTACCGCCGCCGGCTTGTAGGTACGCGACGCCGTCTTTTACGACCATTGTTCGGAGGGCGATGCATGTCTATAGTTCACATTAACCACAATTCATCTCCTGGACGAGAAAGAAAGTTTGAAGTGTTCACGTGAATGAACCGGGGGGGAAGGGGGGGTAACGACTCACATCCATCGCGCCCTCGATCTCCCTCTCGCCGTCGACCGCGTTGTAGCCGAAGTAACCCACAGCACCGGCATACACGCCGCGCTTCTCGCGCTCCAGCTCGGCGATGAGCTCCATGGCGCGGACCTTGGGCGCGCCGGACACGGTGCCTGCGGGGAAGATGGACCGGAAGGCGTCGAAGCGGGTTTTCCCTGGGCGGAGCACGCCGGAGACTTCGGAGACGAGGTGTTGGACGTGGGAGAACTGTGGTTAGGAGGGTGGTGTTAGTTGGCTGGTGGGATGGGGGAGAGGAATGGAGGGGAGGGGAGGGGCTTACTTTTTGGACGACCATCAGGCGGTCGACTCTTGTGGATAGCGGGTCGCAGACGCGGTTGATGTCGTTGCGGGCGAGATCGACGAGCATGACCTACATATTAAGGTAAGCCTCCTTATACTTTGAAGATTCATGGGTACGTACGTGTTCGGCGCGGTCCTTAATCGAGTTGAGCAGTTCCGACGCGAGCGCCTCGTCCTCTGCGGTCGTCTTGCCTCGCTTCACTGTGCCTGCGATAGGATGCGTGATGATCCTTCCAGCTTCCTCCTTGACGAGCAGTTCCGGGCTTGCGCCGACAATCTGAAAGTCCTCGCAATCGAGGTAGAAGAGGTAGGGGGAGGGATTCACGTTTCGTAGATGTCGGTAGACGTTGAAGGGATGTAACGAGGTTGGTCGGGCGAATCGCTGCGAGGGGACTGCTTGGATGATGTCGCCGACGTCGATGTGCTCTTTCAGCTTGTGCACGTGGCCTTCGTAGCCTTCGCGTCCGATGTTCGACTTGTATTCCTGGCCTGTCTTGATGGGACCTTGCTCCGGTATGGGAATGTCCTTTCCTTTGAGAATCGAAACGTAGCGCTTCAGGGTGGCTGTGGCTTCGTTGTAGGCGGCTTCCAGGTCGTCCAAGTTCTCCGGAACCTTGATATATGTGACGACCTTAACGACCTGGAAGAAGTGATCAAACGCCACGACGGTGTCGTAAAGCATGAACAGACTCTCCGGCACCTCAAGCACATCCTTCATATCATCTCTCCTTGTCTTCGGCTCAAAGTACTTCACACAGTCGTATCCCACATATCCAACGGCACCGCCCATCAACGGAGGAAAACTGATCGAGGGTATTGTGGCAACGCGGCTCTTCGCAAGCTCCTTCTCGAGCGCTGGCAATGGGTCCTTCTCTTCGCCATGGCCGGGGCCGGTCTTGGTGACTTTGCGGGGGTCCGCGCCGACGAAACTATATCGTCCGATGGTCTCTGTGGTGGCTGCGCTCTCGAAAAGGAAGGACAGTTTTGATTTTGACCTGTCGAGAATCAATTACGGTCCTTGCGGTTCTCCAATGCATGTGATTGCAGCCCACACGACCACAAAGCTTTGCCCACGACAAAGCAGAAGTGACATAATTCATTCCTTTATATACATCTTCCTTGAAATTGTATTGCAGCATGTGTACTGGTTGTGTGGGCTGACAATGCGAACTCGCGTGCTCTCGAATGAGTCATTACTCACTTTGCGGCGACCTTCAGGTATATCGATGATGGGGTCAGGAAGTCGGCGGATATGGAGGAGAATATGGGAACGAGGTTTGGAGGATTCGGCGACGCAGCAGAGGCGGCTAGGACCTCTCGTACAATGTCGAGCGAAGGCTGAACGCCCAGCTACATGCAGTCAATAGGCGGGGTCTTGGAATTGAAGGTATTAGGAAGTGGGAGCGAGCAACTTGCCTGTGACGCCATTTTGTGTGAGTAAGAGGTGTGAATGGGCCAATTGAGAAGTCTAAGCGAGATAGCAATGCGACGAGAATAGGTGAATTGTTGCTTTGGACAGGTATGGGGAGAAGTTGAGTCTGATAAATGTATAAAAAAAGTTATCTACAGAATGCGACTCACACAAACTGTCCCGCCTTATTATTAGGTTCGTAACCGTAATCCGTAGACGTCGATTGATTAAATTAGCCAAAAATGTTCACCCTCCGTGTCCGAGCTTCGGCGCCCGGGTGGTCCGTGCTGCTGCATATCCTATGGAAGATCAAAGGGAAAAGCGGGGCCGCTGATTCGCTACGAGGATGGAGGATGAACGTCTCGTACTTGTATACATACTTGTAGTTCCCTCAACTCCGTTCCGTATAACATCCATGTACTGTCATAGGTTGACAGGGACTACCGCTAATCAACGACATCCCCATTGGTAGTCTTCCATCCAAACCGTTCGGAATAATCAACCTTACTGTCATCCTTCTTAAGACTTCCGTCCTTCCCTAATTTTTCCAACAGCTTCCGCAACGCCGCTTCGTCCTCGTCTCTACACTGAGGGGGCGGGTCTACCCGAGCTCGTTCCTCATCATCAAGATCCTCGAGGTCAAACTCGCTGCAAGATTCGTAAATGTCGTCCCAGCCCATGTAAGCTATATAAGCTCCATTGAATATCTGGTTCTCGATGGCTCTTTCAGCTTCCCAAGGCATTCTCGGAACGCTCTGCCAGCCTCCCCCAACCCGTACAGATTCGTCGGATCGCCAGCCATCTGAAATGCCGAACCTGAATTCTCGCAAAAGTCCAAGTTCATCCGCAAATCTCTGGAAAACCTCATACCAGCGGGTTTGATAGGGAGGGCTGCGATTAAACTCGGCGACATGCTCGCCGGGGTCTACATCGCCCCTGGGGAATCCATCTTCATCTAGCCAGTTTACGGTTGTATAGTACACCTGAAACAGAATAGAGCAACTGTCGAGATTGATCTCAACGAGTGTGTCTGCGTGACTTAGGATCCAGTCAAACTGCCAATCTCTGCAAAAAGCGAAAAAGCCCAGCGTCAATGACTTGAGATGTGGAAAGTGGGCAGATCGGAAGTCGACTTTAGGGGAGAAGCCAATTCTCAGGCTAGAATACAAAAGAAGCCGTTTCAGGTTGTTTTGCATCGGCTCTAGGAAGAGTTTTGGGAAGTCGGTCCAGAAATCTTGGGGATGGCCATCCTGCAGATTGATCAGCATCTTTCGGTGAAGAAATCACAGAACATACCTTCCATCGATCAGCGTCACCTTCTTCATGAACAACACTCATACGAAACGATTTCAGGGTTCCTAGAGTTTCCCAAAGTTGTTCCACCCTCTCAGTCAAAGTTTTGTGTTCTTCAGTTCCCTCGTTGGTTCTAGGAAGCAAATGCAACCCGTTTTCATAGTGCCGCAGCGAAAGTCCAGTCAAGCGGCCACTCAATTGTGAAAACACCTTCTCAATGACTTCGCGCCTTTCTCCGGCAACCTGGAAAAGATAAAGGTAGTGATCAACCCCGTCACCACATACACGGCGTTCAAAGTCAATTCTAACCGAATTGACGTGTGGAAAGCCGTCCAGATGATTTATGCATTCTTCCCACTGAGGGTCGTTCCGAATGCCAGCGCTTTCGTAATGTGGATATGTGTCATGATGCTTCTCAAATCAGAACTTCATGTGCAACATATAGACGTGTTTAGACAGAAGAGGGCTTACACAGTCTGGCTCTACAGTGTGTAAAATGACCTTTTTAACGAGCTTGCTCAGAAATGGATGCTCAATAATGTTCTTGAATACTGTTGCATCATATTTGAGTGAACTAGGAGCAGAGCCAGCTTGGAGTCCACCAGGAGCAGAGCCTTTTTTGCGTCGAACACGAGCAGAGCCCTTTTTGGGTTGACTAGGAGCAGAGCCTTTTTTGAGTTGACGATCGTCGTAGAACCATTGTGGGTAAAGTGTGGCAGTCTCGAAGAGCACTTGGGCTGCAATTGCGTCGAGGCGCTTGTTGACCAGCCGCAAACTGGCGATATCCGGCTTCTCATCTAAGCATTTAACGATTTGTAATAATAGTTCAGTGGGGAGAGTGACAAGTCTAGGTGCAGCCATGTTGAAAGTAGCCCTGATGAACGTCACGTTTTGTGTGATGATGGATGTTGGAGACTATGAGGTTGTGATATGTTCTGAGATGTATCATATATATTTATGTTAGGCAAACACCAGATGCAGGCTTGAGGCGAAGCATCCGTATCTATGGATTCGCTTCCAGCTCTGGCTCTTCCTCGACCAAGCATGAGATTGGATGGACAGAAGCACGATATCTTGGCGGTGAGTGTCCAGCATCGACTCCGGAGTATGTAGGGAGATTGAATCCGCTGGTTTCCCGCCTGTCACCATTACCATATGGCATACATGGCACGAGTTAGCAAATGTACATTCTATGTCACCGCAAAGAGTATTATTCCAGATGTAGATGGAGATTGAGAGGGAAACGGTCATGGATTGTGACCGGGGAGGTTGAAGAACAACCTAGGTATAACCCCAAAAGAGGACTAGCGCCGGCAACACCCCCCAGCCCCCAACCACTTTCTTTACACTTACAGCTCATCGAGTCTCCACCTGCGAACTTCAAAACCGCCAACCAACCAACGAACATACATAAATCTTCGCATAATTAATCGCCAACATCACTACCTTCTCACCGCTGCTCTCCCCTTAATTCTTCACGATCCCTCCTATCTCCCTCCCGCAAACGGTCGCATCCCTCCCTCTCTGACCGGCGCATGCTTTGTCCTCTCCCTCGTGCGCTTCTCCGCATTCCAGCCATCGTCATCTCCACGTTAGCCCGAGGATAGCTTATGCTGCATGCGCCCTCCACCCATGCCATGTCGTCTCCCCAATACACCAACCCAGTGAGCCAGCGACCGTTGACACCTCCTGAATCCGAAGACGATATGAGTAGTCAACCTGGATCCAAGGCTTCCAAAGCCTCACCGCCGCCGTCGTCGTCTGCGATCGACTTCAACAAGGCTTCGCAGTTCGACTCTGGATACTTCGGCGAAGCTGTACACGCTCCTGGAGAGAGCCCGGCGAATACTTCAGATGAAGAAAAAGATGCGCAAAAGTCAGATTCACCAAAAGGTTCTGCCAGCACGCCCAAGGCCCAATCCAAATCTTCGTCCCATCTCCCAATCACCCCATCTCCGACACCCGCCCGACATCGAACCTCCACGCCACAACCCATCGATATAGAACGCCCATATACACCCACGCCGCTCTTCCCCAAGACTCTCAATGGTCAGCAATCGAATATCGGAGTGCCTCAATATCCCTATACCCCCGATAGCGCCCGCTCAGCACACGGTCGCTCCCATGTGTTTCCCACTGTAACACCTCTGCCTTCTATGCCATGGACCGATCCTGTATCTCCCTCAGGGTCTCCCGTGCAATCTGCGCTTTCCTCCTGTATCTCTAAGTTGGAAAATCTCATCCAATCCTCCCAGCCTAACGATGTGCAAATGGAGCATATTGTTGCGCAGTTCGAATCCATATCTTCTTTCCTATCCGCGCCAGAATCCCAAACGAGGCAGACAGACGATGTTCTGTTCACGGAATTGGAAAACACTCTGAACGAGGAAGGCGACAATGTCCACGCAGATGGAAAGACGACGCAGCACGATGGTGAAGGTCTCAATCTTGCGGAAGTCCCTGATCACCTAGTTGCAAAGGAGTACGTGGGCAAGGTTGGCCGCTACATCCTGGGCGTAAAGAAGCATGTCGACGATCTAAAGTTGAGGATGGAGGAAGTCAAGCTTTTGAACTCGATTCAGGTCGACATCATCCAGGATCTGAGAACCGAATTGCGAACAAGAATCCACGAGACCGGCGGGACGGGCAATCTTTCCGCAACACCGAGCGAAGATGAAGCCACTTCATCAGGTGGATCGACTCCTCGCCGATTCGTACCACCATACCAGGCAAGCTTCTGGGGTTCGGTACGCGAAGCTCTCGACCAAGTCGGAGACATATGGCTCGACTGGTAACCATATCATATTTGCCCCTCTTACCTGGCCAGGGCCTTTCGATTCTTGACATGTTTTGTTTCTGCATACCATTTCTGTCCTATACCTTTCTCCCTTGCTTATGTTTTGGCTGGTTTCCGTCTAATTGGCAATTTTCTCACAACGACGATAACGACAAAGGGGAATCCCCCCGCGGAAAAATGTTTGCATTTGCATATAAAGGCGTCTGTTTGTTCTACCCCACTCTATCATCCTTCCCAGCATACCTACCAACCTACCATTCTTTCTTCCTTCTCACCAACCAACCCGCGCAATCCCCCGCTTCAGGACCTGTTTTGTTGTGTGCCTCTTTCCCCGTCTGTTATCCTTCACAGCACGTACATATATATCACCCAGGCTCCTTTCTGCATCTTACGATACACGCCGATATTAGTCGGCGATTCCATCCGTTGACGGCCTGTTTCCCACAATAATAACAATCATGATACCCCACCCCCACCCTTTCCCCCTTGTTTTCTTGAAGATGATTCTTTACTTTACACCACGAGGATGAAATTGGAATAACGAACGAAACATTGTGGGGAGGATAGCTATTTGTTTCTCTTCGTACGGAAGGGGAGAGAGATAAAGATAGTAATAGATGTTTAAGATTTTTCAGTGAAGGGATGGCGTGTGATGGTGATTGTGATTGCTTTTTTTCTCGTGATGTGCTTCACTTATTCTCACTCTTTTTCATACATCTTACGGTCTTGTGATGGTGTTGTTCCCAAGGCATAATTTTTCCCTGCGATCCGTCCGTCATTGGAAAAAGAAGAATTATCCCTAGAGGTCGAGCTTCGCGAGTTTGAACAAGATCGCGCGCACGTGAATTCAATTATCTATCCAGATTCAAGATCAAACGACTGGATGCAATAATTTCTTGAACGAGGCAGGAACCAGGTATACTCACCGATAGCGATTGGGCATGCATGTTTGTCCATAACGGAAGACACTAGTAAATTGATTATTCAATGTCTACCGCACCGCCAACAGGATGTTTAGATAGCGGCAGTGATATGCATATGAGGACTTTAAAGCTTTTACGGGTAAGATGACAGGAATATTCGGCCGAGTAATGGAAAAGAAAGAAACAACTATACGAAGTATTGTCACAAAGGGGTGCGGTTTGATTCTTCTGTTAGCAAGTGCATAGCACAACGCCCAGTGCTCATAGCAAAGCGCACAGAAACCAAGGGATCACATGTCAGTTCTATGTGCGCTCCAGCAAAAGAAACTACGAGTACCATCTCTAGTCCGCTGCAGAGGATAGAGGGTAATTTTCAACCATCTGAATGGAATGATTGAGATGTCGAGGATCACACGTGATGGGGAAAGTCGTTACGTACGGGGATCCATCATGCATGTCCGAGTATAGCCGGGAGCGAAGGAAGAGCTCTTGGTGAACTGACTGAGCAGATTATGGCCGGAAAGATCAGTTTATTCCGAACAAAGGGGGCACTTGAACGGAATTCGGCTCCAACGCTTTCATTCCGTCATGCCTCAATAATGATGATGATCTGAGTTGATGGCAAGATGAGGTTGTGTGACATCAACTCCTCCTTACCGGCTGTTCTATTTCTCCGCTGCACAAATGTGTAGCAATATCAGATGCGCTCATTTTCACGAATGAGAAAGTCCCGACAGAGTTGAGTCGTCCATTTTGAGCGCGATCGTCTGAGCAGATGTTGCCAAACCACTCCTGGCAAGCCCAGCCGCCGAGGACAAGCCCGTTCCCCAGCCTGCGCCGTGGATTGGGTCATACCGAGTACGGTTTCAGCCACTCTGAGACTTGCCACAAAGCCTTAGCCCTCGAGGACTCGGCACGTGACTGAGCTCCGCCCGTCCACACTCCAAGTGTCTGGACTTCCGGGCCGTGGGCTCATGCGATGCCTTCTCCTCTTCCCCAAGAGAAATTATAGATTACACCAGATGTCGCACGCTGCACGCTAACAAGTGCTGCCATGTGCCTGAGCGGTATCTCGAGAAGGTCCTTCGCAAAAGACATGTTGTGCTAAGGACCTTGGAAGTATCGAAACAATGATGATCAGGCGCTTGCGAGTTCAGCGGACCATCCGTGGTACAAATAAGTCCGTGATGCCACAAAGCCAATATCTGGGCGGTCGCCCGTCGATCCCATTGTTTGGGTGCAGTGCGCAGCGGAAGCCTGGGCGGACCTTCAGAGCCATCAGCCTCTGTAAGTGCACGGCTGGGCGCATCTCACGAAGGGGCCGAGTGCATCAGGCGGAGGACTTGGTATCGTCTGCATCATTCGTCGTTGTTCGATCATGAAAATCCCACCGCCAGCAACGATGGGACAAGGAAAAGCCAAGCGGACGATGACCCTGAGAAAAGGTGATGCCAGGTGGAGGAGCAAAATCGTCAACACAGGGCGTGCGCTGCCGGATCAACGCCTTATGACAGGTTCGGAGAGAGAAGAGAGGACCTTAGATCCAGTGGAGGTGCCGCGAATTCCGTCTTGAGTGGATTCGCAGAGACTGGCAGAGACTCCCAAGACTGAGGACGAGAGTCGAACGGAGGCGAGGGTGAATCGCAGTGATTGGCCCCTTTGGAAGCGTTGTATATGCCCAGAGATGTGCCAAGGGTTGGCATCGTCTTTCGAGTGTGAAAAGGACAGGAAAGGCCAAGCCCAAGACGTCTCCCAAGTCCTTGAGAAGCCCGTAAGTTAGATGTAACCATTTGTCGTGCCTCTGCCTCTGCCTCTGCCACGGCCAGCCAACTGCCTCTTTCTCCTGAGGGGAAGACTCTTCTATGTATATCATGACCTCCCTCTCGTGGCCATCAATCCTCCATCGTGCCCTGCACCAGCCATTGATGTTCGTCGCAACCGAGTAGTCTACACCTACCTCCATCCGCCCGCCGGCCATGGAACCCCAGGCTCCGCCGAACGCCGCCGCAGCCATTCCACCTGCCACTTCCACTCCCTCACCTCCCATTGCTGCTGCCACCGTACACAGCTCCAGTCCACGAAACTCGCAGAATTATCAGCAGAATTATCAGCAGCAGTTGCAGCAGCAACAGCGCCAACAGTATCAGCGAACTTCGCAGCCCACACCTCCCAGCGATTACGAATACACATATACCGACAAAGATGCATACTATGCCCGTCAAGCCAATCCTCGCTCACAGCGAGGCTCCAAGAGCAGCAGTGCCCGCGCTCACGACTCTGTCATATCACACCCGTTTTCCCCAAAGGTCTCAGCACCTCCCAGTCCGGGCAGCAGTATCTCCTCCGTAGGCAGGAAGCACCGCTCGATAGAGCAGATTCAACCAGTTCAGCGACCAACCAGCGTCACCTACCCACCTCGCGCCTACATCGATCCAGAGAAGGCCGCTGCAGCGTCTTACGGCCATCGCTCCTCTCATCGGAATTCGTCAAATCCAGATGGAGCAAATGCCATCTACGACTCTGGTGAATACCACGAAAAGGGTCCCGAAGAGAAGGCCTGGCAGTTATTGGTATGTCACTTACCCCACAGAATCGATCAACCCCATGTTTCAGCCTCTAACATCACGATTATAGCTCTTTCTCTCTGCGCCATGCATGCTCCTCTCGTTCGGCATCACCCTCTGGACTATCTTCGCCCTTTTCGCTGCGCTTCTTCTCCAGCCCCTTCGTCTCTTCTCCACCCGCCCACCTCTTCCCGCGCAACTCATCTCCTTCCTCGCGCCGCCACTCAACCTCCAACTCCACCTAATATATTCCTTCTCCTCATCGACGGAATATAGTCCAGCCATGCTCGTCGTTGTGCACCTCTTCTCCCCCGTCGTAGCCGCAGGCGTCGCAGTCGCTGCATGGACAGCCGCCTGCTTCTGGTTCTTCTCCGCGATCCTCGGCGACCCATCCGGCCAGGACAGCCACAACGACGGCAAAGAGAGCATCCTAGGCGTGCGAAACTGGTGGGACCGATGGCTCTCGCGAGCGCTCCGGTAGCGACAGAATCTCGTCCAAGTTCAGCAGTTGCGCGGTGGTGGGTTTTGGTACGAATAAGAAAAAGAGTAGTTCGCTTCGTGTTGTTTTGTGTTCATTGAACAGGTGTTTTTCAGCAACGATTGTCATGATATTATACCTTTTTTATTAGCTTTTTCTTTTTTTCACCGCGGCTCATTTGGGTAGTCCTAGTTTTTTTGGTCTTTTGTCTTTTTCTCATGGACGCTCGACAAAGCGGCATCGGTATGGCGTATTTGGGCTATTATGGATCGGAACCGGTTTGGGCATGATATCAATCGTTTGCAAGATGCAGCGATGCTTCGATGAAAAGACTTCTCGAGGTTTTGGTTTTCTGTGCCGTTGATGTTGCGGGCAGGGTGGTTGAAGACGTGGAGTCGAAATAAAGGTGAAGGGACGGGGGAAGGCACCTCTGGATGGGGAAAGAGGTAAACAATGAACCTCAAATGTACGAGTTGGCATAGGAAGATACAGCTTTCGAAGTGGAATATGATATCTTGAATCACTCAACTTTTCATGTATTGTTGCATTCTGTGATGTTCTGGATAAATTGCCAGCATAGGCTCCTCCCCAAGAACAGTGAGCCCTTACCGTAGAAACTCCCCAGACTCACCCTCATCAGTCCATCTACAAGTCTGTCCATCTCTCAACCTCTCTAGGTCTTCTCCACAGTATGAATACCTCCTCTTCCATCCTTCCCGTTCACCGCCTCAACACAACGTGACTCCTCCTCCACGCCAACACTGCCGCCAATTCCCTCACCCCGCCCAGCCCTCAACTCGGCCGAACTCATCCCATGCGGGAGCATACATCTCGCTAGTCCCACTTCATCATTCGCTCCAAAGCAGCCAAGGCTGGCCCAGCATGAGAGAGTAACACAAGAACAGTCGTCACGGCGCAGAGGCTGGGGATGGGACTAGACAAGACGGGGAGAAGGGATCAGAGAGGTGATGGGATCATGGATCAAGTAGAAATTCTATCTGAGGTCGGCGGGGAGGTATTGAAGGGAGCGATTTCGGTGGGTTTGTCCGGAAGGATTTCGGGGAGGTTGTGGGTGTTGGACTTATGGTACTCGGTACGACTTGAGCATATTGGACACCGACAGCTCATGCGTAGAACCACAGTGTATTAGAGAAACATTAGTAGCATCGGCAGGTCTCTCATGCTTACCATTACTGATAGGACATCCAATCCATCAAAGAGTCAGCTATTCGATGTGAATTGTACAACAACCATTTTGGATTCTACACTATAAGCTACTCCGCACTTAGAACTACTGCTAAATGACAAGCCTACAACGCCTCTCGCTAAACCTACCGTGCAGGCTATCTAGATGAACATTAAAGTATGCATGGACATATTGGTGGAATCTGTAAGCACGTAGATACGGGGATGGTATCCGGCCACTCCAGCAAGTATACGGAGTCAAATTGATCGGGGAATGGTGCGAAGGACTGTATCATTCACGCGTGATGACCATGAGGCTGTTATTTATAGACGGGATTACATTTTATACTAATCCGGATGCACTTGTGTAATATCTGAGTGTGTTTCTCATTCACGCCTAGGTAATCATAGGATATTATAAATTTTAATCTTAGTAAAGGTAACAATATCTCTAACAAAAAAAGGCGAACTATGAGTCAATCAAGGGAGTGTTTTATTATTAAAAAAGAAGATTTATATTACTATCTTAGATTACGATCAATTGCGAAATGGCCGCATTTCCATCCACCTTTCATCCTGATGATCCGCTTCCTACCGACGGTCAAACGGCACGATCGACATACCCTGACTTATTAAGCTTCGGTGATGACCATCAAGTATTTGCTTTTAATTCTCAGGATAATGATTGGGTGTGCAATATAGAAGAAAGATGCATTATAATAATATCATTAAAGTGAGAGGAAACAATATTGATTTCTTCCATCGTTTTGGATCCAGACAGAAAAAGATTAAGGATATTACCAAGATCTAACAACATTACACATATATATATACAAATCTACCACTATACAATTGTTGTTAAAAAGGTATCTCAAAATCATACTTCGTAAACATTGGAAGAAAAAGCATTACGTGATGTGTAAAAGACACCCTGAGAAACGAGATTGTTTCTCGCGGCAAGAATGAAATGAATATCATTCTGCAGGCCACACATGTAGCGCAATGAACGGCGAGAAAGAATACAAAGTAGACGCTCCAGGGGTATATATGTAAGGGAAGGAAGGAAACTCCTGGACGATTCGCGAAAGGGGGTATTGCTGCTGGGCTAAGGATATAAAGGACATGACCGAAATGTAAAAGCGTAAAAAGTCGAATGGAATGCCTAGGAATGAGGCTCCCTTTGGTGACAAATGGAAAAGGAAAGAAGCTGAAGTATAGGGTCGTGAGAGGAGTGTTCGTAGCATCATGCGATTGCTGTATTCGACATGATGGAGTCTCGCTTGATGTCGCGCTTGACGACCGGGTTCTCGAGCTCCTTGGTTCTCTGCAGAATCGTTCGCTGCCTTGCCAATTCTCGTCGCAAACAGCTGCGTAGGCATCGCTCGACCACGGCGGGGTCACTATCGGTCGATCCGGACTTGATGCTGAATGCCGAGCTATCACGGCTAAAGGTTTGTCGCATCTGGCAGCTCTTGTCGCTGCCAATCTCCTTCTGGTAGACGTGATCTAGGAAGCCGAAGGAGTCGTCGAAGGTCTTGTAGCAGCTGGTGCAAGCGAATGTAGTGCCGGCCTCGGAAGAATTGGTGTTCGGTGCGAGGTGAGATTTGAAGAGGATTTGTCGGTACTGGGAAAGGCCGCTGTGTTTGGAAACCGAAATGACAGCAGCGCAGCAGGGACAAACCTCGCGTTCATCGTGTCGGTCATACGGTTGGGCTTTCTTGGTAGAGAACGAGGACAAGCGGTCCCTTTGGATCTGCGATGCAAAAGGGCAGAAATCCATGTTGAATCGTGGAAGAGGGAGCATGGCTGCGGTCTTAGGAGGCGATTGCAGGCGCGTGAATTGGTCGCGCAATGCCTGTAGACATGTTCGGCGAACGGCTTTCGCGGCTGTCAGTATGTCGTCGAAAGGCATCATCCCGGCAGGTGTGCGGGATAGTGAATGGTTGAGAAGCGCAGCGTGGATTTCATGTTGCGCGCGCGTTAGCTGTGCAGAGACGATGGCATTGCATTTTGCTGTGACGCATCAGTATTAATTTCGAAAATGTAGGAACATATTTTAAAATGTCAAAAACTTACAATCGCCTTTCTCGAAGCGTGTGCCGAATGCCTCGATTCCCTTCTCCATGAATTCCTTGACGCGACGGCCAAGACATAGCGCTCGTTGTAATTCGTCTTCATCGTTATTTCCACTGATTCCAAAACAATCCCATTTCGAGGATCTGCGGCGACGTTGTGTACTCAGCCAATCTTCATAAGCTTCATTGGCCTTTTGGAATTGAAGGTCAATATCCCAGAGCGTGAGGGATAGATAATGTGATTTTTCCCAAGCTTCCAGGACGCCAGACATGACGAAGCCGCCAGAACCCATGAAGGACCGCATGGGAGCGAATGTGCGGAGAATGTTGCGCGGGTCGGGATTTGTATGTTGGGGGGAAGTTGGTCCAAGCATGATTGACGAGCGTTGCCGGGTGAATTGGTGTGGAGTTTGAATGTCGATGAATCGCTTGAGTACCGATCGCTCGATGAAGCTGCATAAACTTGGTCAAACTCTACCTAGAAGGAACCTAAGGACTACAACGACGACGTAAGGTGTGCCGGGGATGTACTGGTATGGTAGGGGTTGGCGACATTTGGCGAGGACCACCAGTTCTTATGGAATTCCGTCATGGTGACTGGGAAACCTGGTGCTGAGCTGTCTTCATGCAGAGGAAATGAAAACAACAAAGTAGCATTAATACGAGAACGTGTGGCGCCGTGTAGAATCGGGAGTCCATCCCAAGGTAGCAGCGACAGATGGTGATAATCTCTCGTAGGAGATCAAAACAGTCGACGAGCCGGGAAGAATGGGGTGCTGGACCAATGGAAAGGGAAGACGAACCCCACGATAGGACAAGTAGATTTCTGTTGACCGACTGATGGTTACGCGGTGAGTTATCTCGACGACGGGACAGGAGGAAGAATCGATGCGAGGCTTACGGTGAATCATGAGCCAGCACATTCAATCTATCCCAACTAATAAACCAGCCTACATCCTCCCGCAAGCCCCGTCCATTGACAGTCTATCATTTCCCTCCATTTCAGGGTTTGGCTCGCCGTTGTCTGGTGGGTCCAAGCGTAGTGTTCGAGTTGTCGTCTAAGTTGGCTGATTCGTGCCACCACATCAAACAACAAAACCTGCACGTCCACCGCAATTCTCTCGCTTCCCACCTCCGTTCCTGCAGCCACGCGATCCCACACCCTCCCTGTCTGCTCATATTGTCATTTCTATGGTAGCAAATTCATTTCTTGTCATTATTGATGATTTTATTTAGATGGTGGTGCATATCCTCATTGCACAAACCAAATTGTTGCATTAATCTGACACCCATCTTCTCGTTAACTAATGTGCCAAACACAATGAAGGGGCCGCGACGTTGCACAACTATCGCCCTTCTCGTTCCGATTAGCACCTCTTTGTGCAAATGCTCATTGATTTGACCTCATCTCATTATTGCCTGGTTACGTGTTATCTGGGTAACGACCTGGAGGCTACGCTGCTTCATTCTTCGACAGCCTTGTGATGTCCTGGAATCTACTTGATCTTTGAACCAGCTTTGTTGTCATGTATTCTGAATGATTTCTATCTTTATCTGCCTTGCACGCGGTCTATCGTATAATGGCTGCAAGGGCTCTTAAACGACCCTACCGGAGTGTGCTGCTCCCGCTCTTACGATTTCAAAGGGGTTGAAAGATGAGCAGGTCACGATAAGAGCACCTACAACGACACAAAGCAGTGCATCGGCGGAATGTAACGGCATTTTTGTTGCATTATTTGTGATAGAAGTACAAGCGAAGGTAGATCTAGCCATGATTCCATACGTACCACTTTCACTTGTCATTCCGTGTTGTAGTGACACGCGAAGGCGGCATGTCAGGTTTGACCATAAAGTCGAACTTGTCCAATGTCGCCCCAAGAAAGCTTGCGACAAATGTCAGACTGTAAAATTCCGCTGCGACGGTGGCATTCCGTGCACTAGATGTCAACTAAATAAGGTTCATTCTTCTTTGCACAGTCGAACTTCTGAAGGTCGAACACAAAAAAACTGTTTCATCTCCCAGAAGATATGGTACCAATCCTCCAGAGCCACAAAATGGTCGGTACAAATGCAGAAAGTTTAGCCTCAAACACCCTTTCAGAGAAGGTAAAGTCATACATCAATCTCTAATTCGAAAAAATTCCACCCCATTGGCACATTATGCATAGAGGCAGCTTTCCTGTAAACCTTATAGTGGATTTTCTGGTGTACTCAATGATCATTGTAGGCCTTCGGGTAAGCGAGCGAAAAGGCAGAGATGAAATCAGCGGCAATTCTTCTTTATGAGAAAATTCTGCTGGACCTGATCTTCGAAGCTCTCTATAAAGCATACGGTCTACCTCTCTAGATTTTTTAGAATGGTGAAGAGCTCGAAGCAAACTGATGCAACGCAAACCATTGATTCTATGATCCCTAGCCATTTTGGATTTCCCCTTTACGGAAGATGAGCCTTAGGATTGGATCTCGAATGCTAGCGATATTTCTCGACTACTTGTTCTACCAGAGCATGGGCTATAGTATGGTAAGATAGAATTCGAAGGTCTGGTGATGTATAGAAATATTCATAAAATGCTTCAAGAGAAGATCGTGCTGCGGTCCCTTGGATGTTCTGCTGTAGATGGACGTACAGTAGTTACTTTATTTCATCGATACGCGCCCCGAACACAATCTTACTAGAGAAGTAGCGTTCCAACGTAAATAGTCGTGTAAATCAAAGGCTATTCTATCATACTCAAGTATCGAATGGACAGCCTGCCCTTACTCCTATGGAAATTATTAATAATCACTTTTTGCACATTCGATCAGATCTTATGGGCTAACAAAATCTTCTTCAGATATCAATTTACACAAGCTTTCAAGCAAGAAGTTATTTCAAAGCATGTGGATCTCTTGCGTTTTACTATTCCTCGTTGACTACAGATCCACGCGAAATTGTTGGTAGTTAGTGCACTCAATTAACAAATAGTGGGAAAGCTGCGTGAGCGGGCTTTACTACCCGCCTTCATCATCAATATGCGCACTTGACTTGAGAACGAAACCTGGCAGGTATCAACAATGAAAGCATGCCCGTTACCCTGTTGTACTACAAATGATGATTAGTATTCAAATCTTTAGTGACATGAAAGTAAGTTAATCTCTTTGACTTGACTGCCACCATGACCTTTGGTTGATAAGCATATTTCTGCACAATG
This sequence comes from Aaosphaeria arxii CBS 175.79, assembly GCF_010015735.1. NCBI lineage: Eukaryota > Fungi > Ascomycota > Dothideomycetes > Pleosporales > Aaosphaeria > Aaosphaeria arxii. The sequence goes on along the minus strand of NW_022983476.1, from coordinate 273,796 downwards.
GATCTTTCTTGCGTAACTTTTACCTACTCTCTACGCTGCTAAATGGTTCACTACGCTTTCAAACATACCCACTCGGCTTTCGACGATTGTTCCTGATCGGACATGTGCAATTAGTAGGAGTCATGACGAAATCTTGCATCTCTCTAGCTTAAACTTGGTACAAATTGTGGACTAAATACTTAAGTATCCGCGACTAACCCATATAGTTGGGACCTGATATCCTATAAAGAGGCCTGTCGCAATTTGATATGTTACTGCAAAAATAAACTCTTTCATTTCAGGTTATTATGGCCAACGTTTCAACATACTCCGCCTGGCGCCGAAGCGGGAAGAAAGGATCCAAGGACCACCCTCTCTCCATATATCGCACTTACGACGAAATCCTCCCAAAGAACCTTGATCCTACAGATGTCGTTATCAAAATCCACGCTGTTTCACTGAACTATCGCGAGATTGCCATGCTCATTGGTACATATCCTGTCGAGATTGAAGATCGCGGTGTTCCTTGTTCAGATGCTGCGGCGGAGGTGGTTGCCACTGGATCTGCGGTTTCCCGCTTTGCAGTGGGAGACCGCGTCTGCCCCATTACGGGTATTGGAAAACTTGAACCTTTCGATGATGGAATGTCGCAAGCTATTGGGTCAAATTGTCCTGGTGTTTTGCGTGAATACGCCGTATTTGATCAGAAGCATTTGGTAGCGATACCTGCACACTTATCGTGGGAGGAAGTAAGTCCAAGCAAAGCCCTACCAACCCCAACTTACTCTCATGGCCTTATTCTAATTTGTATCCAGGCATCTACACTTCCATGCGCTGGTCTTACAGCTTGGAATTCTCTCGATGGACTTAAAAATGTCCCGAAAGGTGCAAGTGCCTTGCTGCAGGGTAAAGTGTTTCTGAATGAAGTAATAACTATATACTTATGTTGCATGTAGGTACTGGAGGCGTAAGCATGTTTGCACTTATTCTATGTTTATCCGCGGGTATCCGTCCTATCATCACGTCTTCATCCGACGAGAAGTTAGCTGCTATCAAGAAATTGAGCCCCGAAATCCAAGGCCTTAACTACAAGACTGTATCTGATCACAAGACTGAGATTTTGCGTCTTACTGGCGGAAAAGGAGTACACTTGTCGTCAATAATACTGGACCCAAGTCCCTCATGGACGACATCAGCTTTCTTTGCGAAAGAGGTGGTACTGTCTCAATGGTCGGGTTTTTGAATGGCTTTGACGCCGATTGGGCACCGGGAGATATTATGAGACTAATGGGAAAGGCAGCTAAGTTGAAGTAAATGACGCATTTCCCCTGATCTGTACATGCTGCTCAACTAACTACAATAGGGGCATTGCTGTTGGTAGCAGGCTTGAGTTTGAAGACATGAATCGCTATCTTGAGGAAAATGAAGTACACCTCAGTCCTTTATTGGTGGATCAGCCGTTCACCTTCGCAAAAGCGCAGGATGCTTACGACCGCCTGGAATCAGGGAAATTCCACGGGAAGATCATCATCAAATTGGACTCGTAAATTAAGAGGCATTCAACAAGAAGTGCGCCCTATGCGCGAGCTGGCCCCTGTACCGACGAGTCCAGTGTCCTACATGATATGGCATGCCTTTGCATCTCTGTTGAAATGTCAGATTTCTAGTCCAAAGCAAAATTAGAAAATTGGAATCAGCATAACGATAATAATAATAATAATTCGTACTCTGTGGAAGTATATCATCAAACACAAAAGCACGAGCATCTAAATCCACATATGTCTCCTCCAGCTCGTCCTCTGCGTCCTGAGACTGAGTACTGGCGGTCTTAAAAGGGTCGGAAAGCGCCCGCGTGAACCTATTATCAATCATGTTATCTACAGCAATGATGACATGGTCACTAGGAAACGCAGGCATCTTTCGGCGAAGCGTCGAAACGACAGGCGAGGTCGTTGCTTTTATTACCCTGGCAGTTTTCTTCAATGGAATTGAAATCTTTGAGGAGATGGAGGAAGCTGCCCGTGAGGCCAAGGACGAGCTTCCTTTGCTTTGGACCGAGTGAGTATCGTCACCACCCTCATCTCCCTCAGAGGCATCGACAATCGGCCTTGGCTTTGGCACTGGCCGCTGATTCTTTGAACGTGGCCTGAATTTTATTTCCTTCATAAACGATCTTCCCGCCAGCATTGGGGCGGTCGCATGCGGAGAAGCATCTACAGGGCTATTAGTTCTAGTCCTTACCTGGGTTTGGAAACAAGTTGGTCCTCCTTGAGAAGCCGCTGTTTCGTCAATGGTAGACTTTATTCGTTTTAGCTTTCGCTTCTGCAATGCTTTGATAAGACTCTGACGAATTAGCAAGCAAGCCACGTCTGGGCTTTTCTTCAGATATTTCGAGCTGCGATAAGTTGTGATATTTGCATTCAGAGTCAGTACCGGAGGAGCGACTTCCCGACCTGGTTTTACTGTAATTATTTTCGGAGCTGCCAGCATCTCCTCCAAATTTTAAACATGACCTCTACCAGCAGATTACGAAGTAATCTCATTCTGTATAGTGAAAGGCAAGGGCTATATGGCAAGGGTTATATATCGAAATGCATGCATTGTACAGATAGCGCATTTCACAATGCGGAGTCGGATTGGATGAACTATGTACGAACATTGTGTGCATTTCGGCCATTAGAGCTGGTTTACAATTCGGGCCCTCTGAAAGTCATTGTTCAATATATACTTCATGCTTCTCAATTTGTGTCTCAGAGCACCGAGATATGCACGAGGGTGTTTAGGACTTCGCATCTAACCCTCTGTTGTTCCACCGAAGATGTTTCAGTCTTGAGAACGTGCTATGTAGTGATAGCAATGGAAGGGGAGGATTAGCATTGAAAGTGATAGTCGGACATTGATCAGCTAGGAGGCATAATTGAAGAGCTTGAACAGAGATGGGAAAGACAGTTTCTGTGAAGTACTTCAGCCGGGAAGTGTCTAGCTGTGTGCCCTGTGGCACGAGTAGAAAACTATTCAAGAGCAGACAATTTGTTACAAGTCCTACTATACCAAAGGTGTCAGCTCAGATAGTGAAGGTGGCGTGCGTGCGCACGCAAGGCAGAAGGTAGGCGAAAGTGTTCTTCGGCACCGCCCACGCACAATCACTTATACACCCAAGTTTATTTTCGACTATATATAGGCCCTAATTTGCAGATACTTTCAAGAATTCCGAGGCTACCACCGAAGTAGGGAAATCAGCCTCTACCAAGAATAGCTTTTCTACGACCTGTGTGGCCGGAGTGGAATCCTAGATTTCACAAAACCTGCACAGTGTTAAAGAGTCATACATCGGATACTGTGCAATAGCGTTGCTTTCTGTTCTGTCTTTTCGGGAACAGCTCGGGTTCAAATCCGGGTTGTTTCTACTTTTTTTTTTTTGCTTTTTTTTCTCTTTTTCATCTTTTTGCTAGAGTAGGTGGAGTCAATCTTGTGCTGTAGTGACTGGAAGGAACTGAACGGCAGAAGCATCATCTTGAACTGTAAGAGCAGACGTTATGGCAAAGCTTGTATGGCCTGTATGGTAGTAGACTCCAAGAGCTGAGTGAAGGCCAACTTTGTAGATATTGTATGTGTGGGGTTTTAACTTACTTCTCATTGTATCCATAGAGTTGCAGTAGAGTAACCACTCAAAGGGAACAACACTGATACACACAAAATTGACACATCAACACTACGTCCAACTACCTAGTACGCACTGCTCTGATATCAACACAACAGGATAGCGACAACATTGCACCAGATATTATGCATCAGCGAGACAAACAACTTAGTTTTGGAGGGTTTCATTCCGATCACTATCTGACTATCAATTACATATACCATGTAAACATCCATACCCATTGTCCAACTATATCCATTGTCCATCCAAGATTGTCCATCAACACATTCATTTCCCATCATTCGCCCATGCCTATACCCAAACACCATGATGCCGAAAAGAACACAACGCCAATATGGCCGGTAGCTCTAAAGCCACCGGTAAATGATGATCTAAGGTATATCCATCGCAAAATAATCGCCAACATGCCGTACCCCAGGAGGGTACACAGAAATAGGAAATAAAGACCAACACATTAAATAGGTCTGAAGAACGTGAAACATAATCGTGGGAATACAGTAATCGTAATACAGTACCGCGAGACGAGGAAGCTAGCTCATCATGCGGCGAGGAGGAGCGGCACGAGGAAGGCGAGCCACCATACGCGCTCTTTGTTGCGGGTGGAGGTCAGGCCTGTGGCTGCGCCGGGGGCGTTGGGGGCGGGTGGGACATCGGTTGAGGTTGGGGAGGTGGAGGCTGCGGTTGTGGTTGTCGTGAAAGATGGGGTTGCTGAGGTGCCGGAGGTGGATCCTGATGTGGCGGCCACGGTGACGCTGGTTGGCACTACCGATGATGAAGATGATACGACGGATGCAGGTGTCGACGCTGTAGAAGGAAGGTCTGTTGATGCGGTCTCGGAGGCTAGACTTGAGGCTTCGGAGAAGACGGAGGAGAGGCTCGATATGAGAGATGAGAGAGCGCTGGAGACGTCGGGTCTAGTAGCCGAAGACGATGCTGTGACGACGGCGGATGTGGGAGCAGATGTAGGGATAGGAGTCGTAGCCGTTCCTTGGGAGGATGGAATGACTGCTGATGATGCCGTTGATTCTGGAGGCGCTGGGAGAGACGAAGTTCCCGGTAGAGTAGATGTGGGGGCGGCGGCGGTATCAGTCGTTCCAGGGAGAGGAATCGATGCCAACGAAGAAGATGTAGGCACAGGAACAACAACTGTCTCTGAGTTTGATACGACGGGGTATGAGGCGGCAGTGGTGCTCGCGGGAGGAGGGACAACAGTCTGCGAGACAGGCGGTACTGAATCTGTGACTGGAGCTGAACTCGAAGGTACAGGGACGACCACTGTATCCGACCCCGACGGCACTGGGTAGCTGATTGGCAGTGACGTAGAAGGGAGAGGAGCAATGATAGTCTCCGAGGTAGGCAGTGTAGGATATGAGCCTGGAACAGAAGAAGCCGGCGGAGGGACAACGATCGTCACCGTGACTGAAGGATATAAGCTCGTTGTGAGTACCGGCGGAAATGGAATGACGACAGTTTCTGTTGACGAGGGGACTGGATCCGCGCTGGTCTCTGAGCTTGGAAGTGGAAAAGGGATGATGTAGGTAGCTGAGGATGATGGAGCAGGATAGGGCTCGGCGAGCGAGCTGGGCGGCAATGGATATGCTGCGCTTGAAGGAGTCGGAATGGGATTGGGCTGCGTAGATACCGAAGAGACCGGGTAAGGCTCAGCAGTCGATTTAGGCTCACAAGGTGTCTCTTCATATTGTGATGTTGTTGAAGTTGGCAGTGCTGAAGCAAGAGAGCTCAGACTGGTTGAGTTCGCAGGCTTGGGCCAAACGAAACTACTGGCGAATGGAATCTTTGTAGTTGTATCGTATGTTTCTCCGTAGATCTTCGTAATAACGGTAGGAGAGTTGACTGGCGTTTCTGTCTCGCATGGTGATTCGATCGGGGTGGAGGTTACGTCGGGATAGTATGGAGTGACGGTAGTTGTTGGAGATGCTGATCAAGTTAATCTTGGAATTCTCAGACAATGTAAAGTAATGGAAACTTACTGTTCACCGAATACTGGCCCAGCACGCCAGTAGGTGCTGCGGAGAGCATCATCATGGAAGCGGAACGTCTCATTCTGGCTGCGAATGTCCTAGCACGTTTGATACCGAGCTCCTATTGGTCGAGAACCTTGAGCACAACCACGTTGAAGCCACAAGTGAAGAAGCACGCGAGAAGGTTGGGAGGAATTCAGGTACCAAGAGAATTGAGCAACGAGGGAAATGCGTACGGAATGGGAGATTGTTTAAATCACATCGTGGGCGCGCGTGTTGTCACCAAAATGGGGTGGTTGAAAACACAAACAAAACGAGGCTGGGCAACCCCAACCTCCCACATAGGAACTTGTTTGTCGCACAGAAACGGGCGGAAGGCAGGGTACATGCATGGTATATGCATGGCCTGAGGAGAAGATACGGTAACACATCTTCCAGGTTTTCAAACTCTCGCTTCAAAATTCAATTGATAGCAAATCCTTTTGGACAAGAGCGAATGTTTGTGTGAATATGGGTGGGGAACGCTCGGGCCACACCACCAGTAACCACCAGACTGAGGTGTCACCACATGTCTTCCACACATTGGACCTGCAGCTGGACATCAACGTCGCATCGAAAGAGACTCACCGACAATATATTTGCGCTACCAGATTCTGTAAGGAGACTCATCGCGCTTAGCCCATCTACTGCGTAGCCAACGCCCATGACCAATCGGCGCGCAGCCTCGTTCCCAGACCAAGTGACGCAACGGCTACGGGTCGCGGCCAGAAGCATCGACTTGCTTTCAAGAGACGGATGCGTGGAAATTGCAAATCTGCTGTGTTGGATCATAAGCTGACCGCCTCGGCGCCGCCCTTTGACAGACCTTGTTGGCAGGTTGCGAAAATCTCACACGATGAGATCTCATCGATGATCATGCAACTCCGAAGTCATCTCTGCAGGTACAGCGTACAGTCGCTGGGAGGGATTGACATCCCCGTAGGAAATCCACTGCAATCCCTTGTCATTCACATCTGCAATCGACAGATCCTCGCTCGCAATCAGTGGAATGACATCACGAAGATCCAGTACATCACGCCTTGCCAAGTGCCACAATGTCTTGAACAGTTGAAGTATATGAGGTATTGAACAATAGATTAGAGTACTAATAAAACATCGTAGAAGGGGGAAGGGGGGTATCAAAATGCTGCAATGCCCAAAGAAGGCCGCCCAATTATGGCAATAGCGCCATCAATGCTCTCTCGTCATGCAGAACGCTTCATTCAGAAACAAAAGAAAAGTTGGAGTGAATGCTCGCCATCGAAATCGTCAAAAAGGAAAATCATAAACCGTGTCGCCGAATCCAGCGCGACAGATCGTCATACCATGATACCTGAGTTCAGGTTCTTCAACTTCAACTTCTTCTCACTGTCCTGTTTCCCGCATCCATTGTTCATGAACAGGCTCGCTACGAGCGCTAGAGAAGCCAGGATGGCCAAGAGGATCCAGAGCGGACTTAACGCATTCACATAAGCGTCGGTGATCTGTGACTTGAACGTCGCATTGTCAGCAGTCATTCCGCGAATGTCGTCCAGCAAGTTCAGAGCATTCTTGGTGACGTGCAAAGCGGAAAGGTCGAGCTTGCGATAGTTCTGGAACAATTCGTTCTGGAAGATGGTCCCGCCAAAAGCGATGCCGAGAGCCTGACCAAGTGTCTGGAAAAACACCAGATTGGTCGTCGCATGTTGCAAATCATCACTAACTCCATCGCCTTTCTCGATCGCTCGGACCGAGAGGGTGGAAGCTGCTGACAGGCTAGCATATAGAATGCCGATCCCGGATCCCGAAACAACGGCCAGGCACACCCACGTGGCCGTGGACGAGTCTCGCGCGAAGAGCAACATCAAGGCGATGGTAATCAGAAGGACAAACCAGGCGAACCAAATTTGTGGTATCAAGAATCTGGTCTTGCTCGCGACGACGAATGCGACGAAAGCCGCCAGAACGAGAGGCATGCTACAAGCGAAGAGGCTCACGGCGATCTCCACCTGGTTGTAATCGGAGTAGACGATGCTGAGGTACAGTGGCTGCGCAGTCCGTCAGAGCATGAACAATAAACTATTGTCTGCGATGCATTACTCACCATGAAGTACAGCAATGCGTACACGATGATGCCCAGCACCAAGCTCCCAAAGTAGGTCGCCAAGTTGGTGATGGTGAGAAATCGGCGCATGCTTACCACCGGCGGGAAAGGCGAAAACCAACTCCACACCAACGTAACCAAGAGCCCAGAAATGCCAAATAAGACTGGCAATGTGACTGGGAAACTCGACCAGGTGTACACCGTACCTGCCTGTCATATCAAAGTTAGCCTAGCTCCGGAATTCATGCGTTCGATGCACCGCTAACCACCGTTATTCTCCGCCGCGCCTCTACCACTCCAAAATTGGAAGCACGATTGCATGAGTTTACTTACCCACTCTAGTCCGATAAATAAGGACGCCAGCGAGCCGACGAATAGAACGTAGCCAAGCCAGTCGATGTTGCGAAGCTTCAGTAGGACGGAATCCGCGGTAGCAGGTTTGAGTTGCGCAAAGAGAGCCAGCAATATGGATACTAGCACGCAGAACGGAAGGTTGATCCAGTAGATCCAGCGCCACTGGCCAGTCTCTGCCAACGATCCAGCGATTGCTGGGCCGGTCACGATGCCAACAGCCCATCTAATGCAATAGTTAGTATCTGATCAGTTGACCTTTGAAACGAAACAGCATGCTCGAAGTAGAAGGTCGGAGAGTATACGTACGTGGCCCCAAGAATTGCGTTCCACTTCCACCTGTCGAAAGCGGAAACGAGATCGGTCAAGATGATCTTCGATAACGCATAGATACCGCCTGCGCCGATACCTTGCACGACTCGACCGACGTGCATTTCTGTGATATTCTCCGACGCTGCGCTGATTATGGACCCGATTGCGAAGATAGTCAATGCCGCGAGGACGACTGCCTTTCGGCCGAAGGCCTCGGAGAAATCCACAGAAAGTGGCACGCAGCAAGTGGCTACGAGAAAGAACTCAATACCGAGCCAAAGGCAGTTGAGAGTAGTGACTTGCAGTGCCTGCGCGATGGCCTGGCGATGAGTGCGTTAGCAGTGTATGGGACGCATGTGCATCAGACTGCACTTACAGGAAGAGCCATGGGGAGAGATGTGACGTCCCATGCCGCGAGAAGATTCAACATGCAGATACAACTTCCGGTAACGTAGAACCTCCAGTTCTCAGAGACGACATCTTCCACAGCTTTGATAATCTCCGTTCGGCTTGGAAAGCTGATATTGCTCGTCTTGCTCTTCGTACTATTCGAGCTCTTGGTAGTGCTGTTCGTGCTCTTTCCGCTGGCAGTCCTCGAATGTTTTGATCCTTCTTTTTCGGCAGCTTTTGCTTCCCTTTCCGCCTCTTCAATGTTTCTGGCGGTCAGTGCCGCGAGGTCGACGGTGAATCTATTCGCTATGGGAGTCGGCCTGGGGTTCTCGAGAAACTGCGAGTATCGTTGCGGTTGGTCGTTGCGAGGGATGGAGTATTGCAGATGCTGGAGTTGCTCCGGGGAGAGATTGGTGACGAACTGGGCAGCGCCAGCGTCGGTTGCGTCAGAGTCTGGATGGTGATTTGCGTAACTCATTTTGGAAACGAAGTCTATATAGAGACATCACCGTGCAGCATAATCCGGTCAATGGTAGTAAGAGATCGTCGTAAGTATTGGTTTGTTTGTTTTGTTTCCTGTTGTTTTGTTTGAGGTGAAGGGGAGGTGGGAAATGCGGACGATGAGAAAATCACAAGATGCCAGCATCGATATGAGGCACAGAGCGTGTCCAGACACATATGTATAGATAGAAGTACATCAGCATAGATGGCCGCCCCGTCTTACCACGCCATCCCTACAAACCCGCGTGCCCGCCTTAAGATCGATCCAACGCCGTGTCCACACCCTCTCCTCTGCGCAGAGGGTGTTCTCCACACCCTCGGCGGCATTCATGGATTTCCCAGCCCAGGTTATCCGGGCGCTCTACTAATCGGGGCTGAGATCTCGTCCACCACCCTGGTCTGACAGGCGATGCACCCCTGCAAACCCGTCGATGCGGGACTCCTGGACTCGATCACCTTAACTTCCGGGGCCTGTATACAGTTTCAGAAGGGAACGTTTTTGTCTGTTGGGGAATTCGTCTAGATTAGGTTCGATAATTATCTTCACGTATTCGGGCGTTGGTTTTGGTAGCAAGGAAAAGGGGAATGGGGTGGGCGTGCAATCGTCTGTAGAGCCGTTTGGCTGCAAGACACGGCATCGTTCGGGTTTGCCGGTCGCAGTCGCATGAACTTGGACTACACCATCCGGTCGTTGACGTGAACAATCTGGTAAGCAGCCCTTTTGATCACAGTACCGGTGTGGCGCTGCCAAAAGTGGACATTGTTTTCTCTCGGCCAGCGCCGTTCGCTGAGTACCCACAGCATAAGTCACCGCGGGTCATAATGGTAAGCTGCCTTATACAGCATGGATACAATTCATTCTGTTGGCTGACCATCACCACCAGGACCCTACGATCCCCCAAATCCCTACCCTCCTCATCCCACTCCTCCCCTCTCCCACGATATTCCTTCTAGATACAGTACAGATCATCCAGTCCGTACTACCTCACCCATACATAATCCATTTCCCATCCCACATATCTCAATAGAGCTATCTGCCCCTCAATCTGTATTCCTGCACCGCGAGCGTGGGATGCCCCTCCATCCCTCCCTCTCTCCCACAGACACAGCAACAGCACAGTACTCCGTACACATCGCACAATGTCCGCCAGCGCATCCCAAATCCTGATCTCATGACCGTCCATCTGTCGCCTGCCCGCCAAATCCAGCATGGCAAGTATCCATCCGCAACGTATATTTAGTCCCAGCGCGTACGCACTCCCCATCGAACCACAACCAAAACTTCCCCCCACCATCGCAGCCAGCGCTTCCAATAGCTACGGACGCAACGGCAAGGCGAGGTAGAGGTTCGGTCCGTTTGTCATCCGTCTGTGTGCGGCGCGCGCGCGGGCGGCAAGATGAGGCTCAGCGGTCGTTCCGTCGTGGAAACGCTACAAGATGCGATCTACAATACATGTTTACCTAGGTAACTGTTTACATAGCCCATCCGTGGAGTTCACGCCAGGGTCGTGTAGCCAATAGAGATTCGAAGCGCTCGCTAAAACGGGCGTGGGCAGCTGTGCCTGTCTATCTTTAAGCCCCAACTGTGCCACACCCGCAGCTAAGAGTAGGTTGCTGTGCTGTGCCGCGACGTTGCATTATTGATAACTACAGATCGATAGGATGTTCGTGTACTTTTGAGATGGAAGTGCAGGGGTGAGGCACGGGAGTGGCGCTTAGGGTGTTCGGTAATTGTTGACGTACTTCCTGGCACAGGAGGTGGAAACGATAGAGAATGAGTAGAGTGGGATGGAGGATGATGATCTTGTAGTTCTCTAGTCGTAATCGCGTGGACAATACATAAAGAGTAGGTGATGTGGATGTATTTCCTGTTTGGGCAGTTCGCATAGGTGGGAATGCGGGGCGGATGTTAATGCATAAAGGTCGATATTGTACGTCAGAGTCCGGAGTCACCGTGTGTATGTCGATCTTGGTGAACAGAGATAGAAAGGTAGTATCAGCAGTGTCGTAGCGGTGAGGTATCGTGCTTTTCGAGGCCAAGATAGCATCGTGTAAGTTTATCTTGTCTTACCCAAGATGGTGTCGTGACGCTCTTCGCATGTAAAGACAAGATGATAATGACGGGCTGCAACTAACTCGACTAGCTGAACGGAAGAGGCTCGTATGAATATTAACATGGAAGATCATTCATGCATGTTGTTTCGGTATAGCGTTGACCGGAATATTGACACCATTTGTCCATATCGAAGTTCTATAGGGTCAAAGACATAGAAAACCACCTACCCCCATATTTAGCTGAATATGGCTGCCTCAAGCTGAATATCACAGGGTTGTCCCAAAATACATTGTATCAGGCAATATGAAAGGTTTCGCATGCTTCTCTGTCATTGAGTAATGTGAAGCACCACACAGCTTCTTTTAATGCTATCAACTTGGTGGTCCGTATGTTGATCTATCATTCCCAATGACGGACCAAAACTCCTCTACAAATGTTTCTTGACCACTTACGGCAGGCCGCACAGCCAGGTATCTCCGGTTATCAATCGGTGGTCTCCAATTGCCAGGATGGCCATCAACCATCAGACCTCCCGCCTCAGCTAGAATGCACCACGCGGCGGCAACATCCCAAGCCCAACATCCACATTCCCAAAATGCTTCTTGTTGCCCAGCTGCAACTCTGCATATCGTGATAGCTGCCGAACCCGTACATCGCAGAGAGTTCACGAATCGTCCCCCAGTAGCCGCCGTGCGCGACAACGTAGTAAAGACCTTCAGGTTCAACTCGAAGTTGGGTCCCTCTCTGTCGCTGCCCCATTCAATGCCAATACAAGCTGGTCCGAGACCTTGTAGTGGTGTATTGTTGAGCGGCAACTGCTGTCTCGGATGGTTTGCCCGTTGTGTGAAGGCACCTTCGCCCTGCACTGCGCTCCATAGCTCTTCTTGAAACGGATTGTATACCACGCCGACGACAGGTCGACGATTGATTACTAGACCGATCGAGATGCATGATGCAGGGAAGCCATGTACGAAATTCGAGGTCCCGTCGATGGGATCTACGATGAAGGTTGGCTGGTCCGTGATCCTGACACCAGACTTGTACGACTCTTCGCCGACGAATGCGAATGTTGGGTACTTTCGTGATAGAGCTTCTTGTACGAACTTCTCGACTGCTTGGTCTGTCTCGGTTACAATATCTGCAGCTACATGTCCGTTAGAAGAGGGACGTCACGAGCATTGAAGATGTGCATACTGTTCTTCTTGGAGGTCGCCGTGTTCGTGGTCGGCCTGGCATCTAGGATTATATCTGCTGCCTCCTTTACCAGACCAATAAGGAAGTCAGAGACATCTCGAAGGCTAATCTCTTCGGCCATTGGAGGAACAGGTTCGAAGCGAGGGGGATGCGTGTACCAGGTACATGATTGAGGGAATCGAGAAGCTTTATGAGAACAAACAGATGCTGGACTTGGAAATCAGAGTAGAACCTACAATTTCTGAATCAAAGCGAGTTAAACTCCTGACTATGAGAGTTGCATTACTGACGAACATTAGTCATGTGTCGGAAAGAGACACAAGCCAAGTTGTCGGCGACGGTCGCTTCGAGCCATTGGCTCGTATCGATAGCCGATCGCGGACCGAACCTCTGACCTTCTCGACTGCACTCCACTCTTTCTTTCCCCAGACTTCAACCCCTCAATAAACAGGAACGGCTATGCAGGGAACAATAACGCTTGGATCGCGGATGCGTGAGACGCATGTTCCAGCCTATCGTGGGCGTGTACGTAGTGGGTGCTTGACATGCCGATCACGGAAAGTCAAATGCGACGAAGCGCGACCGAACTGTCACAATTGCACAAGGCTGGCCCGTGATTGTGTTTACAAGCCTCAGAGGTCCTTACGCCCAAATACGACTGTTCAGAGTCCTAGCACAAGCCCAGAGGATGCAGTTCAAGATGTACCAATAGTCGACCCAACATCTAATATCAGATCCAACGCAATTCCAAACCAAGGTTCCCCTCAAGAGGTTGAGGACTGCGTCCTTGCAGAAAAGTCGCGACTTCACAGTGCTCTGAAGGACGCTCTAGGACTGGTACAGGATTCGATACCTTCTCCCGACAGCTCATTCGACAACTATACATCTAATCTGGAAACCGTGCTACGGCATCACCAGGAGTATAATGTTGATTCGAACAATAGCGAAGATGACGTCGCCTCAACATCGACACTTATCTCGCGAGATATCAGGTTAACGACAACAATGGACAAGTTGACCGCGCGAGAAATGGGTCTACAGCCGTGGTTTTCTTTCTTTGTCGAAGAGGTTGATTGTTCATGCATCACACCCTTCGATGCATTAAATTGGCGGCGGATGAAGATTGACGTGATCAAAATTGCAACAACTAATGCCACCGTTGCGTCGGCCGTTTTAGCAATTTCCGCCTTGTACAAAGGATTGACATATCACCTGCCACTGTCGAAGGCAGCGTCATTTTGGGACATATCGAAACGGGCCTATGAAGATGCTCTGCAGCGTGAAGATCACGATTTCGATGCACATCTACCTGGACTCTTCCTCCTTTGTCTTTTCAGCTACATTGATCCAGATAGCGATCCAATCCTAAAGGCACCAAGCGAGGCTTTCACGGCAAGATTGATTACCTGGGCAGCAAGGCCATATCACCCACCGCTCTCGCTGAGACTTTCTGCATGGCTTCGACTACTCCAGGCTGCTATGATCCGCGGAGGAGGCATGGGTTTAGTATCAGATGACTTGTTGGGCTATTTTCCCAGCCATAGCGGGCCCATCCCAAGCCTTAAATCGCCTACTGATGGCGGGTCAGACGTAGCAACCCATCTATATGAGGTGTTGTTCGACCCCATCTTCGACTTTTACTTCCAGCTGCAGATGATCTCTGGCGAAATCGCCCGACTAACACATTACCACCGATCACGCGGCTCTGGCAAGGACCAAGACGAAGTCACGCAACAGATCATAAATATCCGATCGAAACTCCGCGATCTCTGGAGCCGTCGGTCGCCTACACAGCACCAAAGCCCCCAAGACCTCCGTTCGAACGTCTCAGCAAAGATCGCCAACCCTATCATCACGCTCGTGGGACTATGCGCCGCCGCGTACAATGCCGAGTTCGTGGAAATCGATCGCGTGTTAGGAGATCCCGTGTCCGAATCATCTGAATCCAAACAATGCATGCGGCAAATCCGGAATATCGTGGAGGGAGATTGGAACGTATATCACGATGGGAAGCTCAATCCAGGGTTGCTCCGACCTCTATTCCTCTACGCAATCGAGTGCAGGAATTGCGAGGAGAACCAATGGGCGGCGGATAGACTGGGCGAGATCAAGAACGCTGTATGTAGAAGTGACTTCTTCGCGGCGTTTGGTAAAGCTCTGTCGGATACTCAGATTCGGAAGGATAGGAGGGTCACATCGAAGTTCTTTTGTATTTGGTATTTTGGGACTGTGCCTCCCTTCATGTAGCGACTGAGCCTCCCTTCATGTAGCGACTGAGCCTCCCTTCATGTAGCGACTGAGCCTCCCTTCATGTAGCGACTGAGCCTCCCTTCATGTAGCGACTGAGC